>NC_041389.1:595617148-595724217 GCF_002162155.2 Triticum dicoccoides | reverse complement strand
CACGCCCCTCTTCCCTGCTCCCCCGCCTCCTCTACTCCTTCTGCCCTTCTTCTTCTTCGCCGTTGTGCATAACCACACCGTGCCAATGGCGATGAGATCCTCCTACGCCGCCGCGGCTTCTGTCGTGCGCTCCGACGTGTGGGACGGCTCGGAGGTGGATGACGACCTCATCGAGTTCCTCTGCAAGACGCGCCGCCTCCCCGACGCAAACCTCGTGCGAGCCCGCGCCGCGCCGGCGAGGGAGATATCGCCGGCGCCGGAGGAGGGCGAGCGGGTCATCTTCCGCTCGCACCTCATGCGCGGCCTGGGGCTGCCGGCGAGCGGCTTCTTCCGCTCCTTCCTGGAGTTCCATGGGCTCCGGCCGCACCACCTCACCCCGAACACGGTGGTGCTGCTGGCCGCCTTCGCCACCCTGTGCGAAGGCTTTCTTGGCGTTCTCCCCACCATCGAGCTGTGGGGAGAGTTCTTCTCATCCAAGCTCGGCACGCACGTCGCCGGCGTGCCGGCTCAATGCGGCGCCTTCATCGCGATGCGGCGATCGACCGCCGACAATCCGTTTCCCTCCATCCCGCTGATCAAGTCGGTGAATATGTGGCAGCGGTTGTACTTCTACGTGAAGAACGTCGCCCCTGACGGCGACTGGGTCAATCTGCCGCCTTATGAAGCTGGCGCACCGGCTGGGAGGCTCCCCAGCTGGTCTCATCGAGTCAAGACGCTGACTCCCACCGGAGCCGCTACCGTAGCGTGACTCCGAGTCCTGACGCAGTCGGAGGGCCTCGTTGGGGCCGACTTGCTGGCCGCCTTCGTGGCGCGCCGAGTCCTTCCGCTCCAAGGCCGGCCTCATCTGATCAGCCAGATGAGCGACCACCGGGACCCAAGTCGGATGTGCACCAGGGAAATGCCCCGCGCAGAGGTGGAAAACGTGGTGAACCACATCGCGAACTGCGAGCTCGGGGAGGACTGGCAGTTCGGCAAGGAGCTGTACTCGCGCGCCAACCCCCCTCCTGTGGTAAGTCGCATCTTTTTATTGCTTTGTTTCCTTCATAGCCGAATCCGACTTCTGATCTTCATTGTTTTCTCTGAGTTAGAACCCCCTCATTCAGCCCGCAGCCGGCGTCACAAGACCGCCCCGCGAGTTCGTCCCTGACCGAGCGGAGAGCGACGTCGACGACCCCGACTTGGGGGCGGCGGCGATGGAAGCCGACGCCGAAGGTGGAGGAGGAGGAGCGGGAAGCGGCCTCAGGCCCTCGTCCACCATCGCTGACTGGCATGAAGACGACGCTGAAGGGGAAGTCGTCCCGCGCCACCAGCCAAGGGTCGGCTCGTCGGGCGCGGGTTCCTCCGCCGGCTTGGCCGGCCAAGGCAGCGCGAAGAGGCGCCACACCGGGTCGAGCTCGCTCGGCGGCAAGACGAAGAAGTTCAAGGGGGCGGCCGCCGCGACCAAGCGGGAGGAAGCGGCCGCGAAGGCCAACCACTTCCGCAGGGAAGTGAGGAGGCCGCTGCTAGTCTCTGCGTAAGTTTTTTCACCTTTGTCTTTATTTTCCTCCGGTGAGTCTTGTCCGAGTTCTTCTTTTACACTTTCTCTTTTTATCTTTTCTTTTTCCTCAGGGCTCCCCTTACCGTTGAGAGGGTCGCCGTCCCCTCCGTCATGGGGTCGGCAGAGACGTCCGCCAACACTCGGCGGGTTGACCCCGCCGCCGACCTCCGAGAGGCGACGGAGCGAAACGTGCGGGAGAAGCGTGACGAGGAGGAGGCCGACCGCCTGGAGAAGGCGGAGGCCGAGAAGGCGGCGGCCTCCGCCCAGAAGAAGCTGGAGGAGGCCGAGGCCGCCATTGCAGCGGGGCGGCGAGCCGGGGAGGCCGGGCACCGCCAATCGGCGTTGCTTGTCACCGGTGCTGCCGACTGAGGACGAGGACGTGGCGACGCTGCTTCTTCAGGTCGCCTCGCCAGCGCGCTGCCGTCTCGAGAAGGCGACTTCGGCGCCACGACCCTTGGAGCTCGGTGCCACTAGCTCGGTCATCCCAGACGCCGAGGCGACGAGTGCCGCGCCCGTTGGGTGGGTGCGCGGAGGCGGCAAGGGTCCGCTGAACCAGATGCTTCTGGACGTCCAGGCAAAGCTGCGAGCCGAAGGCAACGCCCTCCAGAACTGCACCAGGGCGCATTTGGCATCACGAACGGTCGTCTGGGTATGCTTTTTCTTTGATTCTTGTCTTTCTTGCTCTTCTCTATGGGGGCGCGCCAGCGCACCCACTGGGTGTAGTCCCCGAGTTTTGGGCCGGCTGCTGAGCAGGCGGCTCAGAACTCCCTCTGGCCAGTTCCAAGTATTTATCTTTGTCTGAAATTTTTATTGCAGGAGTATCACAACCTCCGCGCCACTGCCTTCAACCGCAATGTTGAGGAGTTGAGCAAGCGGACTGCCGACTTGACGAAAAGCCGGAGTAAGTTCTTCTTCTTCTTCGCGGGGGCGCGTTGGCGCACCCGCGGGCTCTAGTCCCCGAGATTCGGGCCGACTGCTGAGCAATCGGGCCGGATCTTCCCGGCGATCTTCTTTGCTGACGACTTAATCGTCTCTTTCTTTTGTTCTTCAGGGGCCAACGCCACTCTTCAGGAGCAGCTGGGCGAAGTCAATACTGCCTTGCCCGTCAAGGGGGAGGAGTGCGGCAGGCTTGCCGCGGAGCGCGACCTGCTGGCTGCGCAGCTGGCCGAGCAGAAGGAGCTGCTCAAGAAAGCGCAGGCCGAGGCCGAGAAGAAGGAGGCTACTCTCCTGGCCGAGTTCAAGAGCGAGCGCTCCTCTTGGACTCACAAGGAGGCGATGCTGACCTCCGGCTTCCATGATATTGAGTCGACGGTGAGTTTCTTTCTTTGAGTTTCCGACTATGTGTCAGGCTCACTTCTGATTTTTTGACTTGCTTCTTTTTTTGTCTTGGCAGACTTCTTTCCTGGCCACTCGCAGGCAGTCCCTCTGGCCATCGAGGCTGATCTTGAGGCACGGAGGGCGAACGGCGCGGAGATTGTCGCTAACGCCCCCCCTGACCGTCGACGAACAACTTCTGAGCATCAAGGCCCGTCTTCGTCCGGCCCATCGGCTGATGCGCCGGCATCAGCGTGCCAGCGCCCAGACGGTTGCCGCTCTGTGGCCAGACATGTCGGCCCTGCGCACTGCCAGTCGGACCGCCGACTGGCTGGAGGTCGTAGCTGGCCGTCTTGAGGCCTGGAAGGGTTCCTCGGCCCGGGCCTTGGAATTCGTCAAGGCGTGGTATCCAGGGCTGGACCTGGACCGGCTAGCCGCGTTCCGGTCAGAGGCCCAGGCCGAGCTGGAGGCTGTGGAGGGCGCCCTTGTCGAGCGCGCGGCGGCGATCGCCGACTACACAGACACCAGTGTCTTCGTCCCTGAGCGGGCTGCAGGCGGCGAGGAGGTGCCGCCAGAGTGGTTCGGAATGAACCCAGAATATGGCGAGGACTTGGCGGAGGTGATTGACTCCAGCACCGAGGAAGAAGGCGAGGCGGAGGACGAAGGCGAGACAGAGGCGCCAGAAGACGGAGCGGGCGACCAGCCTCAGCTCGACCGCGCCTCTAGCAACGAGCCACGTCCGACTGGGCCGACTGCCGCTGGCGGCGATCAAGCCGAGACTGCCCAGCCGGCCGCCCCGGCGCCTGACACCGCCGTCTCCTCTGACCCTCCGAACCCGTCTGCTGCTCCCTAGGCTGCCTTCTAGCTTTATTTTATCTGCTCTAGAAAGTCTTTGAGGAACTTGTTAATTTGCACAATTCCACCCTCGGGGTGTATTTTGAACTTCTGTCTAAAGATTCGGCCAAGGGCCTATGCTATGTAAATATTAATCCGAGTTCTATCTTTCCTTGCTCGTTGCTCCTTTGGCTTTTTCCTTTGCCGCCTTCCCCTAGTTGCCGCCTTGTCAGCCGGACAACCGCTCTGCGGACTGCCGCTGGACCAAATGCCTGGCTACTTTGGGGAAAGCAAGTACTTGCCATTCATTGGAGTTTATTTAACAAGTTGGATAGAAAGCGGCAAGCCGACTACTCGTGAGTTGGTTTGCGAAAGGGGGCTGGAAGCCGACTTAAGCTATGCTAATGCTTTTAGGTCCTTAGCCATTTTTCGTGTGAGCGCCCATTCATCCTTACCCCTGCCCGCCAAACAGTCGCTCTGCGAGCTGCGACTTCTGACAGGAGACGGCTTATGCATCGCACACTACTTGTCCGACTTCAGGAAACATTTCATAGCGCAAGACGGCGAGTCCCCGGGCCGACTAGTCGAACCCGGCGCCAAGCGGCATAGCGAAGAGTAGCATACTCGAAGGCATAATTTTTATCATACAGATAATCAAAAGGGGCAACCCCCGAGCTCATCTCCGGGGGCCCGAAGTCTCAGTATTTTAATACAAAGGGGTAGCGTGGTACATACTGCATCAACTGTAAAATCTTTGGAGGAGATTTGCATTCCATGGTCGTTCCGACTCTTTGCCAGAGTCGTCTCTCTTGCGTGCTCGGGGCTTCTGAGTGTCGATCAGGTAGTAGGAGTCGTTGCCCAGCACTTTGCTGATAATGAAGGGGCCTTCCCAAGATGCCGACAGTTTGTGCTGGCCGGCTGTCTGCTGGGTCAGCCGGAGCACAAGGTCGCCCTCTTGGAAAGATCTTGGCTTGACCTTCCTGTTGTAGTATCGGGGTAGGCTCTGCTGGTAGATGCCAGACCGGCTGAGTGCCAACAGCCGGCCCTCTTCCAGCAGATCGACGCCGTCTTGACGTGCTTCTTCTGCTTCCTCCTCGGTATACATGGTGACTCGCGGGGAGTCGAACTCTATGTCCGTTGGGATGACGGCTTTAGCACCGTAGACAAGGAAGAAAGGCGTGAAGCCGGTTGACTTGTTTGGAGTCGTGCGCAGGCTCCAGAGGACGGCTGGCAGCTCCTCAAGCCAATAGCCGGCCGAACGCTCGAGTGGTTCGACCAGTCGAGGCTTGATGCCAGACATGATGAGGCCGTTTGCTCGCTCCACCTGGCCGTTTGACTGCGGATGGGCAACGGACGCTAAGTCCAGTCAGATGCCTTGTGTCGCGCAGAAACGGGCCAAGGCGCCTTTGGCAAAGTTTGTGCCGTTGTCGGTGATGATGCTGTGTGGTATGCCGTACCGAGTCGTGATGTCAGCGATGAAAGTCACTGTAGTTGGACCATTCAACTTCTTGATGGGTTTTGCTTCTATCCACTTGGTGAACTTGTCCACCGCGACAAGCAGATGAGTTAGGCCGCCTCGTGCCGTTTTGAATGGTCCCACCATGTCCAGGCCCCAAACTGCGAAGGGCCAGGCGATGGGGATGGTCTTGAGCGCGGAAGCCGGCTGAAGCGGCTTGGAACAGAACACCTGGCACCCTTTGCATTTTTGGACTAGTTCCTTGGCCTCTTCTAGAGCAGTCGGCCAGAAGAAACCGTGCCGGAAGGCTTTGGCGACGAGTGCTCTTGAGGCCGCATGGTGGCCGCACTCGCCTTCATGAATGTCTCTGAGAATTGCTTGGCCTTGTTCTGCCTCGACGCAGCGTTGGTAGACACCAGTGACACTGCGCCTGACCAGCTCTCTATTGACTATGGTGTAGGCTGCCGCTCGGCGTTGCACTTGCCGAGCCAAGATTTCATCAGCAGGGAGCTCTCTGTTTACTAGGAATTTGAGGATGGGCTGGGCCCAAGAGGGTGCTGCTATTTCTTCAATTGCCACTATTGCAACTTGGACAAGGGCGGCTGGGCTGGGAGGCGGCGGGCTGGAGTCCGCGACCGCTTGCTGGATCGGTGAAGTCCCCGGGTTGACTGGCGCAGTCCCCGGGCCGAGTTCTGGAGTCTTCGGGCTGACCGACGCAGTCACCGGGCCGGGTTCTGGGGTCCCCGGGCCGGCTTCGACTATGGCTTTCTTGGAGCCGTCTGTAAGAGATCTCGTGCCGTCTGCTGGTGCTCTTGAGTCGGATCTGACTTCTTCGGGGGGAGCCAGCACAAAGATGGAGTCTGATTCTGGGGAAGGCTTGATAGACGGCTTAAGGAGGCGCTGAAGGGCGACACCGGATGGTATCACTTGGCGGGTGGAGCCGACCCGTGCCAGGGCGTCTGCTTGGTCGTTGTCATTTCTTGGCACGTGAAGGAATTCACACCCCTCAAAATATCCGCTGAGTTGCTGCACCAGGAAGCGGTAGCTCGCCATGTTTGCATCTTTGGCGTCCCAGTCGCCAGACGACTGCTGGACCACCAAATCAGATTCGCCATAACACAGGATCCAGCGGATGCCAAGCTCTTTGGCAAGCCGGAGCTCGTGAATGAGCGCCTCGTATTCGGCAACGTTGTTGGAGGCGGCGAAGTGGATCTGCAGTGCATACTTGAGCTTGTCGCCCTTAGGGGAGGTGAGGACGACGCCGGCTCCCAAGCCGGTGTGCATCTTGGAGCCATCGAAATGCATCTGCCAATGGGTGGAGTTGGGCGCTGGCGGCAGGTACTGGGTCTCGGCCCAGTCGACGAGGAAGTCGGCCAGTGCTTGTGACTTGATGGCGGTGTGGGGCTGGTAGTAGATGGTGTAGGGAGCCAAATCTATGGCCCATTTGGCCACTCGGCCCGAAGCATCTTGGCTTCCAATGATCTCGGCCAGTGGAGCTGTGCAGACCATAGTGATTGAATGCTCTTGGAAGTAAGGCTTCAATTTCTTGGCGGCAAAGTGCACGCCATAGCACATCTTCTGGTAGTGGGGGTAGTTCTTCTTGGAGGTCGATAGTACCTGGCTCAGATAATATACCGGTCTCTGGACAGGGAGCGCCTTGCCTTCCTCCTCGCGCTCAACTATAATGACTGTGCTAACTACTCGGCTGGTGGCAGCAATGTACACGAGCATAGGCTCTTTGGGCGTCGGAGCCACCAGCACAGGGGGAGTAGTCAACATCTTCTTCAATTGGAGAAATGCTTCGTCTGCTTTGTGATTCCACTCGAAAAAGGTAGTCTTCTTCATCAGTTGGTACAAAGGGAGAGCTTTCTCGCCCAGCCGACTGATGAAGCGACTGATGGACGCCAAGCAGCTAGTGAACATCTGCATGTCCAGCAGTCGGCGGGGGACTTCCATCCTCTCGATGGCTTTCATCTTTACAGGGTTGCACTCTATGCCACGTTCGGAAACTAGGAAGCCATGGAGTTGGCCTGCTGGTACTCCGAAGACGCACTTCTCAGGGTTGAGCTTGATCTGGAATCGGCGCAGATTCTCAAAGGTTTCCCGGAGATCCTCCAACAGTGTTCCGCGCTTTTCCGTCTTCACCACCACGTCGTCTACGTAGACGTGGGCGTTTCTGCTGACTTGCTTGAGGAGACACTTCTACATGCAACGCTGAACGGTGGCGCCGGCATTCCTCAAGCCAAATGTCATAGTCAGGTAGTAGAAGGCTCCAAACGGCGTGATGAAGGCAGTCTTTAGTCTGTCTGCCGGGTTCAGCTTGATCTGGTGATATCCTGAATATGCATCTAAGAAGCTCAACAACTCGCATCCGGATATGGAGTCTATCACCTGATCAATCCTTGGCAAAGCAAATGGGTCTTTTGGGCAAGCTTTATTGAGGCTTGTGTAGTCGATACACATCCGCCACTGCTTGTTCTTCTTCAAAACTAGGACCAGGTTTGCCAACCACTCTGGGAAGAACACCTCCATAATGAAGCCGGCCGCTAGGAGTCGGGCTATCTCTTCCCCAACAACTCTTATCTTTTCTTCTGACAGGCGGCGCAGGGGCTGCTTGACGGGTTTCACATCGGATCAGACGTGTAGCTTGTGCTCGGTGAATTCCGTCGGTACACCTGGCATGTCTTTGGGGGACCATGCGAAGATGTCTCGATTCTCATGGAGGAAATCGACGAGCTTGCCTTCCTATTTGCTGTCTAGGTTTGCACCTATGACAGCGTGCATCTCCGGGTGCTCTGGGTCCAAAGGTATCCTCTTTGTTTCTTTAGCTGGCTTGAACGAGCCCTCGGCTTCTGACTCCTTGGGGTCGGGCGACATCTCTGGCTGCTTGCCGGCCATTGCCACAACCCGATCAAGGAGCCGCCTCTCAGCTGCGATCACCAGGGACTCGGCCAGCCGACTGCTCCCAGCTGCGCAGGCGGACGACCTCCTGTAGTCGCCGGCTATGGTTAGAATCCCCTTTGAACTCGGCATCTTCATCTTGAGGTAGGCGTAGTGGGGGACCGCCATGAACTTGGCCAAAGCAGGTCGGCCAAGCAATGCTTGATATGGGCTTTCAAGGTCCACCACTTCAAACCAAACTGGCTCTCGGCGAAAATGATCTTTGTCTCCGAAGAGGACATCTATCTGGATCTTGCCGATTGGAGAGCAAGAAAGGCCAGGTACAATGCCGTGGAAAACAGTTCGACTGCTCTGAAGCTGTCTCTACTTGATTCCTAATTTCTCCATGGTATCCTTGTACAGGATGTTGATGCTGCTGCCTCCGTCTATCAACACTCGCGAGAAGCGAGCGGCCCGCCTATCTGTGGCCAAGGTGGCGCTTAAAACCAAGGCATAGGATCCCGGATTCGGCATCACCTCTGGGTGATCAGCTCTACTCCAACTGATAGGCTTCTCGGACCAATGCATAAACTCTGGAGTATCTGATGCTACTGCATTTACTTCTTGCTGCTGCAACCGTCTGTTGCGTCGATCATCAGCCTCACTGGTGAACACTACATAGGCTCCGTGCTCTTCTGGGTACTCATCTTGTACGGTGCCGACTGGCCTGGCAGCCGGCTACTGGGGCGGCTGTGGAGGCGGCGGCCCAATAGGCGGAGGAGGAAGGAGGCCGTCTCCCTTGGCGATTCTGGTGAGCCAGTGGCATTTCCGGGTGGTATCGTTTGACGGTTTCGCGCCACTGTGGAACTTGCAGGGACCATCTAGAGTCTGGTCGTAAGAGAAGGCCGGCAACCAGTTGGACTTGCTGCCTTTCGGTCGCTTCATCGGAGGCTGCCCCTCAGGTTGCTGGTCCTCGACTGTCGCAACCTGCCGACTGCTGGAAGTCGGCTGTGGGGCCTTGTGTTTGTGATCATTCTGCTGTTGTCACCGAGTGGTATCTCCAGCCGGAGTTCTGGGAGCCTGAGGGGCCACTTTTCTAGTCGCACTAACTTGAATCTCTGTCTTCATGGAGGAGTCGGCCGTGGCATACTTGTCTGCTATGACCAGCAACTCGTCGAGGGTTTCCGGCTCGTCGCAGAGGAGCCTGTGCTTGAGGAGGGTGCCTTCTCTGCACCCGGCGGTGAAGTACTCGATGGCCTGCACCTCGTGCACGCCCTCGCAGGAGTTCCAGCGTGTGAGGTAGTCGCGAGTCGACTCGTCTTGGCCTTGCACGCACAAGGAAAGCTGGCGCGGCTTGGGCGGTCGCTTGTACGTGCTCCTGAAGTTGCGGATGAAGGCCTCGATGAAGTCGACCCAACTGTTGATGCTGCGGGGCTTCAAACTGTTCAACCATGTCCGGGCCGTGCCCTGGAGCATGAGTGGAACGTACTTCACGGCAACGCGCTTGTTGCCGTTTGCTATGTTGACGACTGTGGAGTAGTCAACTAGCCAATCTTCCGGCTTCACGGAGCCAGTGTACTTGGGCATGTCTCGGGGGAGCGTGAACCATTTGGGAAAAGGCTCATCTCGGATGCGGGGTCCAAAACAGGGCGGGCCCAGCTCGTCTTCTTCTAGCAGCGCCAAGGATCGGTGAAGTCGGTCAATCCGATGGCGGGCATCGTTCTCTCCGACTCCCTCTCGGCGGCCAAGGCGGTCGCCGAGAGTCGGATGCTCAACAGGCGGCGGGGAGACTCGTCTTTCTCTTTGTGGAGGGGGAGGCAGGTAGTCGCCCTGCCGTTCCACTGCTCTAGGGCGGCCGTCTTGGTCGCGCTCGATGATGATGCGAGTTCGACTGTGGCTCACAGCCGGATCCTTCTCTTTCCTTCCGCGGACATCGCCAGTCAGTGTCCGTGACGTTGCACCTTGATCTCGACTGGGAGGCAAGTCATCGTTTTGTCGTTGCGGCGCCTCCGTGCGGCAGCCAGCTTCGTTCTGCACGGCGGCTGCTTTGAGGAGCCGCTGGACTCGCTCTGTCATCAGGCGGCGCTCTTCGCCTTCGAAGTTGTCTAGCTCGTCCACCGCCGCCTGGGTGGCGCGGATGTTCTCCGCAGGCGTGGCATATACGGGGCGATCAGCCCCGAACAGGTTGGCAATGGCCGCGCCGCGTTGCTGGACCGCGCCTAGGCGGATAGGCCCAGTCGGGGCCGGCGAGCCGCCCACAGCGCGATCCATCTCACGCTGGTAGGCTTCTGACGAGCGTCTCATGCTTGCCAGCTTCTTTGCGCCTTCGATGAGCTGAAGGCGGCGTGCCTCCAGCGTCTCGGCATCAGCGTCCTCCAGAATGGGCGCAGTTAGGTCTCGCAGAGCCGCTTGAGTGGGTCGTGAGCTCCCTCACTGGAGTGCTCGCCATGATTGATAACGAGCACCTCCGTGATGGCGCGAGGAGAGCGGCTCGTCGTAAACCACAACTTGGTGGGGAACGTGTCGAGCGACACGCTGTCGGAGTCGACCAGCATCGGGTCGGTGGAACCTACAGACTCCAAGTCCACGGCAGGCTCGCCGGCGACGTGGAGATGGTCGAGGAGGCCCGCGAGGAGGCTTTCGGGGCCGCCCGTGCCTGCGTCGGATGCAGGCTCGTCGGAGATGCAAACCTCGCCAAGAATATCGGTGAGGCAGCTCGCTGCGCAGGCATCGTGGATGCCTTGCAGTGCGTCGGGGCAAGTGCCATCGGGCGTGCCGGGCTGGCTACGCTCGCAGGGGAGGAAAAGGGTTCCCGTCCAGAGCAGGTCTCCGGACGACGGTGCACCTCGCCCCACGGTGGGCGCCAAATGTCGGGGGTTGGATGCGACATATGCCAAAGGATGGATTATCATGGTGGGAGCGAGTAGAACATCGCCGGTGCCAGGAAACGAGATGAGGCGAAGACATGCACGCCGGCGGATCTTACCCAGCTTCGGGGCTCTCCGGGGAGATAACACCCCTACTGCTGCTCTGCGGGGTCTCCGCATGATCACTAAGGCGAAGTGACTACAAGGTTACTCCTAGAGCTGTATTCTGGAGGTAGGAGAAGGCAAGGCTAGCTCTCTCCTTCCTATATGATCTGGTCTAATGCTAATGGATTCGAACCCTTTGCATGGGTGTCCCGGGGGGTTTATATAGGCCTACCCCCCGGGGGTACAATGGTAATCCGGCTGGGCGCAGGGCCCAGCCGTCTGTCTCTCAAGCCGCCGTCTCCTCCACCGACTTCTAGGGCCCGCCGACTGGTGGGCCCCGCCGACGGGTCCGGTACTGTAGCCGTGCTTCTAATGACGCAGGCTTGGTCATGGGGTCGTGCCAACAATGCCGCCGTCTATCAAACGATCACTGTCGCCATCCCCCGTCTTGTCTAGTTAATGGCGTGTGGGGCCTGTGGGAGGGGCCAGCCGACTCTGGGGGAGCCGACTCCCACAGGTCCATCTTCGGGGCGTATCCGTCGTCTTCTGTGCTCTCGCCGACAAGCGGGTCCCGCTGTCTTCGAGTCGTACAGGTAGGTCGTCGTGGCCACAGTGCGCTGCCCACTGTGGCCGAGGTCAGGGCAGGCATGGCAATAGTGCCACGCCACGCCGGTGATCTCTAGCGATACGGCATACTGTAGCCATGCCATCTCCTCGTAGGCAGGGCGTGACGGCCATGCTGCGTCCGTACCCCGCCTCGCCTATCATGGCGAAGCTAGGTGGCGGGTGGAGTCGCGGGCCGACTCTCTATAGTCGGCTATTCTTGGAGCCGCGTCTGGGACTCGGCTTATCTTGGAGCCGCGTTTGGGACTCGTCTTATCTTGGAGTCGCGTCTGGGACTCGGCTTATCTTGGAGTCGCATCTGGGACTCGTCTTATCTTGGAGTCGCGTCTAGGACTCGGCTTATCTTGGAGTCGCGTCTGGGACTCGGCTTGAGGGGCGCTGCCTGCCCCGATGTCTTGAAAGGTTCTGGGGCTCGGGTTAGCCTACCCGTGGCCCATTAGTCCGACACCACTATCATTTTGGGGTTATGCATTAGAGACAACCGCATTCACCTTAAATAGGGCACCATCTAAATCCGTTGAGACAACACCAAATGAACATTGGTTTGGCAATAAACCTGAGCTGTCATTTCTTAAAGTTTGGGGTTGCGATGCTTACGTGAAAAAGCTTCAGCCTAATAAGCTCGAACCCAAATCGGAGAAGTGCGTCTTCATAGGATACCCGAAAGAAACTGTTGGGTACACCTTCTATCACAGATCCGAAGGCAAGATCTTTGTTGCTAAGAATGGATCCTTTCTAGAGAAGGAGTTTCTCTCGAAAGAAGTGAGTGGGACGAAGGTAGAACTTGATGAGGTAATTGTGACTTCTCTCGAATTGGAAAGTAGCTCATCACATTAAACCATTCCCGTGATGCCTACACCAACTAGTGAGGAAGCTAATGATGATGATCATGAAACTTCAGATCCAGTTACTACCGAACCTCATAGGTGAATGCTACCTCTTGATCATGCGTTGGTTTTCCCTTGAAGAGGAAAGGGTGATGAAACAAAGTATCGTAAGTATTTCCCTTAGTTTTGAAAACCAAGGTATCAACCCAGTAGGAGACAAGGCACAAGTCACCTAGTACCTACACAAACAATCAAGAACCTTGCAACCAACGCGATAAAGGGGTTGTCAATCCCTTCACGATCACTCGCAAAAGTGAGATCTAATAAAGATAGTAAAGTAAATATTTTTGGTATTTTTGTTGTATAGATTGGAAAGTAAAGATTGCAAAATAGTAAACGAGATGCGATGTAAATAACAGAGATGCAATATAATAAGAAAGAGACCCGGGGGCCATAGGTTTCACTAGTGGCATCTCTCAAGATAGCATGTATTACGGTGGGTGAACAAATTACTGTCGAGCAATTGATAGAAAAGCACATAATTATGAAGATATCTAAGGCAATGATCATGAATATAGGCATCACGTCCGTGTCAAGTAGATCGAAACGATTTTGCATCTACTACTATTACTCCACACATCGACCGCTATCCAGTATGCATCTAGAGTATTAAGTTCAGAAGTACAGAGTAACGCATTAAGCAAGATGACATGATGTAGAGGGATAAACTCAAGCAATATGATATATACCCCATCTTTTATCCTCGATGGCAACAATACAATACGTGCCTTCTTGCCCCTACTGTCACTGGGAAAGGACACAACAAGATTTAACCCAAAGCTAAGCACTTTTCCCATTGCAAGAAACAACCTAGTAGGCCAAACTAAACCGATAATTCAAAGAGACTTGCAAAGATATCAAATCATGCATATAAGAATTCAGAGAAGAACCAAATAATATTCATAGATAATCTTGTTCATAAATCCACAATTCATCGGATCTCGGCAAACACACCGCAAAAGAGTATTACATCGAATAGATCTCCAAGAACATCGAGGAGAACTTTGTATTGAGAATCAAAGAGAGAGAAGAAGCCATCTAGGTAATAACTATGGACCCAAAAGTCTGTGGTAAACTACTCACGCTTCATCGGAGAGGCAATGGTGTTGATCTAGAATCCCTCTGTGATCGATTCCCCCTCCGGCAAATCGCTAGAAAAGGCCCCAAGATGGGATCTCATAGGTACAGAATGTTGCGGCAGTGGAAAAGTGGTTTCGTGGCTCTCTATGATGTTGCTAGGGTATAGGAGTATATATAGGCGAAAGAAGTACGTCGGTGGAGCTATGAGGGGCCCACGAGGGTGGGGGCGCGCCTACCCCCTGGGTGCGCTCTCCTGCCTCGTGGCCACCTCGTTGAGTTCCAGACTTGGACTCCAAGTCTTTTGGATTGCTTTCGGTCCAGGAAAGATCATCGCGAAGGTTTCATTCCGTTTGGACTCCCTTTGGTATTCCTTTTCTGCGAAACTCTAAAATAGGCAAAAAAATAGAAACTGGCACTGGGCCTCCGGTTAATAGGTTAGTCCCAAAAATAATATAAAAGAGCATATTAAAGCCCACTAAACATCCAAAACAGATAATATAATAGCATGGAACAATAAAAAATTATAGATACGTTGGAGACGTATCAAGCATCCCCAAGCTTAACTCCTGCTCGTCCTCGAGTAGGTAAATGATAAAAACAGAATTTTTGATGTGGAATGCTACCTAACATAATTATCAATGTAATTTTCTTTATTGTGGCATGAATGTTCAGATCTGAAAGATTCAAAACAAAAGTTTAATATTGAAATAAAAATAATAATAATTCAAGCATACTAATAAAGTAATCATGTCTTCTCAAAATAACATGGCCAAAGAAAGCTATCCCTACAAAATCATATAGTCTGGCTAGGCTCTACCTTCATCACACAAAATATTTAAATCATGCACAACCCCGATGACAAGCCAAGCAATTGTTTCATACTTTTGATGTTCTCAAACTTTTTGAATCTTCACGCAATACATGAGCGAGAGCCATGGACATAGCACTATAGGTGGAATAGAATGGTGGTTGTGGAGCAGACAAAAAGGAGAACATAGTCTCACATCAACTAGGCGTATCGATGGCTATGGAGATGCCCATCAATAGATATCAATGTGAGTGAGTAGGGATTGCCATGCAACGGACGCACTAGAGCTATAAGTGTATGAAAGCTCAAAAAGAAACTAAGTGGGTGTGCATCCAACTCCCTTGCTCACGAAGACCTAGGTCATTTTGAGGAAGCCCATCATCGGAATATACAAGCCAAGTTCTATAATGAAAGATTCCCACTAGTATATGAAAGTGACAACATAGGAGACTCTCTATCATGAAGATCATGGTGCTACTTTGAAGCACAAGTGTAGTAAAAGGATAGTAGCATTGCCCCTTCTCTCTTTCTCTCATTTTTTTATTTGGGACTTTCTCCCTTTTTTATGGCCTCTTTTTTAATTTTCCATCCTCAGTCTCATCCCGACTTGTGGGGGAATCATAGTCTCCATCATCCTTTCCTCACATGGGACAATGCTCTAATAATGAAGATCATCACACTTCTATTTACTTACAACTCGATACTTAGAACAAAATATGACTCTATGTGAATTCCTCCGGCGGTGTACCTGGATGTGCAATGAATCAAGAATGACATGTATCAAAAATTATGAATGGTGACTTTGCCACAAATACGATGTCAACATAGACATGGTCCCTCCACCACGTCGTCTACGTAGACGTGGGCGTTTCTACCGAGTTGCTTGAGGAGACACTTCTACATGCAACGCTGAAAGGTGGCGCCGGCATTCCTCAAGCCAAATGTCATAGTCAGGTAGTAGAAGGCTCCAAACGGCGTGATGAAGGCAGTCTTTAGCCTGTCTGCCGGGTTCAGCTTGATCTGGTGATATCCTGAATATGCATCTAAGAAGCTCAACAACTCGCATCCGGCTATGGAGTCTATCACCTGATCAATCCTTGGCAAAGCAAATGGGTCTTTTGGGCAAGCTTTATTGAGGCTTGTGTAGTCGATACACATCCGCCACTGCTTGTTCTTCTTCAAAACTAGGACCAGGTTTGCCAACCACTCTGGGAAGAACACCTCCATAATGAAGCCGGCCGCTAGGAGTCGGGCTATCTCTTCCCCAACAACTCTTCTCTTTTCTTCTGACAGGCGGCGCAGGGGCTGCCTGACGGGTTTCACATCGGATCGGACGTGTAGCTTGTGCTCGGTGAATTCCGTCGGTACACCTGGCATGTCTTTGGGGGACCATGCGAAGATGTCTCGATTCTCACGGAGGAAATCGACGAGCTCGCCTTCCTATTTGCTGTCTATGTTTGCACCTATGACAGCGTGCATCTCCGGGTGCTCTGGGTCCAAAGGTATCCTCTTTGTTTCTTTAGCTGGCTTGAACGAGCCCTCAGCTTCTGACTCCTTGGGGTCGGGCGACATCTCTGGCTGCTTGCCGGCCATTGCCACAACCCGATCAAGGAGCCGCCTCTTAGCTGCGATCACCAGGGACTCGGCCAGCCGACTGCTCTCAGCCGCGCAGGCGGACGACCT
Source organism: Triticum dicoccoides (assembly GCF_002162155.2). Classification (NCBI taxonomy): domain Eukaryota; kingdom Viridiplantae; phylum Streptophyta; class Magnoliopsida; order Poales; family Poaceae; genus Triticum; species Triticum dicoccoides. The sequence continues at coordinate 595,708,142 of NC_041389.1, read as the reverse complement.
CCTATAGTCGCCGGCTATGGTTAGAATCCCCTTTGAACTCGGCATCTTCATCTTGAGGTAGGCGTAGTGGGGGACCGCCATGAACTTGGCCAAAGCAGGTCGGCCAAGCAATGCTTGATATGGGCTTTCAAGGTCCACCACTTCAAACCAAACTGGCTCTCGGCAAAAATGATCTTTGTCTCCGAAGAGGACATCTATCTGGATCTTGCCGATTGGAGAGCAAGAAAGGCCAGGTACAATGCCATGGAAAACAGTTCGACTGCTCTGAAGCTGTCTCTACTTGATTCCTAATTTCTCCATGGTATCCTTGTACAGGATGTTGATGCTGCTGCCTCCGTCTATCAACACTCACGAGAAGCGAGCGGCCCGCCTATCTGTGGCCAAGGTGGCGCTTAAAACGAAGGCGTAGGAGCCCGGATTCGGTATCACCTCTGGGTGATCAGCTCTGCTCCAACTGATAGGCTTCTCGGACCAATGCATAAACTCCGGAGTATCTGATGCTACTGCATTTACTTCTTGCTGCTGCAACCGTCTGCTGCGTCGATCATCAGCCACACTGGTGAACACTACATAGGCTCCATGCTCTTTTGGGTACTCATCTTGTACGGTACCAAGTGGCCTGGCAGCCGGCTACTGGGGCGGCTGTGGAGGCGGCGGCCCAATAGGCGGAGGAGGAAGGAGGCCGTCTCCCTTGGCGATTCTGGTGAGCCAGTGGCATTTCTGGGTGGTATGGTTTGACGGCTTCGCGCCGCTGTGGAACTTGCAGGGACCATCTAGAGTCTGCTCGTAAGAGAAGGCCGGCAACCAGTTGGACTTGCCGCCTTTCGGTCGCTTCGCCGGAGGCTGCCCCTCAGGTTGCTGGTCCTCGACTGTCGCAACCTGCCGACTGCTGGAAGTCGGCTGTGGGGCCTTGTGGATCATTCTGCTGTTGTCGCCGAGTGGTATCTCCAGCCGGAGTTCTGGGAGCCTAAGGGGCCACTTTTCTAGTCGCACTAACTTGAATCTCTGTCTTCATGGAGGAGTCGGCCGTGGCATACTTGTCTGCTATGACCAGCAACTCGTCGAGGGTTTCCGGCTCGTCGCAGAGGAGCCTGTGCTTGAGGAGGGTGCCTTCTCTGCACCCGGCGGTGAAGTACTCGATGGCCTGCACCTCGTGCACGCCCTCGCAGGAGTTCCGGAGCTCGCCCCAGCGTGTGAGGTAGTCGCGAGTCGACTCATCTTGGCCTTGTACGCACAAGGAAAGCTGGCGCGGCTTGGGCAGTCGCTTGTACGTGCTCCTGAAGTTGCGGATGAAGGCCTCGGTGAAGTCGACCCAACTGTTGATGCTGCGGGGCTTCAAACTGTTCAACCATGTCCGGGCCGTGCCCTGGAGCATGAGTGGAACGTACTTCACGGCAACGCGCTTATTGCCGTTTGCTATGTTGACGACTGTGGAGTAGTCAACTAGCCAATCTTCCGGCTTCACGGAGCCGGTGTACTTGGGCATGTCTCGGGGGAGCGTGAACCATTTGGGAAAAGGCTCATCTCGGATGCGGGGTCCAAAACAGGGCGGGCCCAGCTCGTCTTCTTCTTCCAGCGCCAAGGATCGGTGAAGTTGGTCGATCCGGTGGCGGGCATCGTTCTCTCCGACTCCCTCTCGGCGGCCAAGGCGGTCGCCGAGAGTCGGATGCTCAACAGGCGGCGGGGAGACTCGTCTTTCTCTTTGTGGAGGGGGAGGCAGGTAGTCGCCCTGCCGTTCCACTGCTCTAGGGCGGCCGTCTTGGTCGCGCTCGATGATGATGCGAGTCCGACTATGGCTCACAGCCGGATCCTTCTCTTTCCTTCCGCGGACATCGCCAGTCGGTGTCCGTGACGTCGCACCTTGATCTCGACGGGAGGCAAGTCGTTGTTTGTTGAAGTTGTCTAGCTCGTCCGCCGCCGCCTGGGCGGCGCGGATGTTCTCCGCAGGCGTGGCATATACGGGGCGATCAGCCCCGAACAGGTTGACAATGGCCGCGCCGCGTTGCCGGACCGCGCCTAGGCGGATAGGCCCAGTCGGGGCTGGCGAGCTGCCCACAGCGTGATCCATCTCACGCTGGTAGGCTTCTGACGAGCGTCTCATGCTTGCCAGCTTCTTCGCGCCTTCGATGAGCTGAAGGCGGCGTGCCTCCAGCGTCTCGGCATCAGTGTCCTCCAGAATGGGCGAGTCAGGTCTCGCAGAGCCACGTTGAGTGGTCGTGATCTCCCTCACTGGAGTGCTCGCCATGACTGATAACGAGCACCTCCGTGACGGCGCTTCCGCCGCTCTCCTCGCGAGGGAGCGGCTCGTCGTAAACAACAACATTGGTGGGGAACGTGTCGAGCGACATGCTGTCGGAGTCGACCAGCATCGGGTCGGTGGAACCTACAGACTCCAAGTCCACGGCAGGCTCGCCGGCGACGTGGAGATGGTCGAGGAGGCCCGCGAGGAGGCTTTCAGGGCCGCCCATGCCTGCGTCGGATGCAGGCTCGTCGGAGATGCAAACCTCGCCAAGAATATCGGTGAGGCAGCTCGCTGCGCAGGCATCATGGATGCCTTGCAGTGCGTCGGGGCAAGTGCCATCGGGCGTGCCGGGCTGGCTACGCTCGCAGGGGAGGAAAAGGGTTCCCGTCCAGATCAGGTCTCCGGACGACGGTGCACCTCGCCCCACGGTGGGCGCCAAATGTCGGGGGTTGGATGCGACATATGCCAAAGGATGGATTATCATGGTGGGAGCGAGTAGAACATCGCCGGTGCCAGGAAACGAGATGAGGCGAAGACATGCACGCCGGCGGATCTTACCCAGCTTCGGGGCTCTCCGGGGAGATAACACCCCTACTGCTGCTCTGCGGGGTCTCCGCATGATCACTAAGGCGAAGTGACTACAAGGTTGCTCCTACAGCTGTATTCTGGAGGTAGGAGAAGGCAAGGCTAGCTCTCTCCTTCCTATATGATCTGGTCTAATGCTAATGGATTTGAACCCTTTGCATGGGTGTCCCGGGGGGTTTATATAGGCCTACCCCCTAGGGGTACAATGGTAATCCGGCTGGGCGCGGGGCCCAGCCGTCTGTCTCTCAAGCCGCCGTCTCCTCCGCCGACTTCTGGGGCCCGCCGACTGGTGGGCCCCGCCGACGGGTCCGGTACTGTAGCCGTGTTTCTAATGACGCAGGCTTGGTCATGGGGTCGTGGCAACAGTGCCGCCGTCTATCAAACGATCACTGTCGCCATCCCCCGTCTTGTCTAGTTAATGGCGTGTGGGGCCTGTGGGAGGGGCCAGCCGACTCTAGGGTAGCCGACTCCCACGGGTCCGTCTTCGGGGCGTATCCGTCGTCTTCTGTGCTCTCGCCGACAAGCGGGTCCTGCTGTCTTCGAGTCGTACAGGTAGGTCGTCGTGGCCACAGTGCGCTGCCCACTGTGGCCGAGGTCAGGGCAGGCATGGCAACAGTGCCACGCCACGCCGGTGATCTCCAGCGATACGGCATACTGTAGCCATGCCATCTCCTCGTAGGCAGGGCGTGACGGCCATGCTGCGTCCGTACCCCGCCTCGCCTATCATGGCGAAGGTAGGTGGCGGGTGGAGTCGCGGGCCGACTCTCTATAGTCGGCTATTCTTGGAGCCGCGTCTGGGACTCGGCTTATCTTGGAGCCGCGTTTGGGACTCGTCTTATCTTGGAGTCGCGTCTGGGACTCGGCTTATCTTGGAGTCGCATCTGGGACTCGTCTTATCTTGGAGTCGCGTATGGGACTCGGCTTATCTTGGAGTCGCGTCTGGGACTCGGCTTGAGGGGCGCTGCCTGCCCCGATGTCTTGAAAGGTTCTGGGGCTCGTGTTAGCCTACCCGTGGCCCATTACTCCGACACCACTATCATTTTGGGGTTATGCATTAGAGACAACCGCATTCACCTTAAATAGGGCACCATCTAAATCCGTTGAGACAACACCAAATGAACAGTGGTTTGGCAATAAACCTGAGCTGTCATTTCTTAAAGTTTGGGGTTGCGATGCTTACGTGAAAAAGCTTCAGCCTGATAAGCTCGAACCCAAATCGGAGAAGTGCGTCTTCATAGGATACCCAGAAGAAACTGTTGGGTACACCTTCTATCACAGATCCGAAGGCAAGATCTTTGTTGCTAAGAATGGATCCTTTCTAGAGAAGGAGTTTCTCTCGAAAGAAGTGAGTGGGACGAAGGTAGAACTTGATGAGGTAATTGTGACTTCTCTCGAATTGGAAAGTAGCTTATCACATTAAACCATTCCCGTGATGCCTACACCAACTAGTGAGGAAGCTAATGATGATGATCATGAAACTTCAGATCCAGTTACTACCGAACCTCATAGGTGAATGCTACCTCTTGATCATGCGTTGGTTTTCCCTTGAAGAGGAAAGGGTGATGCAACAAAGTAGCGTAAGTATTTCCCTTAGTTTTGAAAACCAAGGTATCAATCCAGTAGGAGACAACGCACAAGTCACCTAGTACCTGCACAAACAATCAAGAACCTTGCAACCAACGCGATAAAGGGGTTGTCAATCCCTTCAGGATCACTCGCAAAAGTGAGATCTAATAAAGATAGTAAAGTAAATATTTTTGGTATTTTTGTTGTATAGATTGGAAAGTAAAGATTGCAAAATAGTAAACGAGATGCGATGTAAATAACAGAGATGCAATATAATAAGAAAGAGACCCGGGGGCCATAGGTTTCACTAGTGGCATCTCTCAAGATAGCATGTATTACGATGGGTGAACAAATTACTGTCGAGCAATTGATAGAAAAGCACATAGTTATGAAGATATCTAAGGCAATGATCATGAATATAGGCATCACGTCCGTGTCAAGTAGATCGAAACGATTTTGCATCTACTACTATTACTCCACACATCGACCGCTATCCAGTATGCATCTAGAGTATTAAGTTCATAAGTACAGAGTAACGCATTAAGCAAGATGACATGATGTAGAGGGATAAACTCAAGCAATATGATATATACCCCATCTTTTATCCTTAATGGCAACAATACAATACGTGCCTTCTTGCCCCTACTGTCACTGGGAAAGGACACAACAAGATTTAACCCAAAGCTAAGCACTTCTCCCATTGCAAGAAACAACCTAGTAGGCCAAACTAAACCAATAATTCAAAGAGACTTGCAAAGATATCAAATCATGCATATAAGAATTCAGAGAAGAACCAAATAATATTCATAGATAATCTTGTTCATAAATCCACAATTCATCGGATCTCGGCAAACACATCGCAAAAGAGTATTACATCGAATAGATCTCCAAGAACATCGAGGAGAACTTTGTATTGAGAATCAAAGAGAGAGAAGAAGCCATCTAGGTAATAACTATGGACCCAAAAGTCTGTGGTAAACTACTCACGCTTCATCGGAGAGGCAATGGTGTTGATCTAGAAGCCCTCTGTGATCGATTCCCCCTCCGGCAAATCGCCAGAAAAGGCCCCAAGATGGGATCTCACAGGTACAGAATGTTGCGGCAGTGGAAAAGTGGTTTCGTGGCTCTCTACGATGTTGCTAGGGTATAGGAGTATATATAGGCGAAAGAAGTACGTCGGTGGAGCTACGAGGGGCCCACGAGGGTGGGGGCGCGCCTACCCCCTGGGCGCGCTCTCCTGCCTCGTGGCCACCTCGTTGAGTTCCAGACTTGGACTCCAAGTCTTTTGGATTGCTTTCGGTCCAGGAAAGATCATCGCGAAGGTTTCATTCCGTTTGGACTCCCTTTGGTATTCCTTTTCTGCGAAACTCTAAAATAGGCAAAAAAAAACAGAAACTGGCACTGGGCCTCCGGTTAATAGGTCAGTCCCAAAAATAATATAAAAGAGCATATTAAAGCCCACTAAACATCCAAAACAAATAATATAATAGCATGGAACAATAAAAAATTATAGATACGTTGGAGACGTATCAAGCATCCCCAAGCTTAATTCCTGCTCGTCCTCGAGTAGGTAAATGATAAAAACAGAATTTTTGATGTGGAATGCTACCTAACATAATTATCAATGTAATTTTCTTTATTGTGGCATGAATGTTCAGATCTGAAAGATTCAAAACAAAAGTTTAATATTGAAATAAAAATAATAATAATTCAAGCATACTAATAAAGTAATCATGTCTTCTCAAAATAACATGACCAAAGAAAGCTATCCCTACAAAATCATATAGTCTGGCTATGCTCTACCTTCATCACACAAAATATTTAAATCATGCACAACCCCGATGACAAGCCAAGCAATTGTTTCATACTTTTGATGTTCTCAAACTTTTTGAATCTTCACGCAATACATGAGCGTGAGCCATGGACATAGCACTATAGGTGGAATAGAATGGTGGTTGTAGAGCAGACAAAAAGGAGAACATAGTCTCACATCAACTAGGTGTATCGATGGCTATGGAGATGCCCATCAATAGATATCAATGTGAGTGAGTAGGGATTGCCATGCAACGGACGCACTAGAGCTCTAAGTGTATGAAAGCTCAAAAAGAAACTAAGTGGGTGTGCATCCAACTCCCTGGCTCACGAAGACCTAGGTCATTTTGAGGAAGCCCATCATCGGAATATACAAGCCAAGTTCTATAATGAAAGATTCCCACTAGTATATGAAAGTGACAACATAGGAGACTCTCTATCATGAAGATCATGGTGCTACTTTGAAGCACAAGTGTGGTAAAAGGATAGTAGCATTGCCCCTTCTCTCTTTCTCTCATTTTTTATTTGGGCCTTTCTCCCTTTTTTATGGCCTCTTTTTTTATTTTCCATCCTGAGTCTCATCCCGACTTGTGGGGGAATCATAGTCTCCATCATCCTTTCCTCACATGGGACAATGCTCTAATAATGAAGATCATCACACTTCTATTTACTTACAACTCGATACTTAGAACAAAATATGACTCTATGTGAATTCCTCCGGCGGTGTACCTGGATGTGCAATGAATCAAGAATGACATGTATCAAAAATTATGAATGGTGACTTTGCCACAAATACGATGTCAACTACATGGTCATGCAAAGCAATATGACAATGATGAAGCGTGTCATAATAAATGGAACGGTGTAAATTTGCATGGCAATATATCTCAAAATGGCTATGGAAATGCCATAATAGGTAGGTATGGTGGCTGTTTTGAGGAAGGTATATGGTGGGTGTATGGTACCGGCGAAAGTTGCACGGTACTAGAGAGGCTAGCAATGGTGGAAGGTGAGAGTGCGTATAATCCATGGACTCAACACTAGTCATACATAACTCACATACTTATTGCAAAAATATATTAGTTATCTAAATGAAGTATTATGCGCATGCTCCTAGGGGGATAGATTGGTAGGAGAAGACCATCGCTCGTCCCCGACTGCCACTCATAGGAAAGACAATCAAAAAATAAATCATGCTCCAACTTCATCACATAATGGTTCACCATACGTGCATGCTACGGGAATCACAAACTTTAACACAAGTATCTCTCAAATTCACAACTACTCAACTAGCATGACTCTAATATCACCATCTTCATATCTCAAAACAATCATAAGGAATCAAACTTCTCATAGTATTCAATGCACTTTATATGAAAGTTTTTTATTATACCCTTCTTGGATGCCCATCATATTAGGACTAATTTTATAGCCAAAGCAATTACCATGCTGTTCTAAAAGACTCTCAAAATAATATAAGTGAAGCATGAGAGATCAATAATTTCTATATAATAAAACCACCACCGTGCTCTAAAAAGATATAAGTGAAGCACTAGAGCAAAATTATCTAGCTCAAAAGATATAAGTGAAGCACATAGAGTATTCTAATAAATTCCGATTCATGCGTGTATCTCCCAAAATGTGTGTACAGCAATGATGATTGTGTTAAACTAGAAATCAAAGACTCAAATCATACAAGACGCTCCAAGAAAAACACATATCATGTGGTGAATAAAAATATAGCCTCAAGTAAAGTTACCGATAGGCGAAGACGAAAAGGCATCCCCAAGCTTAGGCCTTTGGTTGGCCCTTAATTTTACCTTGGGGTGCCTTGGGCATCCGCTTAGGCTCTTGCCATTCCTTATTCCAAAATCCATCAAATCTTTACCCAAAAACTTGAAAACTTCACAACACAAAACTTCAACAGAAAAATCTCATGAGCTCTGTTAGTATAAGAAAATAAACCACCACTTTAAGGTACTGTAATGAACTCATTCTGTATTTATATTGGTGTAAACCTACTGTATTCCAACTTATCTATGGTTCATACCCCCCGATACTACTTATAGATTCATCAAAATAAGCAAACAACACACGAAAAACAGAATCTGTCCAAAACAGAACAGTCTGTAGCAATCTGATTTATTCAAATACTTCTGTAACTCCTAATTTTTTGAAATAAATTGGTGGACGTGAGGAATTTTTCTATTAATCATCTTTAAAAAGAATCAACCTAAAATCACTCTCCAGTAAAGAATTAAAGCTAATCTCGTGAGCACAAAAGTTTCTGTTTTTTTACAGCAAGATCGCAAAGACTTCACCCAAGTCTTCCCAAAGGTTCTACTTGGCACAAACACTAATTAAAACATAAAACCACATCTAAACAAAAGCTAGGTGAATTATTTATTAATAAACAGGAGCAAAAAGCAAAGAACAAAAAGAAAATTGGGTTTCCTCCCAACAACCGCTATCATTTAATGCCCCTAGCTAGGCATAAAAACAAGAATAGATCTAGGTATTGTCATCTTTGGTATGCAATACATAAGTGGCTCTCATAATAGATTTATAAGGCAATTTAATTTTATTCCTAGGGAAGTGTTCCATACCTTTCCTTAACGGAAAGTGGAATCTAATATTTCCTTCTTTCATGTCAATAATTGCACCAATCGTTCTAAGGAAAGGTCTACCAAGAATAATAGGACATGTAGAATTGCAATCTATATCAAGAACAATGAAATCTACGGGCACATAATTCCTATTTGCAACAATAAGAACATGATTAATCCTTCCCATAGGTTTCTTAATGGTGGAATCCAGAAGATGCAAATTTAAAGAACAATCATCAAATTCACGGAAACCTAGCACATCACACAAAGTTTTTGGAATCGTGGAAACACTAGCACCCAAATAACATAAATCATAGCATTAATAATCTTTAATCTTAATTTTAATTGTAGGTTCCTGATGACCCACAAGTGTGGGGGATCTATCGTAGTCCTTTCGATAAGTAAGAGTGTCGAACCCAACGAGGAGCAGAAGCAAATGATAAGCGGTTTTCAGTAAGGTTTTCTCTGCAAGCACTGAAATTGTAGGTAATAGATAGTTTTGTGATAAGATAAATTGTAACGAGTAATAATCAATGAAAGTAAATAAAGTGCAGCAAGGTGGCCCAATCCTTTTGTAGCAAAGGATAAGCCTGGACAATTTCTTATAATGAGAAAGAGCTCCCGGGGACACATGGCGATTATCATCAAGCTAGTTTTCATCACGTTCATATGATTCGCGTTCGGTACTTTGATAATTTGATATGTGGGTGGACCGGTGCTTGGGTACTTCCCTTACTTGGACAAGCATCCCACTTATGATTAACCCCTATTGCAAGCGTCCGCAACTACAAAAGAAGTATTAAGGTAAACCTAACCACATCATTAAACATATGGATCCAAATCAGCCCCTTACGAAGCAACACATAAACTAGGGTTTAAGCTTCTATAACTCTAGCAACCCATCAGATACTTATTACTTCCCAATGCCTTCCTCTAGGCCCAAATAATGGTGGAGTGTCATGTAGTTGACATTCACATAACACCACTAGAGGAAAAGACAACATACATCTCATCAAAATATCAAACGAATACAAAATTCACATGACTACTAATAGCAAGACTTAACACATGTCCTCAGGAACAAACGTAACTACTCACAAAGCATATTAATGTTCATAATCAGAGGAGTAATAATATGCATTAAGGATTTGAACATATGATCTTCCACCAAGTAAACCAATTAGCATCAATTACAAGGAGTAATCAACACTACTAGCAACCCACAGGTACCAATTTGTGGTTTGGATACAAGATTGGATACAAGCGATGAACTAGGGTTTTGAGAGGAGATGGTGCTGGTGAAGATGTTGATGGAGATTGACCCCCACCCGATGAGAGGATCGTTAGTGATGACGATGGTGATGATTTCCCCCTCCCGATGGGAAGTGTCCCCGGCAGAACAGCTCTGCCGGAGCCCTAGATTGGTTCCGCCTCGTGGCAGCGGAGTTTTGTCCTGTAAGCTTGCCCATGATTTTTTCCAGGGTAAAAGCCTTCATATAGCAGAACATGGACACCGGAGGGCCACCGGGGGGCCCAGGAGACAGGGGGCACGCCCAGTAGGGGTGGGCGCGCCCCACCCTCCTGGCCAGGGTGTGGGCCCCCTGAGGTGTTTCTTTTGCTCAATAATTCTTATTAATTACAAAAATAAGTTTCGTGGAGTTTCAGGATTTTTGGAGCAGTGCAGAGTAGGTTTCCAATGTTTGCTCCTTTTCCAGCCAGAATTCCAGCTGCCGGCATTCCCCCTCTTCATGGTAAACCTTGTAAAATAAGAGAGAATAGCCATAAGTATTGAGATATAATGTGTAATAACAGCCCATAATGCAATAAATATTGATATAAAAGCATGATGCAAAATAGACGTATCAACTCCCCCAAGCTTAGACCTCGCTTGTCCTCAAGCGGAAGCCGAAATCGAAAAATATGTCCACATGTTTAGAGATAGAGGTGTCGATAAAAATAAAATACGGACATGAGGGCATCATGATCATTATTATAACAGCAGCATAAATAGATTTTATCATATGATTTCTTATGCTCAAGTAACGATCAATTCACAATGTCAAGCATGGTTCAGAAACTTCATTGGGAGCTGACAAACTATAATCACAGTCATTGAAGCAATTGCAATTTATCATAACATTGGAAAGAGTCAAGAATAGAGCTTTTTAGCAAGTCCACATACTCAACTATGATGTAGTCTTCTACAATTGCTAACACGCATGTGGTACTGGTGGATAGAGTTTCAACCGGACACTGAGAAAGATAGGGGCTTATTGTGTTGCCTCCCAACATATTCACCTTTAGGTGATGTCAACGATAATAATCTATGCTAACTTACATCCAATTGGATAGATGCATCATGATCTTTCAAACACGAAGAGCTTGCCAAAGGATAAAATGAAAAAGGGAAAGGTGAAGATCACCTTGACTAAAACAAAAAGTAAAAACATAAAGTAAAAGATAGGCCCTTCGCAGAGGGAAGAAGAGGTTTTCATGTGCATTTAGGGTTGGATGCACAAAATCTTAATGCAAAAGAACGTCAATTTATATTGCCCCTTGTATGTGGACCTTTATTATGCAGTCCCTCGCTTTTATTGCTTCCACAACAAGATTGTATAAAGCTTATTTTCTCTGCACTAATAAGTCATACATATTTAGATAGCAATTTTTATTGCCTGCAACATGATAACTTACTTGAAGGATCTTACTCAATCCATAGGTAGTTATGGTGGACTCTCATGGCGAAACTGGGTTTAAGGATATTTGGAAGCACAAGTAGTATCTCTACTTGGTGCAAGGAATTTGGCTAGCATGAGGGGGAAAGGAAAGCTCAACATGTTTGGAAGGTCAATGACAATATACTTTAACTGAGATGTGAGAAAACATAAACCATTACGTTGTCTTCCTTGTCTAACGTCAACTCTTTTAGCATGTCATACTTAATGAGTGCTCCCAATCATAAAACATGTCCAAGATAATATATTTGTATGTGAACCTCTCTTTCCTTATTACTTCCTATTAATTGCAATGATGACCAAAACTACGTTTGCCAACTCTCAACAACTTTTATGCCTCATACTTTCTATGTGTGAAGTCATCACTAACCATAAGATCAATATGAAATCTTTTATTCTCTACTTCCTCAAGATCATAGCAACATAGCAAAGCCCTTGACCCAACACTAATCTTTATTATAGATAGCTCACAGACTCGGTTACATAAAGAGATCACAAAGCAAAACTCAAAACTACTTGACATCAAAACTTCAATCTACTAGATCAAGATACTACTAAAGGGATCGAACTAAATAAAACGGTAAAGATAGGAGTGTGATGGTGATACGATACCGGGGCACCTCCCCCAAGCTTGGCAGTTGCCAAGGGGAGTGCTCATACCCATGTGATTATGTCCTCGGAGGTGGTGAAGTAGGAGTTGTTGATGATGCAGGCTTGTCGTCCATCTTCCAAGGCATAGGCTCACCATCATAGAAGGATGATCGAGTCTCCGGTATCCTTAAATCTGCAGCCAAACTCATCCTCTTGAATCTATATTCATACTCACAGTTCTCGTTTTGCAGGTCATAGATCTGGGATTGGAGGTGCTTGATTTTCTCTTGAAGCTTGAAGATGGTCTCCCCAATGACTTTGGCATCTAGCTAATGTTTGTTGGTGAACTCCATGATCATCATCTGGTTGGCGTTGAGTCCATGCTCCATCATCCCTTGGCACTTGAAAACTTGCTGCTCCACAGCTTCGAGCTTTCTCTCCACGCTTCCGGTACGCCTTGGTCCCTCCACATCGCGGATGTGCAGCACCCCCTCACGCATCTCAATGGTTTGAGGGTGTTGAAGCACCTCCGTGAGATAGGGGTTAATAACCCTCTCGAAAACTTGTCCTTGGGAGCGCTTGGAGATGCCATGATGCTATAGATCTGAAACAGAAACAGCTCGAAACGAAAATAGAGGATATTTGCGTGATACGGTGGTCAAAACCTTCAGGAGTTTATATAATGAATTTTTACCAACCAAAATATGTAACATGCAAGAAAACAGAGTCCAGGAGGCACACGAGGTGTCCACGAGACAGGGGGCGTGCCCAGTAAGGGTGGGCATGCCCTCCACCCTCGTGGAGGCCTCGTGTCCTTCCCGGACTACTTCTTTCTTCCTAAAATTCTTAAATATTCCAAAACTGATAAAAATTGCCATTAGAATTGTTTTGGAGTCAGTTTACTTACCATACCACATACCTATTCCTTTTCGGAGTTTGGAACGTTCTAGAAAGTGTCCCTTATGTATTCCTCCCGGGTTACGGTTTCAATAATATTGGTTTCAACATTGATAGGATTACCTGAAATATAATGTTTAATTCTTTGACCGTTCACCACCCTCGGACTTGTGCCTTCGAGGTTGTTGATTTTTATGGCACCAGAACGATAGACTTTCTCGATAACGTAGGGACCTTCCCATTTAGAGAGAAGTTTTCCTGCAAAAAATCTTAAACGAGAGTTGAATAATAACACATAATCACCTAAGTTAAACTCACGCTTTTGTATCCTTTTGTCATGCTAGCGTTTGACTTTTTCTTTGAATAGCTTGGCATTCTCATAGGCTTGGGTTCTCCATTCATCAAGTGAGCTAATATCAAACAACCTCTTCTCACCGGCAAGTTTGAAGTCATAGTTGAGCTCTTTAATAGCCCAATACGCTTTATGTTCAAGTTCAAGAGGTAAATGACACGCTTTTCCATAAACCATCTTATATGGAGACATACCCATAGGATTTTTGTATGTAGTTCTATAGGCCCATAATGCATCATCAAGTTTGTTTGGACCAATTCTTTCTAGATCTATTGACAGTCTTTTGCAAAATTAATTTGAGCTCTCTATTGCTCAACTCTACTTGACCACTAGACTGCGGATGATAAGGAGATGCGATTCTATGATTAACATCATACTTAGAAAGCATCTTACGGAAATCACCATGAATAAAATGTGAACCACCATGAGTCATAAGATATCTAGGGACTCCAAACCTCGGAAAAATAACTTCTTTAAGCATTTTAATAGAAGTGTTATGATCAGCACTACTAGTTGGAATAGCTTCTACCCACTTAGTAACGTAATCAACAACAACTAAAATATGTGGATAACCATTAGAGGCAGGAAAAGGTCCCATATAATCAAAGCCCCAGACATCAAACGGTTCAATAACAAGATAGTAATTCATAGGCATTTCTTGACGTCTACTGATGTTACCAATTCTTTGACATTCATCACAAGATAAGACAAACTTACGAGCATCTTTGAAGAGAGTAGGCCAATAAAAACCAGATTGCAATACCTTGTGTGCAGTTCTATCTCCAGCGTGGTTTCCTCCTTCAGAGTGACACTTGCGTAGGATCTGTTCCTGTTCATGCTCAGGCACACAACGTCTAATAACACCATCTAGTCCTTCTTTATAAAGGTGTGGGTCATCCCAGATGTAATGTCTTAAATCATAAAAGAACGTTTTCTTTTGCTGGTATGTGAAACTAGGAGGTATAAATTTAGCAACAATATAATTAGCATAATCAGCATACCAAGGAGCAGTAAGAGAAGCATTAACAACCGCTAATTGTTCATCAGGAAAGCTATCATCAATGGGCAGTGGGTCATCAAGAACATTCTCTAACCTAGACAAGCTGTCTGCAAGGGGTTCTTTGCTCCCTTTCTATCAATAATATGCAAATCAAATTCTTGGAGCAGAAGAACCCATCTAACGAGTCTAGACTTAGCATCTTTCTTTTCCATAAGATATTTAATAGCAGCATGACCAGTGTGGATAGTAACTTTAGAATCAACAATATACGTTCTAAACTTATCACATGCAAACACAACTGCTAAGAACTCTTTTTCAGTAGTAGCATAATTTCTCTGGGCAGTATCAAGAGTCTTACTAGCATACTGGATAACATTCAATTTCTTATCAACTCTTTGCCCTAGAACAACACCTACAGCATAATCACTAGCATCGCACATAATTTCAAAAGGTAAATTCCAATAAGGTGGCTGAAAAATAGGTGCAGTGATCAAAGCTTTCTTAAGTATTTCAAATGCTTCTACACAATCATCATCAAAGACAAAAGGAATATCTTTTTGCAATAAATTAGTCAGAGGCCTAGAGATTTTAGAAAAGTCCTTAATGAACCTCCTATAAAAACCGACATGACCAAGGAAACTTCTTATACCTTTTATGTCCTTGGGACATGGCATCTTTTCAATGGCATCAACTTTAGCTTTATCAACTTCAATACCTCTCTCGGAGATCTTGTGCCCCAAGACAATGCCTTCATTAACCATAAAGTGACACTTTTTCCAATTCAGGACGAGACTAGTGTCTTCACATCTCTGCAAAACTCGGTCAAGGTTGCTCAAGCAATCAATAAAGGAGGATCCATAAACGGAGAAATCATCCATGAATGCCTCACAAATCTTTTAACAAAAGTCAGAGAATATAGCCATCATGCATCTTTGAAAGGTAGCAGGTGCATTACATAAACCAAAAGGCATACGTCTATAAGCAAAAGTACCGAAAGGGCAAGTAAAAGTAGTTTTTGATTGATGCCCCGATGCCATAGTTATTTGAGAGAAACCAGAATAACCATCTAGAAAGCAGAAATGTGTGTGTTTGGATAGTATTTCTAGCATTTGATCAATAAAAGGTAAGGGGTAATGATCTTTCTTAGTAGCCTTATTTAACTTACAGAAATCAATTACCATCCTATAACCTGTAATAATTCTTTGCGGGATCAATTCATCTTTATCATTAGGAACAACGGTAATACCTCCCTTTTTAGGAACACAATGGACAGGGCTTACCCATTCACTATCAGCAACGGGATAAATTATACCTGCCTCAAGGAGGTTTAGTATCTCCGTTCTTACCACTTCTTTCATCTTAGGATTCAATCATCGTTGAGGATCTCTAACTGGATTAGCATCGGCCTCCAAATTAATTTTGTGCTGGCATAACGTGGGACTAATGCCCCTAAGATCATCTGGAGTATATCCAATAGCAGCATGGTGCTTCTTCAGAGTTTTCAATAATCTTCCTTCTTCTTGCTCTGAAAGGTTAGAACTAATAATAATAGGATATATTTTCTTTCCATCAAGATAAACATACTCAAGATTATCAGGTAATGGTTTGAGTTCAAACACGGGATCACCCTTGGGTGGAGGGGTATCCCCAAGAATTTCAACGGGAAGGTTGTATTTCAGCATAGGTTACTGTTTAAGGAACACTTCATCTATTTCCCTTCTTTCCTTCATAAACATATCATTTTCATGGTCGAGCAAGTATTGTTCTAACGGATCAGTAGGAGGCACGGCAATAGAAGCAAGACCAATAATCTCATCTTTATCACGAGGTTGTCTACGAAACTTAGCAAAATTAAACTCATGAGACATACCATCTAAGCCAATTGTGACAGTATCCTTTTCACAATCAATCTTAGCATTAACAGTATTCAAGAAGGGTCTACCAAAAATAGTGGGACAAAAATCATCTTGTGGGGAACTAAGAATAAGAAAATCAGCAGGGTATTTAACCTTCCCACACAAGATTTCAACATCTCTAACAATCCCAACTGGTGAAATAGTATCTCTATTGGCAAGCTTGATAGTAACATAAATACCTTCCAACTCAACAGGTGCAATATCATGCATAATTTCTTTATATAAGTCATAGGGTATCGCACTAGCACTAGCACCCATATCACATAAACCATGATAACAATGATCTCCTATTTTAACGGAAATAACAGGCATGCCTACCAAAGGTCTATGTATCTTAGTATCTGGTCTAACAATATTAGCAGTCTCACCACAGAAATAAATAATATGCCCATCTAAATCGTCATCCAAGAGATCTTTAACCATAGCAATACTAGGTTCAACTTTGATTTGCTCAGGAGGTGTATAAGTCCTAGTATTACTCTTACGAACAGCAGTCGAAGTTTTAGCATGATCCTTTATCCTAACATGAAAAGGAGGTTTCTCAACATAAGTAGTAGGAATAATAGGATCACTATAAGTGACAGTCTTTTCTTCAACTATAATAGGTGCAACTACTTTTACTTCAATGGGAGGATTATATTTAAACCACTTCTCTTTAGGGAGATCAATGTGAGTAGCAAAAGATTCACAGAAAGAAGCTACTATCTCAGAGTCAAGTCCATACTTAGCGCTAAATCCACAAAAAACATCGGTATCCATAAAAGATTTAACACAATCGAACTTAGGTGTCATACCTGACTCCTTACCATCGTCGAAACCCCAACCTTCAGAGTTGTGTTTAATTCTTTCCAATAAGTCCCATTTGAAATCAATAGTCTTCAGCATATAAGAACCATCACAGGAAGTATCGAGTAGGTTGCGATCATTGAGAGAAAGACGAGCATAAATTTTTTTAATAATCATTTCTCTGGAGAGCTCATGATTGGGACATGAATATAACATTGACTTAAGCCTCCCCCAAGCTTGAGGGATGCTTTCTCCTTCGCGAGGCCAGAAATTATATATGTAATTACGATCACGATGAACAAGATGCATAGGATAGAACTTCTGGTGAAATTCCAACTTCAATTGTTTATAATTCCAAGATCCCGTATCATTACATAGCCTATACCATGTCAATGCATCTCCCTCCAAAGATAAAGGGAAGACTTTCCTTTTGACAACATCATTGGGAATACCTGCAAGCTTAAATAATCTAGAAACTTCATCCACAAAGATAAGGTGTAAATCGGGATGCAATGTTCCATCTCCTGCAAATGGATTAGCTAGCAATTTCTCTATCATACCGAAGGAATCTCAAAGTAAATATTTTCAAAAAGTTAAGTAGGTTGAGGAGCAACTCTTTGCTCTTCTGGTCGGGGTGAACATACCCCGAACAAGCCCCTCAAAGGATTAGTTTCCATAGTGACAAGTAACAGAAAAATTTCAGCACACTATATAAATGTTTCCTTACCAAGTTCCACTCACCAAAAGCGCTACACTCCCCGGCAACGGTGCGAAAAAAGAGTCTTGATGACCCACAAGTGTAGGCGATCTATCATAGTCCTTCCGATAAGTAAGAGTGTCGAACCCAACGAGGAGCAGAAGGAAATGATAAGCGGTTTTCAGTAAGGTTTTCTCTGCATGCACCGAAATTGTAGGTAATAGATAGTTTTGTGATAAGATAAATTGTAACGAGTAACAAGCAATGAAAGTAAATAAAGTGCAGCAAGGTGGCCCAATCCTTTTGTAGCAAAGGATAAGCCTAGACAATTTCTTATAATGAGAAAGAGCTCCCGGGGACACATGGGGATTATCGTCAAGCTAGTTTTCATCACGTTCATATGATTCGCGTTTGGTACTTTGATAATTTGATATGTGGGTGGACCGGTGCTTGGGTAGTGCCCTTACTTGGACAAGCATCCCACTTATGATTAACCCCTATTGCAAGCGTCCGCAACTACAAAAGAAGTATTAAGGTAAACCTAACCACAACATTAAACATATGGATCCAAATCAGCCCTATCGTGGTGGGCGCACAGTAGATGCCAAGGGATGTCTAAAGAGAGGAGGAGGCTCGAGGGCGCTGGTGGACTCCAGAGGCGAGTTTGGCATGAGCGGGCGTGGGACGCCGGACATACCCAGGTTTGGGGCTCTCCGGAGAGATAATACCCCTAGTCCTGCCGAGTGTAGTTGGATGTTCGATAGTACAATGTTGCTCCTGGAGCTGTATGGAGGAGGAAGGAAACTGGCCAAGGCTTGGGTTGCTCCTTCTCTCCGGTGTTGCCGTTTGGTGGCTAGTCCTATGCTTACTTGCTTTTCTCTCGTATGCGCTCTCTGCTTGCCTGCCTGTATGATCGTGGGCTCCTGGGGGTTTTATAGACCAACCCCCCGGGGGTACAATGGTAATGTTACAAGTCGGTGGGTCCGTATTGTCGGTGTCCGGGAACCCGGGCTGGGTCTCTCCAAGGGCTTGTGGTTCGCCGGGTTCCCCTAGGTGCGGGCCCCACGTTCCTAGGGGGACTGTGCGCCGTCTTGTCGATCATCAGGGTGTGGCCGAGTCGAGTCGTGTAAAGTGCACTCCGTCAGGCTGCCGCTTGCTGTCGTCAGCAGTGAGGGCGGGAGTGCTACGTCTTGAGCTTGTGTTGGTTTTCCTCGAAGAGGAGAGGGTGATGCAGCAATAGTAGCGTAAGTATTTCCCTCAGTTTTTGAGAACCAAGGTATCAATCCAGTAGGAGGCTCCTCAAAAGTCCCACGCACCTACACAAACAAACTGAGAACTCGCAACCAACGCAATAAAGGGGTTGTCAATCCCTTCACGGCCACTTGAAGAAGTGAGATCTATTAAAGATAGTAAGATAAAATAAATATATTTTTGGTATTTTATAATATAGATGCAAAAAGTAAAGATGCAAATAAAATTAGATTGGAAGCAAATATGATAAGAGATAGACCCGGGGGCCATAGGTTTCACTAGTGGCTTCTCTCAAGATAGCATAAGTATTACGGTGGGTGAACAAATTACTGTCGAGCAATTGATAGAAAAGCAAATAGTTATGAGATTATCTAGGCATGATCATGTATATAGGCATCACATCCATAACAAGTAGACCGACTCCTGCCTGCATCTACTACTATTACTCCACACATCGACCGACTCCTTCCTGCATTAAGTTCATAAGAACATAGTAACACATTAAGCAAGATGACATGATGTAGAGGGATAAACTCAAGCAATATGATATAAACCCCATCTTGTTATCCTCGATGGCAATAATACAATACGTGCCTTGCAACCCTTTCTGTCACTGGGTAAGGACACCGCAAGATTGAACCCAAAGCTAAGCACTTCTCTCATGGCAAGAAAGATCAATCTAGTAGGCCAAACCAAACTGATAATTCGAAGAGACTTGCAAAGATAACTCAATCATACATAAAAGAATTCAGAGAAGATTCAAATATTATTCATAGATAAACTTGATCATAAACCCACAATTCATCGTATCTCGACAAACACACCGCAAAAAGAGTTTACATCGAATAGATCTCCACAAGAGAGGGGGAGAACGTTGTATTGAGATCCAAAAAGAGAGAAGAAGCCATCTAGCTAATAACTATGGACCCGTAGGTCTGTGGTAAACTACTCACAACTCATCGGAGGGGCAAGGATGTTGATGTAGAAGCCCTCCGTGGTCGATTCCCCCTCCGGCAGAGTGCCGGTGAAGGCTCCAAGATGAGATCTCGCGGATACAGAAGGTTACGGTGGTGGAAATTGTGTTTCGTCTGCTCCCTGGATGTTTTCGGGGTACGTAGGCTTATATAGGAGGAAGAAGTACGTCGGTGGTCGCCCGAGGGGCCCACAAGACAGGGGGCGCGCCCTATAGGGGGCGGGAGGCGCCCTCCTATCTCGTGGGAGCCTCGGCTGCTTCTTGACTTCCACTCCAAGTCCTCTGGATCAAGTTCGTTCCAAAAATCACGCTCCTGAAGGTTTCATTACGTTTGGACTCTGTTTAATGTTTCTTTTCTTCGAAATACTGAAATAGGCAAAAAACAGCAATACGGGCTGGGCCTCCGGTTAGTAGGTTAGTCCCAAAAATGATATACATGTGTAAAATAAAGCCCATAAACATCCAAAAGGGGTAATATAATAGCATGGAACAATCAAAAATTATAGATACGTTGGAGACGTATCAAGCATCCCCAAGCTTAATTCCTGCTCGTCCTCGAGTAGGTAAATGATAAAAAAAGAATTTTTGATGTGGAATGCTAACTAGCATAATTCTTAATGTAATTTTCTTTATTGTGGCATGAATGTTCAGATCCTAATGATTCAAAATAAAAGTTCATGTTGATAAAAGAAATAGTAACACTTCAAGCATACTAATCAAAGTAATCATGTCTTCTCAAAATAACATGGCAAAAGAAAGTTCATCCCTACAAAATCATATAGTTAGGCTATGCTTCATTTTCTTCACATAAAGATGTTCCCAACTTCTATACCCCCGATGACAAGCCAAGCAATTGTTTCATACTTAAATAATATCAAACCTTTTCAACCTTCACACAATACATGAGCGTGAGCCATGGATATAGCACTATGGGTGTAATAGAATATGATGATGGGGATTGTGTGGAGAAGACAAAAAAGGAGTAAGTCTCACATTGACGAGGATAATCAACGGGCTATGGAGATGCCCATAATTGATGTCAACATGAGGAGCAGGGATTGCCATGCAACAGATGCACTAGAGCTATAAATGAATGCTCAACAAAAGAAAACTAGTGGGTGTGCATCCAACTTGCTTGCTCACGAAGACCTAGGGCACTTGAGGAGGCCCATAGTAGGAATATACAAGCCAAGTTCTATAATGAAAAATTCCCACTAGTATGAAAAAGATAACTTATGAGACTCACTATATGAAAAACATGGTGCTACTTTGAAGCACAACTAGCAGGGTTACCCGCGCATTTGTGCAGCTAGACTTGCCATATATTTTTACATCCATTAGATTCTTTTTTACTAATATCATTCGTTTGATTCTTCTCTGCATTAGTATTTCTATATAAACACTCTTCAAAATATATGATTAACGTTTGGAAGACATATTGTCATCATTTGTACTGAATTGTTGCTAAAGATTTGTATGTGTGATGAGAACACCAAAATGCCGATTGTCTTTGTCCTGCCATGTCAAACCATATGATGTTGTACTGATCTTTAGCTTTCACTTTCCACATCTTTTCACCACTTGAAATTTATAATGTTCATCCAATAAATTTTTGATTTCTCTCATTTAAATTTAGAGATTGAAGGCATGTCGTCATAGGATTTGTACCATTCACACTCACATCCTTTTAATAATTTTTGGTATTGTTTAGTCCGCTAATATTTGCCCCTATGGCCAAATTTAATTGAACGTATTCTTGATGTTGCATTAGCAATCTCCATTTAATAGTATTGTTTACAAACACATACATGTGATAAAAAATCAACATCGACATATCATTAAAATACTGAAAAGCATTGTAGTTGAAATGTGTGTCTTGAGGAAACATATAAGGCTATGGCTAAAGTCTTTCTCTCAACGGTATAATTATTGCTAATGAAATAGGTTACTAATTAATGGTAGTGAGTTTTGTGAATGACGTCCTACCTCACCAAATTATTTTTCAATAATTAACTGCCTAAGCCGCATGTCTTCTTGCTTTCTATGTATCGCCACTATATGTGCTGCAATTTTGATTTCCTGAGAGTACAATACTATGCTCGCTCTCACTTGCTCTGTGAAAATACCGTCATATTCTAATGGTTTTTGTGATTATTTTCTTTCCCGTGTTTTTCCACCTCAAATTTTGTTTAAAACAATTAACATCAAATGATTAATTAATTGAATTCATATTTATTATTTGGCTATACATGTTATATTTATATTAAGTTTGTTAGCTGTAAAAATAAAATGAAAACTTCTTTATGCTTTTTTTTCCGGAATTGACAAAAAATTCAAGGGTTTTCATTTGACCAACCAATAACAGATGTACATAAAGCTTCTATTTTCCACATTTTCTTATCCCTTAAAATTTATATTTCCACCTGATGACATCTAGCCGTACCTTTTTATATATTACACCATCTACCTAGGATTTCTATCATTCACTCACATCTTATAGTTACATTTTGTATTATTTTGTTCGCTAGTATTTGCACTCATGTAACAGGTATTATCATTTCGAACAATCTTACTCAAAATCTTGATCATATATGCACATATCAATAGATAGATTTGAATTTTAATTTTGACGATCACTTGCATGACTCCAATATGTTTGAGATCTTGACGTATATGAGATTTTTCACTGGATTGGTGTTTGGTTTCGATGTACTGCCTATCAAAATCAGTTGCGCTAAAATACCTTTTTTTTCTAACCCAGGTAACTCCTAGCGCTCATGCATGTTGCTCTGTCAGAAGAGCTAGAAGTTAATCTAAAAAAAGAGGAGCTACACGTCGTACATATTGTCTATATGTTTATGGATTCGCGTGATTGTTTTCTTAAGAAAATACCTGCCATAAATTTCTCTTTTCTTATTCTAGAAAGAAAAACTCATTTTTAGATGTGAACGTGATCGCTACTTGTTGTGTCCAAGTTGGACACTGTTTACATCAGGTTGGCGTGACATATACGATTTGGCCGGAAGCTAATTGATTAGCCGCCCTCATGTCTAGCGCTATCACGTATATGTGTGTAACTCCTTTTTTTTTACTTTAACGCAGATGCATGTCATACTTTCCACTACGTGGGTTATTAAATCTAGTCCGTTCAAAAATCATAACTCTAAAGTGATAAATCTTCACCGTTTGTTTTCTATTGTTTTAAGTATATAATAGATATATGAACTCACTACATGAAGAACAAGCTGCTACTTTGAAACACAAGTGTAAAAAAAGAGATAGTAACATTGCCCCTTTTTATTTATTTTCTTTTTATTTCTTTTTTGGGCCTTCCTTTTTTTTCTTTTGGCCTTTTTTCTTTTTTTTTTCTTTTTTTCTTTGGGCAATGCTCTAATAATGATGATCATCACACTTCTATTGATTACAAGATATGAATTACAACTCGAAACTAGAACAATATATGACTCTATATGAATGCCTCCAGCGGTGTACCAGGATGATGCAATGAATCAAGAGTGACATGTATGAAAAATAATGCATGGTGGCTTTGCCACAAATACGATGTCAACTACATGATCATGCAATGGCAATATGACAAAAGTAAAGTATGTCATGATGATGAACGAAACGGTGGAAAATTGCATGACAATATATCTCGGAATGGCTATGGAAATGCCATACTAGGTAGGTATGGTGGCTGTTTTGAGGAAGATATATAAGGAGGTTTATGTATGATAGAGCGTATCATATCACGGGGTTTGGATGCACCGGCGAAGTTTGCACCAACTCTCAAGGTGAGAAAGGGCAATGCACGATACCGAAGAGGCTAGCAATGGTGGAAAGGTAAAAGTGCGTATAATCCATGGACTCAACATTAGTCAAAAGAACTCATATACTTATTGCAAAAACTTAGAAGTCATCAAAAATCAAGTACTACGCGCATGCTCCTAGGGGGATAGATTGGTAGGAAAAGACCATCGCTCGTCCCCGACCGCCACTCATAAGGATGCACAAGCCAGGTACACTTCATGTTTCAAATTTGTTACACAACTTTAATTATACATGCATGCTACGGGATTTGCTAACTTCAACACAAGCATTCTTTAAATTCATAATCACCCAACTAGCATGACTTTAAGATCACTACCTCCATATCTCAAAACAATTATCAAGTATCAAATTGATCATAGCATCCAATTCACTTCCTATGATAGTTTTTATGACCAATTTTATAACCATAGAAAATACCATGCTGTTCTAAAAGACTCTCAAAAATATATAAGTGAAGCATGAGAGACTAGTAATTTCTTCAAAATTAAGACACCACCGTGCTCTAAAAGATATAAGTGAAGCACTAGAGCAAAAACTATCAAGCTCAAAAGATATAAGTGAAGCACATAGAGTATTCTAGCAAATTCTAATCAAATAGGCTTCTCCAAATAGGTGTGTACAAAAGGATGATTGTGGTAAACTAAAAAGCACAGACTAATATAATACACGACGCTCCAAGCAAAACACATATCATGTGGCGAATAAAAATATAGCTCCAAGTAAAGTTAGCAATGAACGAAGACGAAAGAGGGGATGCCTTCCCGGGGCATCCCCAAGCTTAGGCTTTTGGCTATCCTTGAATATCTTGGAGTGCCTTGGGCATCCCCAAGCTTAGGCTCTTGCCACCCTTTATTCCATATTCCATAAAAGCTTTACCCAAAACTTGAAAACTTCACAACACAAAACTCAACAGGAAATCTTATAAGCTCCATTAGTGAAAGAAAACAAAACCACCACATAAGGTACTGTAACAAACTCATTCTTTATTTATTTTGGTGTTAAACCTACTGTATTCCAACTTCCCTATGGTTTATAAACTATTTTACTAGCCATAGATGCATCAAAATAAGCAAACAACACACGAAAAACTGAATCTGTCAAAAAAGGAACAATCTGTAGCAATCTGTAACTAACGCAAACTTCTGGAACTTTAAAAATCCTACCAAATAGGAAGTCCTATACAATTTGTTTATTGATCAGCAGAAAAAAGAATCAATGCAAAAGCACGTTCATGTGATTTAACAAAATTATATTCGTGCGTGCAAAAGTTTCTGTTTTTCAGCAGAATCAAATCAACTATCATCGTAGGTTATCCTATAGGTTCTACTTTGAACAAACACTAATTAAAAGATAAAAACACATCTAAACAGAAGGTTGTCGGTGTCAAAACCGGCGGATCTCGGGTAGGGGTCCCGATCTGTGCATCAAGGCTGATGGTAAAAGGAAGCAAGGGACACAGATGTTTACCCAGGTTCGGGCCCTCTCAATGGAGGTAAAACCCTACTTCCTGCTTGATTAATATTGATGATATGGGTAGTACAAGAGTAGATCTACGACGAGATCATAGAGGCTAAACCCTAAGAGCTATCCTATGATGGTATGATTGTAATTGTGATCGACCTGCTAAGGACCAACCTCTCCGGTTTATATAGACACCGGAGAGGGCTAGGGTTTACATGGAGTCGGTTACAAGAAAGGAAACATAATATCTGAATGCCAAGCTTGCCTTCCACGCCAAGGAGAGTCCCATCCGAACACGGGCCGAAGTCTTGAGTCTTGTATCTTCACGCTTCAATAGTCCAGACGTTGTAGACAGTCCGGCTCTCCGGATACCCCCTAATCCAGGACTCCCTTAGTAGCCCCTGAACCAGGCTTCAATGACGATGAGTCCAGCACGTAGTATTGTCTTCGGCATTGCAAGGCGGGTTCCTTCTCTGAATACTCCAAAGTACCTGTTACGACGAATATTGTCTGGCCTCCAATCAATGTTGTGCTCCTCGGCCTCTGCACCTCAGTAATGACCATCTCCACATGTCGAGCGAATGCGAGGAGTCGAGGCATTTTTGCATTTTCCACCCTCGATCCTCTGGGCCAACCGTCTATTTGAAGGGACATGGATTCTTAGATCCAAACCTCACTCTCCTCCCTTGAGCTAGCATCCTAGAGCGCTCCACGAAAAACCATCCCAACATGGCCGGCCGTCGCAGCTCTTCTGCTTGCCCTCCTCGCTCTAAGTCGGGGGATTGGGGAGAGTGCTCAGTTCCTCACAGCCGTTTGGTAAAGTTACAAACCCAAGGGTTTCTCCCACCGGTGTTCATGGTCCCTGTCCGAGCTGGAATAGCCACTTATGACGGAGGGGAACAAGCTGAGGGATCTCCTAACCCATCTCCGGAGGAGCGGGTATGCCTCATCCCGCATTTGCTGAGGGGCGTCGGGTTTCCTATCCACCCGTTTCTTCATGGGCTCCTGGAGTTGTACGGACTCCAGTTACACAATCTTACCCCTGCCTCTATTCTGCACATAGCGGGGTATGTCGCCCTTTGCGAGCTGTTTTTAGGCTGCGAACCACACTTCGGATTATGGAGGAAGCTGTTCTGCCTTGTCCCCCGCACCCAGGGAGAGTCCCTATGTCAAGTGGGCGGGGCCGAAGTATGGCGCATCGGCGAGACCGGATACCTGTCCGGCACTCCTGAGAAGGCACCAGAAAACTGGCCTTTAGAGTGGTTCTCTATAAATGACGTTCCCCTTCTAGATCTAGTCCGGATAGGTCTCCCCAAGTTCAGCAACGCCCTGCAGAGGGCACGCTTAAGCTGGCGCCCCCGGGGCCCTCAAGAAGAGGACACAAGGGAAATATACCTCCTGATGAACATGATAAAGTTGTTGGCCAAATCCGAACTGACGATAGTCGAGGTCATGGCGATATGCATAAGGCGGGGAGTGCAAACGCTCCAATATCGGGGGAAGCCCATGTGGCATTTCAACGGGGAAGACGACGCCACCCGCTGCGGCCGTAAGGGTCCGGACTCCGCTGCCGCTTTGGCGAGGATATTGTCCGATTTGTACAAAGGGGAAGAGGAGGAATTCCTCCGCATAAAAATGCAGGACGGGTTCTCCATGTACAACCCCCCAGAGTGGGTAAGTTGCCATTCTTTTTCCAGCTTCACTTACTCTAGCGTTCTTCTGCTAAAATTACTTGCATCAATGCTTCTGAGCAGGAACTGAGGAGGGCCGTAGAAGGAATCTTCAGCCCCTCCCTGCAACCAGAGGACCCTGGAAGGGCCCTAGATCCGGGACTCAAAGTAGATCCGGATATTAATGTGGAGCTTGTCAACGGGGTATTTTATCAGGCGAGCTGGGATGGTGCCCTAGTGGCCATTACGGCCGACTACTCTGGACTGCTCCCTGCGTCGCGTGTAAGCCGAGCTAAAAAACCCTATCCTCCGAAGAGGACTCCCCACAGGTATTGTAATTTACCCTTGAGGCGTCGTTCTATTTGCAGAAACGACGGCCGGAGCGAGGGGCCGAGCCCCTAGGGACTCGTCAACCACGGGCGTCCGGATCGGGCAGGCTCAAGAGGAAGGCGGTGAGGGTTGACACACCGCTACAGAGGTAAAGTAATGACCTGTCATGTAATTATAGAATTTGAAATATGACAACGCCCTTTGTGTCTGGCAGGAAGAGGAATAACCGGACTATGTCCGGAGACCCCACCAATCACGCCTCCACCAGCCGGGTTCCAGAACCGGCTTTGGGGGCGGAGGCGGACACGGGGCCAGCACCACATAGCCCCCCGACGGAGGATGCAGATATGTGTTCGGCCACGAACTCCGAAGTGGAGAGCGCCATGAATCACCGGCACCAGAGGGTCGTGCTTCGGAGTTACATCTTTTCCGAAGAGGCTTTTAATGCCTTCAATTCGGCGGACGCATATGTCCGAGCTGCTCGAGGCGGGCTTGCCCAAGCGACAAACCAGTATACCAAAGACATACGGGTAAGAAATTTTGATAAGTATGTATAGCAGTAGCCCCTGAGACTTGGAATAGTTGGGACAACTGTTTGAATGATCAATATATGCACAGTTCCTTGTGGACAAGAATGAACAATTGGCACATGAGCTGGAGGCATGCAAGGCCCAGCTGACTAGCCAAGTTAGAGGGATCCCGAAAGGCCCCCTCTGGTAATATTTGTCTCCATTATACGCAGATGTACCAGTTAGTAAATGGCTGGTGCGGTTAGTCTAATAGAAAATTCTGCAAAGAATCCCGGGGTGAATCCGGAGGGCGTAATGGGTGACGACTCGCATCTCCAACAGCAGCTAAAGGCTGGCGAGCGCATCCTTACACAGGTAACACATGAGAAGAACAAGCTACAAGATGCCAATATTCGTCTGGACGTGGAATTAAAGGACGTCTGTGCTCAACTGGTGGACTCCGTGAAGGAGAACAAAAAGCTTCGACGCGGCATTTATGGTAAGCGCTCAAGCGAACTGTTTGATAGTTTGGCGAGGAAGTTTTTTGAATTTTTTTTGCCTGTAGGAATGTCAACGGGTTGCCCTAAAGTGGAGATGCCCTCATCTGTAGGTGATTTGCTGCAAGAACTTTCACAGTTGCACGAGCGTACTCGGCAGGTGATGCACGGCGTTGCTCAGGCCTTGTGGCCATCAAGCCTCCTGCCGAATGGCATGGGGGAGCTTGCAGACCTGCTTCAAGGAGCCCGGCGGCGCTTCCGTCTTTGGAAGATATCAACATGCCTGCAAGGAGCAAGAGAAGCCTGGGCAATGGTGAAGATGCGCTACACCAAGCTGGACCCGAACCATATGGCCGAAGTACGACCGGCAGGGCCTGATGGGCAAGAAATTCACGTGAGTCTGGTAGATGACCAGGTAACGTTAGCCACTAAGTATTCTCAACAAGATTGTAGGCTAGATAGCCTGTTAGATGGTACAGAGGAGGAGTATAGTCAGTCTCAGCGACTTTGTAATTTAATTGGCATAAATAGCCCCTAGCCGGATTGAAATCATTTGTCACGGCGGATCTTTTCGCTTCAGCCCCCGGATCCTATAGTCCGGGGTGTGTCCGAATACCCGCTCGGTTATACAAGAACCGGGGTATGCATGGAGACCAGGCGTAGGGGTCATAAGTGCTTGAACAGACAAGTACCCAACTAGTTATGTTATATTGCATGGATAGCAAGAAATATCTTCCAGGGAGAATAGTTCTGTTAGGGGTTCCTTTCCCTGGGAATGCATGTGTCGATGCACATGTCCGGACTGTGAACGACGGTGCAGGATACAAAGTTTCTGGTTTTTTTTGTTGTAACCAATGGATACATCCTTTGTTCACCGATCGAATATTCTCTTAAGGAAACTAGCTTTCGACTTCACCCAGTCTGAGGTACACATCCGGCTTAACCGGCAGTAACAATCATAGAGGTGCTCCCCTTATGCCCTAGCCGAATTAACGGGAACGTAGGGCATAAACACAAGAGCCAGGCAACCCAGCTTGGCCACATCTTAAGTCATATCAATGCATATAATGGTGAAGAAAAGGCACATATGGAAAAGGACACATATGCGATGGGCAAAAAGCCATTTAAAGTAATTATGTCTAGCTTCCGAATAGGAAGCCCCCAGGTACAGCTTACACACATAGTATGGCCGGAATGATCCTGGAGGCCGCACTGTATTGAATACTTTGTGTGAAGAGAAAAAGGGTCGAGAAAGGAGATAAAAATAGGTGGAGCATAATTAAAAAGGAGGGGTAAGGAGACGAACACTGAGTTCGGCGTTAGGCGTAGAATCTCTGGAGTCTGGCCGCGTTCCATGGGTTCGGCTCGAGTGTGTTATCGGATGCATTACATAGACGGTATGCTCCTCTGGTGAGGACTTTGTCAATGACGAAGGGACCTTCTCACTTGGGTTTGAGTTTATCCTTCTTCTTCTCCGGTAGGCGCAGAACGAGCTCGCCAATATTGTAAGTTTTGGCCCGCACTTCTCTGCTTTGATATCGTCGAGCCTGCTACTGATAGAATGCGGAACGGGCTTTTGCGACATCGCGCTCCTCCTCCAGGGCATCCAAGTTATCCTGCCGATCTAACTCGGCTTCCTTCTCTTCGTACATGCGTACGCGTGGCGAATCATGTATTACGTCGCAGGGTAGTACTGCTTCCGCACCGTACACCATAAAAAATGGTGTATATCCGGTGGTTCGGTTTGGTGTGGTCCGCAGCCCCCAGAGTACGGAGTCGAGCTCCTCTACCCAGTGCATATCCGATTCTGTTAAAGATCGCACTAGTCTGGGTTTGATGCCGCTCATGATGAGGCCGTTTTCCCGTTCGACCTGGCCGTTTGTTTGAGGGTGGTAGACGGAAGCGTAGTCGAGTTTAATGCCCATTTTGCCGCACCAAGTTTTCACTTCATCGGCTGTGAAATTTGAGCCATTATCAGTGATGATGTTGTGGGGGACACCATACCAGTGTACGACCCCGGATATGAAGTCTATTACTGGTCCAGATTCGGCCGTTTTAACTGGTTCGGCTTCTATCCATTTGGTGAATTTGTCCACCATGACCAATAAGTATTTTTTTCTTATGGCTTCCCCCTTTAAGAGGTCCGACCATATCCAACCCCCAGACCGCGAAGGGCCAAGTTATGGGGATTGTTTGGAGAGCGGTAGGGGGCATATGACTCGGATTGGCAAAGAGCTGGCAGCCGACGCAATATTTGACAAGGTCCTGTGCGTCTGCTCGAGCCGTAGGCCAATAGAAGCCTGTACGGAAGGCTTTGCTGACTAGCGCTCTGATACATCTCCGTCGTATCGATAATTTTTGATTGTTCCATGCCAATATTATTCAACTTTCATATACTTTTGGCAACTTTTTACATTATTTTTGGGACTAACATATTGATCCAGTGCCTAGTGCCAGTTCCTGTCTGTTGCATGTTTTTTGTTTCGCAGAAACCCAATATCAAACGGAGTCCAAACGGGATAAAAATGGACAGAGATTTTTTTTGAATATTTATGATTTTTGGGAAGTAAAAACAACGCGAAACGGTGTCCGGGGTGGCCACGAGACAGGGGGGCGCGCCCTCCCCCCTGGGCGCGGCCTGGGCTCTCGTGGGCCACCCGTAAGGTGGTTGATGGTCTTCTTCTGGCGCAAGAAAGCTAATTTTATGAGAAAGATTTGGGCGAAATGATTCACCCCAATCGGAGTTATGGATCTCCGGATATTTAAGAAACGGTGAAGGGGTAGAATCTGAGAACGCAGAAACAGAGAGATAGATCCAATCTCGGAGGGGCTCTCGCCCCTCCCAAGCCATGGGAGCCAAGGACTAGAGGGGAAACCCTTCTCCCATCTAGGGAGGAGGTCAAGGAAGAAGAAGAAGAAGGGGGGCTCTCTCCTCCTTGCTTCCGGTGGCGCCGGAGCGCTGTCGGTGGCCCTCATTATCACCGCGATCTTCACCAACAACTTCACCGCCTTCATCACCAACTCTTCCTCCCTCTATGCAGCGGTGTAACTGTTGGAAATATGCCCTAGAGGCAATGATAAAAGTATTATTATTATATTTCCTTGTTCATGATAATTGTCTTTTATTCATGCTATAACTGTATTATCCGGAAATCGTAATACACGTGTGAATACATAGACCACAATCTGTCCCTAGTGAGCCTCTAGTTGACTAGCTCGTTGTGATCAACAGATAGTCATGGTTTCCTGGCTATGGACATTGGATGTCGTTGATAACGGGATCACATCATTAGGAGAATGATGAGATGGACAAGACCCAATCCTAAGCATAGCACTAGATCGTGTAGTTCGTATGCTGAAGCTTTTCTAATGTCAAGTATCATTTCCTTAGACCATGAGATTGTGCAACTCCCGGATACCGTAGGAGTGCTTTGGGTGTGCCAAACGTCACAACGTAACTGGTTGGCTATAAAGGTGCATTACAGGTATCTCCGAAAGTGTCTGTTGGGTTGGCACGAATCGAGACTGGGATTTGTCACTCCGTGTAAGCGGAGAGGTATCTCTCGGCCCACTCGGTAGGACATCATCATAATGTGCACAATGTGATCAAGGAGTTGATCACGGGATGATGTGTTACGGAACGAGTAAAGAGACTTGCCGGTAACGAGATTGAACAAGGTATCGGGATACCGACGATCGAATCTCGGGCAAGTATCGTACCGATAGACAAAGGGAATTGTATACGGGATTGGTTAAGTCCTTGACATCGTGGTACATCCGATGAGATCATCGTGGAACATGTGAGAGCCAACATGGGTATCCAGATCCCGCTGTTGGTTATTGACCGGAGAACGTCTCGGTCATGTCTACATGTCTCCCGAACCCGTAGGGTCTACACACTTAAGGTTCGATGACGCTAGGGTTATATAGGAAGCTTGTATGTGGTTACCGAATGTTGTTCGGAGTCCCGGATGAGATCCCGGATGTCACGAGGAGTTCTGGAATGGTCCGGAGGTAAAGATTTATATATAGGAAGTCCTGTTTCGGCCATCGGGACAAGTTTCGGGGTCATCGGTATTGTACCGGGACCACCGGAAGGGTCCCGGGGGCCCACCGGGTGGGGCCACCTGCCCCGGGGGGCCACATGGGCTGTAGGGGGTGCGCCTTGGCCTACATGGGCCAAGGGCACCAGCCCCAAGAGGCCCATGCGCCTAGGGAACCCTAGAGGGAAGAGTCCTAAAGGGGGAAGGCACCTCCGAGGTGCCTTGGGGAGGATGGACTCCTCCCCCCTCTTAGCCGCACCCCTTCCTTGGAGGAAGGGGCAAGGCTGCGCCTCCCCCCTCTCCCTTGCCCCTATATATAGTGGAGGGGAGGGAGGGCATCCATACCTGAAGGCCTGGCGCCTCCCTCCCTCCCGTGACACCTCTTCCTCTCCCGTAGGTGCTTAGCGAAGCTCTGCAGGATTGCCATGCTCCACCACCACCACCATGCCGTTGTGCTGCTGCTGGATGGAGTCTTCCTCAACCTCTCCCTCTCTCCTTGCTGGATCAAGGCGTGGGAGACGCCACCGGGCTGTACGTGTGTTGAACGCGGAGGTGCTGTCCGTTCGGCACTAGGATCATCGGTGATTTGAATCACGACGAGTACGACTCCATCAACCCCGTTCACTTGAACGCTTCCGCTTAGCGATCTACAAGGGTATGTAGATGTACTCTCCT
The DNA here is from genome assembly GCF_002162155.2 of Triticum dicoccoides. Lineage (NCBI taxonomy): Eukaryota > Viridiplantae > Streptophyta > Magnoliopsida > Poales > Poaceae > Triticum > Triticum dicoccoides. The sequence continues at coordinate 595,675,117 of NC_041389.1, read as the reverse complement.
TCCCCTCGTTTCTGGTCTCTCCATAGATAGATCTTGGTGACACGTAGGAAAATTTTGAATTTCTGCTACGTTCCCCAACAGTGGCATCATGAGCTAGGTCTATTGCGTAGATTCTATGCACGAGTAGAACACAAAGTAGTTGTGGGCGTTGATTTTGTTCAATATGCTTGCCGTTACTAGTCTTATCTTGATTCGGCGGCATCGTGGGATGAAGCGACCCGGACCAACCTTACACGTACTCTTACGTGAGACCGGTTCCACCGACAAACATGCACTAGTTGCATAAGGTGGCTGGCGGGTGTCTGTCTCTCCCACTTTAGTCGGATCGGATTCGATGAAAAGGGTCCTTATGAAGGGTAAATAGCAATTGGCATATCATGTTGTGGTCTTTGCATAGGTAAGAAACGTTCTTCCTAGAAACCCAGAGCAGCCACGTAAAACATGCAAACAACAATTAGAGGACATCTAACTTGTTTTTGCAGGGTATGCTATGTGATGTGATATGGCCAAAAGGATGTGATGAATGATATATGTGATGTATGAGATTGATCATGTTCTTGTAATAGGAATCACGACTTGCATGTCGATGAGTATGACAACCGGCAGGAGCCATAGGAGTTGTCTTTATTTATTTATGACCTACGTGTCAACTTAAACGTCATGTAATTACTTTACTTTATTGCTAACCGTTAGCCATAGTAGTAGAAGTAATAATTGGCAAGACGACTTCATGAAGACACGATGATGGAGATCATGGTGTCATGCCGGTGACGATGATGATCATGGAGCCCCGAAGATGGAGATCAAAAGGAGCAAAGTGATGATGGCCATATCATGTCACTATTTGATTGCATGTGATGTTTATCATGTTTATACATCTTATTTGCTTAGAACGACGGTAGTAAATAAGATGATCCCTTACAACAATTTCAAGAAGTGTTCTCCCCTAACTGTGCACCGTTGCGACAGTTCGTGTTTCGAAGCACCACGTGATGATCGGGTGTATAGATTCTTACGTTCGAATACAACGGGTATTGACGAGCCTAGCATGTACAGACATGGCCTCGGAACACATGCAAACACTTAGGTTGACTTGACGAGCCTAGCATGTACAGACATGGCCTCGGAACACAGAAGACCGAAAGTTCGAGCATGAGTCGTATGGTAGATACGATCAACATGAAGATGTTCACCGATGTTGACTAGTCCGTCTCACGTGATGATCGGACACGGCCTAGTTGACTCGGATCATGTAATCACTTAGATGACTAGAGGGATGTCTATCTGAGTGGGAGTTCATAAGATGAACTTAATTATCCTGAACATAGTCAAAAGGATTTTGCAAATTATGTCGTAGCTCGCGCTTTAGTTCTACTGTTTAGATATGATCCTAGAGAAAAATTAGTTGAAAGTTGATAGTAGCAATTATGCGGACTAGGTCCATAAACTGAGGATTGTCCTCATTGCTTCATAGAAGGCTTATGTCCTTAATGCACCGCTCAGTGTGCTGAACCTCGAACGTTGTCTGTGGTTGTTGCGAACATCTGACATACACGTTTTGATAACTACGTGATAGTTCAGTTAAACGGTTTAGAGTTGAGGCACCAAAGACGTTTTTGAAACGTCGCGGAACATATGAGATGTTTCGAGGGCTGAAATTGGGATTTCAGGCTCGTGCCACGTCAAGAGGTATAAGACCTTCGACGATTTTCTTAGACTACAAACTAAGGAGAAAAGCTCAATTGTTGAGCTTGTGCTCAGATTGTCTGAGTACAACAATCGCTTGAATCGAGTGGGAGTTGATCTTCCAGATGAAATAGTGATGGTTCTCCAAAGTCATTACCACCAAGCTGCAAGAGCTTCGTGATGAACTATAATATATCAGGGACATATATGATGATCCTTGAGATATTCGCGATGTTTGACACCATAAAAGTAGAAATCAAGAAGGACCATCAATTGTTGATGGTTGGTAAAACCACTAGTTTCAAGAAGGGCAAGGGCAAGAAGGGATACTTCATGAAACGGCAATTCAGCTGCTGCTCTAGTGAAGAAACCCAAGGTTGAACGCAAACCCGAGACTAAGTGCTTCTGTAATAAGGGGAACAGCAACTGGAGCAGCATTACCCTAGATACTTGGTAGATGAGAAGGCTGGCAAGGTCAATAGAAGTATAATGGATATACATTATGTTAATGTGTACTTTACTAGTACTCCTAGTAGCACCAGGGTATTAGATACCGGTTCAGTTGCTAAGTGTTAGTAACTCGAAATAAAAGCTACGAAATAAACGGAGACTAGCTAAAGGTGAGCTGACGATATGTGTTGGAAGTGTTTCCAATGTTGATATGATCAAGCATCGCTCGCTCCCTCTACCATCGTGATTGGTGTTTGCGTTGAGCATATACATGATTGGATTATGTCTATCGCAATACGGTTATTCATTTAAGGAGAATAACGGTTACTCTGTTTATTTGAATAATACCTTCAATGGTCTTGCATCTAAAGGAATGGTTTATTGAATCTCGATCATAGTGATACACATTTGCATGCCAAAAGATAGTAATGATAGTACCACCTACTTGTGGCACTGCCACGTAAGTCATATCGGTATAAAACGCATGAAGAAGCTCCATGTTGATGGATCTTTGGACTCACTCGTTTTTGAAAAGTTTGAGACATGCGAACCATGTCTATTGGTGTATATGCATGAAGAAACTCTATGCAAATGGACCGTTTGGACTCACTTGATTTTGAATCACTTGAGATATGCAAATCATACCACATGGGCAAGATGACTGGAAAAGCCTCATTTTCAGTAAGATGGAACAAGATAGCAACTTATTGGAAGTAACACATTTTGATATGTGCAGTCCAATGAGTGCTGAGGCATGTATTGGATATCGTTATGTTTTTACTTCACAGATGATTTGAGTAGATGTTGAGTACATTTACTTGATAAATCACGAGTCTGAATTATTGAAAGGTTCAAGTAATTTCAGGGTGAAGTTGAAAGATCGTCGTGACAAGAGGATAAAAGATCTATGATATGATCATAGAGATGAATATCTGAATTACGAGTTTGGCACAGAATTAAGACATTGTGGAAATTGTTTCACAATTAATACCGCCTGGAACACCATAGTGTGATGGTGTGTCCGAACATCATAGTTGCACCCTATTGGATATGATGCGTACCATGATTTCTCTTATCGAATTACCACTATTGTTCATGGGTTAGGCATTAGAGACAACCGCACTCACTTTAAATAGGGCACCACGTAATTCCGTTGAGATGACACCGTATGAATTATGGTTTAGAGAAACCTAAGTTGTCGTTTCTGTTTGGGGCTGCGACGCTTATGTGAAAAAGTTTCAGGTTGATAAGCTCGAACCCAAAGCGGATAAAATGCATCTTCATAGGACACCCAAAACAGTTGGGTATACCTCCTGTCTCAGATCCGAAAGCAATAAGGGATTGTTTCTAGAATCGGGTCCTTTCTCGAGGAAAAGTTTCTCTCGAAAGAATTGAGTGGGAGGATGGTGGAGACTTGATGAGGTTATTGAACCGTCTCTTCAACTTGTGTGTGGCAGGGCACAGGAAGTTGTTCCTGTGGCACCTACACCAATTGAAGTGGAAGCTTATGATAGTGATCATGAAACTTCAGATCAAGTCAATGCCAAACCTCGTGGGATGACAAGGATGCGTACTACTTCAGAGTGGTACGTAATCCTGTCTTGGAAGTCATGTTGCTAGACAACAATGAACCTACGAGCTATGGAGAAGCGATGGTGGGCCCAAGTTCCGACAAATGGTTAGAAGCCATAAAATCCGAGATAGGATCCATGTATGAAAACAAAGTGTAGACTTTGGAAGAACTACTTGATGGTCGTAAGGCTGTTAGGTACATATGGATTTTGAAAGGAAGACAGACAATGATGGTAAGTGTCACCATTGAGAAAGCTCAACTTGTCGTTCAGATGTTTTTCGACAAGTTCAAGGAGTTGACTACGATGAGACTTTCTCACTCGTAGTGATGCTAAGAGTCTGTTGGAATTATATTAGCAATTACTGCATTATTTATGAAATCTTGCAGATAGGATGTCAAAACATTGTTTCCTCGATGATTTTTGAGGAAAGGTTGTATGTGATACAACCGGAAGGTTTTGTCTATCCTGAAATATGCTAATAAGTATGCAAAGCTCCAGCAATCCTTCTGAGGACTGGAGTGAGCATCTCGGAGTTGGAATGTATGCTTTGATGATGATCAAAGATTTTGGGTGTATACAAAGTTTATGAGAAACTTGTATTTCCAAAGAAGTGAGTGGGAGCACTATAGAATTTCTAATGAGTATATATTGTTGACATATTAATGATCAGAAATGACGTAGAATTTCTGGAAAGCATATAGGGTTATTTGAAAGGTGTTTTTCAATGGAAAGCCTGGATTAAGCTACTTGAACATTGAGCACCAAGATCTATAAGGATAGATCAAAACGCTTAATGGTACTTTCAAATGAGCACATACCTTGACATGATCTTGAAGGTGTTCAAGATGGATCAGTCAAAGAAGGAGTTCTTGCCTGAGTTGTAAGGTATGAAGTTAAGACTTAAAGCTCGACCACGGTAGAATAGAGAGAAAGGACGAAGGTCGTCCCCTATGCTTAAGACGTAGGCTCTATAGTATGCTATGCTGTGTACCGCACCTGAAGTGTGCCTTGCCATGAGTCAGTCAAGGGGTACAAGATTGATCCAAGAATGGATCACAGGACAGCAGTCAAAGTTATCCTTAGTAACTAGTGGACTAAGGAATTTTCTCGATTATGGAGGTGGTAAAAGAGTTCGTCGTAAAGGGTTACGTCGATGTAATCTTAACACCTATCCGGATAGCTCTGAGTAGAGATACCGGATACGTATAATGGAGCAACAATTTAGAATAGCTCCAAGTAGAACAGTTATTTGGAATAGCTCCAAATAGAGCGTGGTAGCTGCATCTAGGAGATGACATAGGGATTTGTAAAACACACACGGATCTGAAAGATTCAGACCCGTTGACTATAACATCTTTCACAAGCAACATGATCAAACCCAAAACTCTTTGGGTGTTAGTCACATGGGGATGTGACCTTGAGTGTTAATCACATATCGATGTGAACTAGATTATTGACTCTAGTGCAAGTGGGAGACTGTTGGAAATATGCCCTAGAGGCAATAATAAAAGTATTATTATTATATTTCCTTGTTCATGATAATTGTCTTTTATTCATGCTATAACTGTATTATCCGGAAATCGTAATACACGTGTGAATACATAGACCACAATATGTCCCTAGTGAGCCTCTAGTTGACTAGCTCGTTGTGATCAACAGATAGTCATGGTTTCCTGGCTATGGACATTGGATGTCGTTGATAACGGGATCACATCATTAGGAGAATGATGAGATGGACAAGACCTAATCCTAAGCATAGCACGAGATCGTGTAGTTCGTATGCTGAAGATTTTCTAATGTCAAGTATCATTTCCTTAGACCATGAGATTGTGCAACTCCCGGATACCGTAGGAGTGCTTTGGGTGTGCCAAACGTCACAACGTAACTGGGTGGCTATAAAGGTGCATTACAGGTATCTCCGAAAGTGTCTGTTGGGTTGGCACGAATCGAGACTGGGATTTGTCACTCCGTGTAAGCGGAGAGGTATCTCTGGGCCCACTCGGTAGGACATCATCATAATGTGCACAATGTGATCAAGGAGTTGATCACGGGATGATGTGTTACAGAACGAGTAAAGAGACTTGCCGGTAACGAGATTGAACAAGGTATCGGGATACCGACGATCGAATCTCGGGCAAGTATCGTACCGATAGACAAAGGGAATTTTATACGGGATTGGTTAAGTCCTTGACATCGTGGTTCATCCGATGAGATCATCGTGGAACATGTGGGAGCCAACATGGGTATCCAGATCCCGCTGTTGGTTATTGACCGGAGAACGTCTCGGTCATGTCTACATGTCTCCCGAACCCGTAGGGTCTACACACTTAAGGTTCGATGACGCTAGGGTTATATAGGAAGCTTGTATGTGGTTACCGAATGTTGTTCGGAGTCCCGGATGAGATCCCGGACGTCACGAGGAGTTCCGGAATGGTCCGGAGGTAAATATTTATATATAGGAAGTCCTGTTTCGGCCATCGGGACAAGTTTCGGGGTCATCGGTATTGTACCGGGACCACCGGAAGGGTCCCGGGGGCCCACCGGGTGGGGCCACCTGCCCCGGGGGGCCACATGGGCTGTAGGGGGTGCGCCTTGGCCTACATGGGCCAAGGGCACCAGCCCCAAGAGGCCCATGCGCCTAGGGAACCCTAGAGGGAAGAGTCCTAAAGGGGGAAGGCACCTCCGAGGTGCCTTGGGGAGGATGGACTCCTCCCCCCTCTTAGCCGCACCCCTTCCTTGGAGGAAGGGGCAAGGCTGTGCCTCCCCCCTCTCCCTTGCCCCTATATATAGTGGAGGGGAGGGAGGGCATCCATACCTGAAGGCCTGGCGCCTCCCTCCCTCCCGTGACACCTCCTCCTCTCCCGTAGGTGCTTAGCGAAGCTCTGCAGGATTGCCATGCTCCACCACCACCACCACGCCGTTGTGCTGCTGCTGGATGGAGTCTTCCTCAACCTCTCCCTCTCTCCTTGCTGGATCAAGGCGTGGGAGACGTCACCGGGCTGTACGTGTGTTGAACGCGGAGGTGTTGTCCGTTCGGCACTAGGATCATCGGTGATTTGAATCACGACGAGTACGACTCCATCAACCCCGTTCACTTGAATGCTTCCGCTTAGCGATCTACAAGGGTATGTAGATGCACTCTCCTTCCCCTCGTTGCTGGTCTCTCCATAGATAGATCTTGGTGACACGTAGGAAAATTTTGAATTTCTGCTACGTTCCCCAACAGTAACCTCTCTCTTACCCGCTGTAATCTCTACTTAAACATGGTGCTCAACGCTATATATTATTTCCCAATGATGTATGGCTATCTTATGATGTTTGAGTAGATCCGTTTTGTCCTATGGGTTAATTGATGACCGTTATTGGTTTGAGTTGCATATTTTATTATTGGTGCTGTCCTACGGTGCCCTCCGTGTCGCGCAAGCGTGAGGGATTCCCGCTGTAGGGTGTTGCAATGCGTTCATGATTTGCTTATAGTGGGTTGCGTGAGTGACTGAAACACAAACCCGAGTAAGGGGATTGCTGCATATGGGATAAAAGGGGACTTGATGCTTTAATGCTATGATTGGGTTTTACCTTAATGAATCTTTAGTAGTTGCGGACGCTTGCTAGAGTTCCAATCATAAGTGCATATGATCCAAGTAGAGAAAGTATGTTAGCTTATGCCTCTCCCTCAAATAGAATTGCAATAGTGATTACCGGTCTAGTTATCATTTGCCTTGGACAAATAACTTTCTTGTATCAAAAAGCTCTCTACTAATACTTAATTTATTGCTTCTTTATCTAAACAGCCCCTAGTTTATATTTACATGTTCTTTATTATCTTGCAAACCTATCCTATCACACCTACAAAGTACTTCTAGTTTCATACTTGTTCTAGGTAAAGCGAACGTCAAGCGTGCGTAGAGTTGTATCGGTGGTCGATAGAACTTGAGGGAATATTTATTCTACCTTTAGCTCCTCGTTGGGTTCGACACTCTTACTTATCGAAAACTGTTGCGATCCCCTACACTTGTGGGTTATCAAGACCTTTTTCTAGTGCCGTTGCCGGGGAGTCATAGCGTGGGGTGAATATTCTCGTGTGTGCCTTTTTGCTTTATCACTAAGTAATTTTTATTTGCTGTTCTAAGTTGTTCTCTATCTTTAGTTATGGATATGGAACTCAAAATACCAAAAAAATTAGGTGTACTTGCTACTCATGGAGATGGGGTAACTCCTAAAACCCTCGATTCTCATTATGCGAAAGATATTATGTACTACTTTGATAATCCTGAGAAAACTCCATTCAACTTTATAACGGGAGACACGTTGGATCAACGTGAATACTTTAGGGATTATGGCTCGACACAAAAAGGGAAACTATTATGGGATCAATTTATTATGTTGCGTTGGTATGCCTGGAATCTATGCTTGAGATATGATATTACTTGTTGCTCTAGGATGAAGGCTCCACACCTTCCCTTTTCATGCAAATTTAATGATAATGAAACCTTAGCTTCTTATGCTAATGGTATATATGATTACTATGATGTGGAACAAATAGAAGAATTTGTTGCTTTTAAGGCTGCTTATGAAATTGAATCTTTGTTTGAAAAGGATGAAGCTTTAGATGATGATGCTTATAGGCCTGAAAATCTTGCTATACTTAGATACTGCTATGAACATTATGAATACGATTACTATATTAATGCATTTATTAAGGAAGTCTCCGCTGTCCAAGAAGAGACTAATATTTTGCAGGAAGCTATGGAAGAAGAAATTGATGAAACAGTGAGCTCATTGGATGAAAAAGATGATGAGGAGAGCGAAGAACAAAAGGAGGAAGAGCGGATTAGCTACCCGTGCCCACCTTCTAATGAGAGTAACCCTCCAACTCATACATTATTTAATTCCCCTTCGTGCTTACCGAAGGATGATTGCTATGATCCCTTGAATTTGTTTGAAATATCCCTTTTTGATGATGCTTTCTATGCCAAGATTCCAATATGAATTATGCTTATGGAGATGAACTTGCTAAGTTCCTTATGTTAAACATGAAATTGTTGCTATTGCACCCACGCATGATAGTCCTATTATCTTTTTGAATTCTCCCAACTACACTATATCGGAGAAGTTTGTGCTTATTAAGGATTATATTGATGGGTTGCCTTTTACCATTGCACATGATGATTTTGATGAATATAATATGCATGTGCTTGCTGCTCCTACTTGCAATTATTATGAGAGAGGAACTCTATCTCTGCCTCTTTATGTTTCCAATATGATGAAATTGCAAGAAACTGCTTGTACTATGCATTGGCCTTTACTATGTGTGCGTGAATTGTTCTTTTATGACATGCTGATGCATAGGAAGAGAGTTAGACTTCGTTGGTGCATGATATATGTTACTTTGTGCTCACTACTAAATTACAAATCGTTGTTAATTAAAATTGGCTTTGATATACATTGGGATCCGGGTGGATTCATTACTCGAGCACTTAATGCCTAGCTTAATGGCTTTAAATAAAGCGCTGCTAGGGAGACAACCCAGAAGTTTGAGAGAGTCATTTATTTCTGTTGACTGCTTTTACATTGTTTAAAAACACAAAAACAAAGAGGGGAACCTAAAAACTTTTCAAAAAGGAAAGTGAAAGTGAGAAAGACAAGCATTGTTGAAGTGGGAGCTAGCCTTGAACTTTGTTCATGCTCAAGGAAACTTTGTGAATCTTGATTATGGAAACTTTTCAACAAAAATAATTATCTGCTTGTATAATTCCATTGCATTATAAAAATAATGTGCTAAGGTTTACCTTTAGGATGTTTACAATGCTTGTTGGTTTGTACGGTGCAGGGCAGAAACTTTGGCTGTAGTGCGCGATTTTACATTTTTAACTGGAACGTCAATTGGTTCTGATTCTTTTTGCACTGTCTTGATATAAACTTTTTTAGTTTACCTAGTTTTGGTAGAATTTTGGGGGTAACAGAAGTATGGTTGTTGTTCAGATTGCTAAAGACTGTTCTGTTTTTGACAGATTCTGTTTTTGATGCATAGTTTACTTGTTTTGATGAATCTATCAATTTATATCAGTGGATTAAGCCATGTAAAAGTTATATTACAGTATACACAATGAAAAAACAAAATATGAATTGGTTTGCAACAGTCCTTAGAGTGGTGATTTGCTTTATTATACTAACGGATCTTACCGAGTTTTCTGTTGAAGTTTTGTGTGGATGAAGTGTCTAAACGAGGAGGTCTCGATACGAGGAAAAGGAAGAGAGGCAAGAGCTCAAGCTTGGGGATGCCCAAGGCACCCCAAGTAAATATTCAAGGAGACTGAAGCGTCTAAGCTTGGGGATGCCCCAGAAGGCATCCCCTCTTTCTTCTACAAGTATCGGTATATTTCCGTATTCGTTTCGTTCATGCATTATGTGCGAGTCTTGGAGCGTATTTTGCATTTAGTTTTCATTTTTTATTTTATGCACCATGCTAGTATGAGATAATCCTTGGTTAATTTATAGAATACTAATTGCACTTCACTTAAATCTTTTGAGTGTGGCTTTATAGAATGCTTCATGTGCTTCACTTACATCATTTGAAGTCTGGATTGCCTGTTTCTCTTCACATAGAAAACCGCCATTTGTAGAATGCTCTTTTGCTTCACTTATATTCGTTAGAGCGTGGGCATATCTTTTGTAGAAAGAATTAAACTCTCTTGCTTCACCTATATATATATTTAGAGAGATGATAGGAATTGGTCATTCACATGGTTAGTCATAAAATCCTACATAAACTTGTAGATCGCTGAATATGATATGTTTGATTCCTTGTAATAGTTTTGCGATATAAAGCTGGTGATATTAGAGTCATGCTAGTGGGTGGTTGTGGATTAGTAGAAACACTTGTGTTGAGGTTCGTGATTCCCGTAGCATGCATGTATGGTGAACCGCTTTGTGATGAAGTTGGAGCACAATTTTATTTATTGATTGTCTTCCTTATGAGTGGCGGTCGGGGACGAGCGATGGTCTTTTCCTACCAATCTATCCCCCTAGGAGCATGCGCATAGTACTTTGTTTTCAATGGCTTGTAGATTTTTTCAATAAGTATATGAGTTCTTTATGACTAATGTTGAGTCCATGGATCATACGCACTCTCACCCTTCCATCATTGCTAGCCTCTTCGGTACCGTGCATTGCCCTTTCTCACCTTGAGAGTTGGTGCAAACTTCGCCGGTGCATCCAAACCCCGTGATATGATACGCTCTTTCACACATAAGCCTCCTTATATCTTCCACAAAACATCCACCATACCTACCTATTATGGCATTTCCATAGCCATTCCGAGATATATTGCCATGCAACTTTCATCATCATCGTATACATGACCTGAGCATTCATTGTCATATTGCGTTGCATGATCGTAAGATAGCTAGCATGATGTTTTCATGGCTTGTCCGTTTTTTGATGTCATTACTACGCTAGATCATTGCACATCCCGGTACACCACCGGCGGCATTCATATAGAGTCATATCTTTGTTCTAGATATTGAGTTGTAAGTGAATAAAAGTGTGATGATCATCATTATTAGAGCATTGCCCCAGTGAGGAAAGGATGATGGAGACTATGATTCCCCCACAAGTCGAGATGAGACTCCAGACTTTATGAAAAATAAAAGAGGCCAAAGAAGCCCAAAAAAAGGCCAAAGAAGCCCACCAAAAGAAAAAAAAGAAAAGAAAAAAAAGAGAAAATAAAAGAAATGAGAGAAAAAGAGAGAAGGGGCAATGTTACTATCCTTTTACCACACTTGTGCTTCAGAGTAGCACCATGTTCTTCATAGAGAGAGCCTCCTATGCTTTCACTTTCATACACTAGTGGGAATTTTCATTATAGAACTTGGCTTGTATATTCCAATGATGGGCTTCCTCAAATGCCCGAGGTCTACATGAGCAAGCAAGTTGGATGCAAACCCACTTAGTTTCAGTTTGAGCTTTCATACACTTATAGCTCTAGTGCATCAGTTGCATGGCAATCCCTACTGACTCACATTGATATCTATTGACGGGCATCTCCATAGCCCGTTGATACGCCTAGTTGATGTGAGACTTTCTCCCTTTTTGTCTTATAACCTCCACCATCACATTCTATTCCACCTTAGTGCTATATCCATGGCTCACGCTCATGTATTGCGTGAAAGTTGAAAAAGTTTGAGATTACTAAAGTATGAAACAATTGCTTGGCTTGTCATCGGGGTTGTGCATTATTAAATACTTTGTGTGATGAAGATAGAGCAACAACCAGACTATATGATTTTGTAGGGATAACTTTCTTTGGCCATGTTGTTTTGAAAAGACATGATTGCTTTATTGGTACGCTCAAAGTATTATTGTTTTTATGTCAAATGATAGACTATTGCTTTGAATCACTCGTGTCTTAATATTCATGCCATAATTAGACATATGATCAAGATTATGCTAGGTAGCATTCCACATCAAAAATTATCTTTTTTATCATTTACCTACTCGAGGACGAGCAGGAATTAAGCTTGGGGATGCTGATACGTCTCCGTCGTATTTATAATTTTTGATTGTTCCATGCCAATATTATTCAACTTTCATATACTTTTGGCAACTTTTTATAGTATTTTTGGGACTAACATATTGATCCAGTGCCCAGTGCTAGTTCCTGTCTGTTGCATGTTTTTTGTTTTGCAGAAACCCAATAAAAAACGGAGTCCAAACGGGATAAAAATGGACGGAGATTTTTTTTTGGAATATTTATGATTTTTGGGAAGTAAAATCAACGCGAAACGGTGTCCGGGGTGGCCACGAGACAGGGGGGCGCGCCCTCCCCCCTGGGCGCGGCCTGGGCTCTCATGGGCCACCCGTAAGGCGGTTGGCGCTCTTCTTCTGGTGCAAGAAAGCTAATTTTATGAGAAATATCTGGGTGAAAGATTCACCCCAGTCGGAGTTACGGATCTCCGGATATTTAAGAAACGGTGAAGGGGTAGAATCTGAGAACGCAGGAACAGAGAGATAGATCCAATCTCGGAGGGGCTCTCGCCCCTCCCAAGCCATGGGAGCCAAGGACCAGAGGGGAAACCCTTTTCCCATCTAGGGAGGAGGTCAAGGAAGAAGAAGAAGAAGGGGGGCTCTCTCCCCCTTGCTTCCGGTGGCGTCGGAGCGCTGCCGGGGGCCATCATCATCACCGCGATCTTCACCAACAACTTCACCGCCTTCATCACCAACTCTTCCTCCCTCTGTGCAGCGGTGTAACCTCTCTCTTACCCGCTGTAATCTCTACTTAAACATGGTGCTCAACGCTATATATTATTTCCCAATGATGTATGGCTATCTTATGATGTTTGAGTAGATCCGTTTTGTCCTATGGGTTAATTGATGATCGTGATTGGTTTGAGTTGCATATTTTATTATTGGTGCTGTCCTATGGTGCCCTCCGTGTTGCGCAAGCGTGAGGGATTCCCGCTGTAGGGTGTTGCAATGCGTTCATGATTCGCTTATAGTGGGTTGCGTGAGTGACTGAAACACAAACCCGAGTAAGGGGATTGTTGCGTATGGGATAAAAGGGGACTTGATGCTTTAATGCTATGGTTGGGTTTTACCTTAATGAATCTTTAGTAGTTGCGGACGCTTGCTAGAGTTCCAATCATAAGTGCATATGATCCAAGTAGAGAAAGTATGTTAGCTTATGCCTCTCCCTCAAATAGAATTGCAATAGTGATTACCGGTCTAGTTATCAATTGCCTTGGACAAATAACTTTCTCGTAACAAAAAGCTCTCTACTAATACTTACTTTATTGCTTCTTTATCTAAACAGCCCCTAGTTTCTATTTACATGTTCTTTATTATCTTGCAAACCTATCCTATCACACCTACAAAGTACTTCTAGTTTCATACTTGTTCTAGGTAAAGCGAACGTCAAGGGTGCGTAGAGTTGTATTGGTGGTCGATAGAACTTGAGGGAATATTAATTCGACCTTTAGCTCCTCGTTGGGTTCGACACTCTTACTTAACGAAAACTGTTGCGATCCCCTACACTTGTGGGTTATCAAGACGCTCGAGCTGCAGCGTGGTGTCCGCCCAGTTCGGCATGGATTTCAGCCAGGAGTTGCCGCCCTTCCTCTTCGGAGATGCACCTTTGGAGCACTCCGGTTGCACTTTTCTTGTAGAGTTCCCCTTCGTGGACTTTGTAAGCTTTAGAACGCCAGACTATGCAGCGTGCTTCATTTTGGTCTTCGGGGAGCTCCTGCCTATTTAGGTAGGCCAAGAAAGGCTCGGTCCACGGGGCAATTACGGCCATGATTTCGTGGGCCGAAGATGTTATTTTGGTGGCAGAGCCTCCGATTATGTCTGATGGTTCGGAGTCTGGGGGTGTGTTCGGATCCGTGCTGCTGTTGTCGGACTCCCCTTCCCATACTATGGATGGCTTGAACAGCCTTTCCAGGAATATATTAGGTGGGACAGGGTCGCGCTTGGCGCCGATGCGGGCGAGGACGTCCGCCGCTTGATTGTTTTCTCGAGCCACATGGTGGAATTTGAGCCCCTCGAACCGAGCTGACATTTTGAGGACGGCATTATGATAGGCCGCCATTTTCGGATCCTTGGCATCAAAGTCTCCATTTATTTGTGATATTGCGAGGTTCGAATCCCCGCGCACTTCCAGGCGTTGGATGCCCATAGATACTGCCAACCGAAGGCCATGCAACAGAGCCTCATATTTGGCTGCATTGTTGGAGTCTGTGTATAATATTTGTAGGACGTACTGGACCGTGTCCCCAGTGGGAGACGTCAGGACTACCCCTGCTCCTAGTCCGGCCAACATTTTGGAGCCGTCAAAGTGCATGATCCAGTTGGAGTACGCATCGTACTCTTTAGGGAGTTCGGCTTCTGTCCATTCGGCGACAAAGTCAGCTAGTACTTGAGACTTAATGGCTCGCCGTGGTTTGTATATTATGTCGAACGGGAGGAGCTCGATAGCCCATTTAGCGATCCGACCCATAGGGTCGCAGTTATTAATTATGTCATTGAGTGGTACTTCGGAGGCGACGGTAATCGAACACTCTTGAAAGTAGTGTCTTAGCTTCCGGGATGCCATGAAGACCATGTATGCTATTTTTTGATAGTGTGGGTATCAGGATTTGCATGGGATGAGGACCGTGGATACGTAATAAACCGGCTTTTGAAGCGGGAATTTGTATCCGTCTACCTATCGTTCAACGACAAGCACTGCGCTTACCACTTGATGTGTTGCAGCTATGTATAGTAGCATAGGTTCGCCGATGCTTGGCGCTGTTAGGACTGGATTACTGGCCAATAAGGTCTTTATCTCATCGAGTCCGGCAGCGGCTGCATCCGTCCATACAAAGTGTTCGGTGCGCCGAAGGAGGCGGTAAAGAGGCAATGCCTTCTCTCCTAGCCTGGATATAAAGCGGCTCAAAGAGGCCATGCATCCAGCTAGCTTCTGGATGTGCTTGAGGTCTGTTGGTATAGCCAACTGCGACAGAGCTCGGATTTTTGCTTGATTCACTCCGATTCCTCTATTGGAAACAATGAAGCCCAGCAGCTTCCCCCAGGGGACACCAAAAACGCATTTTTCCGGATTCAACTTGATGTCGTAAGTCCGGAGGTTATCGAATGTAAGCCTCAAGTCATATATTAGGGTTTCGACGTGTCTAGTTTTTATGACCACGTCATTGACATATGCTTCCACTATTTTGCCGATTTGTTTTTTCAGGCATGTTTGAATCATGCGTTGATAGGTTGCGCCGGCATTCTTGAGCCCGAAGGGCATAGTGCTGAAGCAAAAAGGGCCATATGGCGTTATAAAAGTTGTTGCAGCTTGGTCAGACTCTGTCATCTTTATTTGATGGTATCCGGAGTATGTGTCGAGAAAACACAGCGAGTCGTGTCCGGCTGTGGCATCGATGATTTGATCGATGCGAGGGAGGGGAAAGGGATCCTTGGGTCAAGCCTTGTTGAGGTCTTTGAAGTCGACGCATAAGCGCGATTTGTCCTTTTTTGGTACCATTACCAAATTTGACAGCCAATCCGGATGTTTAATATCTCTGATGAATCCGGCCTCAAGCAGCATGGCTAGCTCTTCCCCCATGGCCTGCCGTTTGGGTTCTGAAAACCGCCTTAGGGTCTGTTTGACCGTTTGTTTCCCTTTATTATATTGAGGCTGTGTTCGGCCAGCCGGCGTGGGATGCCTGGCATGTCCGAAGGGTGCCAGGCGAAAATGTCCCAATTCTCGCGTAAGAAATCTCGTAGTGCGGCATCCATCGCAGGGCTCAACTGTGTCCCGATGGATGCTGTCTTCGTGGGGTCCGTTGGGTGGACTTGGAAATTGACTATCTCGTCTACAGGTTTAAATGAGGTGGACTTGGGTCGCTTATCGAGTATCACGTCGTCCCTGTCCACGGTGGCCCACAGTGTTGTTAACTCTTCGGCTGCTAGTGCTTCAGATAATGCTTCCAGGGCTAGTGGTGCGGTTTTGTTTTCGGCGCGAAGTGCAACGTCTGGATCACTGGCTAGAGTGATGATTCCGTTGGATCCGGGCATTTTAAGCTTCATGTACCCGTAATGGGGTACATCTTGAAAGCTCGTAAACGCGTCCCGCCCTAGAAGGGCGTGGTAGCCACTGCTAAAGGGAGCTACTTGGAATGTGATTTCTTCGGACCTATAATTCTCCGGGGTGCCGAATACCACATCGAGTGTGATTTTTCCCGCGCACTGCGCTTCCCGAGTAGGGATGATTCCCCTGAAGGTGGTGCCGCTTTGCTCAATGCGGCCTTTATCAATTTCCATTTTGTTGAGCCTTTCTTCATAGATGAAGTTTAACCCGCTTCCGCCGTCCATGAGTACTTTGGTGAGCCGAAAGCCATCCACGATTGGGCTAAGGACTAGAGCGGCCGGTGCCCGGACAGTCTGGAATCGAGGTTCATCACTGGCATTGCAAGTTATAGCAGTGTCGTTCCAGGGGTTTATCTTTGCCACATGGCAAATTTCCATAGAGCTTCGATGAGCTCGCTTGCGCCTGTTGTTCGAGGCAAAAGTCTCGAAGACTGTTAGTACCGTATTGTGTCCGCTGGCAGGATGTTGTTCCGCTTTATGGCTTACAAGAAGATCCTCGCCACTTTTTGCCACCTGTCGGAGTATCCAACATGCCCTAAGGCTATGAGTTGGTATTATATCCGGAGTACTGTGGAGCTTACATGGCCCGTCGAGCCATTCTTCCAATACGGATCCCCGCCCTGGGGTGGGCTTCGGTTTCTTGGGGATTGGATCGAACGACTTACAAGAGTTCGTCCGTTTAGTTCGGACAATGGTCTTGGTGAGAGCAGTACTATCCCAAAATTCTGTTTGGGTCTTCCAAGTGCTCTCCATCGCACAGTACTTCCGTACTGTGATTGCCAAGTCCGTGAAGCGTAATATGTTGCGGCGGATTATAGCATTGACGAGCCCTTCGTCCGTGCAGTTTTTGCAGAAGAGTGAGACCATGTTCTCCTTGCGGCAGTCCTTGACCTTGTTAAGCGCAAGGAGGAATCTGGCCCAGTAATGATGTACCGTTTCCTGGGGCTCTTGCCTGATGCGGGAGAGACAGTTTAAGTCCAGATAGGTGTTGTTAGCAGAATCCAGATTTTGATCCGATCTAACGCCCAAGGGCGCGGGGGTTCCGAGCTTAACAACTCAGAATCCGGAATACCGCCCAATTTCTTTGGCCCAATGCCCGATTCTAAGTCTGGGGCCTGGGTCATGTTTTCCTTTGAGCAGGTTTTCGGCTCAAGGAGTTCGGCAATCCGAACATAATTCGTCCTCAAAGTTGAGGGACAATCCGCGCGTGGTTCCTCCACTATCGCCACCTCATGGGTGGCCGGCGGGGACCTGATGTCCCTTCGGTCGGGTTTAAGCCCAATCCGGTCATAGTTCGTAGCGACTCCCAGAGCGGCGATGGTATCCAAGAGTTCATTAAGGGAGGAGAGCTCCATTGGATCCATCTATTCGGCAACTTCCAAACTGACGCGAAGGTTATGATTGATGACCCGAGAGGCCATCATCGGTGCTACCGCCGATGGGGCGGCCATGATAAAGCCGCCGAGTCGGAGCATCTGGCCTACAGCCAGAGCTACCTCCGAGGTAATGTCGTCCTTGACGATGAGACGAGCCATCGAGCCTTGCGGCAACGTCACAGAGGAACTCTCAATGAAAGCACCAATGTCGGTGTCAAAACCGATGGATCTCGGGTAGGGGGTCCCGATCTGTGCGTCAAGGCTGATGGTAACAGGAAGCAAGGGACACAGATGTTTACCCAGGTTCGGGCCCTCTCGATGGAGGTAAAACCCTACTTCCTGCTTGATTAATATTGATGATATGGGTAGTACAAGAGTAGATCTACCACGAGATCGTAGAGGCTAAACCCTAAGAGCTAGCCTATGAAGGTATGATTGAAATTGTGATCGGCCTTCTAAGGACCAACCTCTCCGGTTTATATAGACATCGGAGAGGGCTAGGGTTTACATGGAGTCGGTTACAAGAAAGGAAACATAATATCCGAATTGCCAAGCTTGCCTTCCATGCCAAGGAGAGTCCCATCCGGACATGGGCCAAAGTCTTGAGTCTTGTATCTTCATGCTTCAATAGTCCGGACGTTATACACATCCGGCTTTCCGGATACCCCCTAATCCAGGACTCCCTCAAAGTTAGATGCAAGATTTATTACTAAACAGGAGCAAAAACAAAAAACATAAAGAAAATTGGGTTGCCTCCCAACTAGCGCTATCGTTTAACGCCCCTAGCTAGGCATAAAAGCAAAGATAGATCTAATGGGTGCCATCTTTGGCACTTGGAGAGGAGGATCTCCTTTCTATGGCATTCATTCTTCTATTTAAGGTAAGCACATGGCCATTAATGGAAGAAGTAAGATTAAGCACATTACGGAAGTTTGCCTCTAAAGTAGACTTCATCTCTTTAATAATTTCATTTTGATAAAAGCACAAGAGAGTAGTTGATTCAACCTTATCATTCATAGGATGCCCAAATATGGTTTTCATTTTTTTCATAAGTATCTATAGCATCCCCTTCAAGAAAACCTCCTTCAAAATTAGAATCTAAAATTTGTTTAAAAGAAGCGGGCAAGCCAACATAAAAACATTTTAAGTAATCTTCAATTTGATATTGTGGCACATAGCTAGCTCGAATCCTTAATAACCTATCCCAAGCATCTTTTAAAGACTCATCAAGTAAATAGCAAAAAATTCCAGAGTCATCCTCATCAGAATTATTCAAGCTCTCATTGGAGACCCCGGTGGGTCTTTCTATAACATCATTATTTATGAGCTTAGAGAGGATAGAGGGGTTATCCAAGGTACTAGAAGCTAGGAAAGGGCCCTTAGTTCTTTTTGATTCGGCCATGGCAACAAGTAATCCAACACACAAGCAAGCGGAAAAAGGCAAGCGAAAAGAGAGGAGGAGATTGGGCAAGAGAGGGCGAATAAAACGGCAAGGGTGAAGTGGGGGAGAGGAAAACAAGAGGCAAACGGCAAATAATGTAAATGCGAGGGAGATGGGTTTGTGATGGGTACTTGGTATGTCTTGACTTGAGTGAAGACCTCCCCGGCAATGACGCCAGAAATCCTTCTTGCTACGTCTTGAGCTTGCGTTGGTTTTTCTCGAAGAGGAGAGGGTGATGCAGCAATAGTAGCGTAAGTATTTCCCTCAGTTTTTGAGAACCAAGGTATCACTCCAGTAGGAGGCTCCTCAAAAGTCCCACGCACCTACACAAACAAACTAAGAACTCGCAGCTAACGCAATAAAGGGGTTGTCAATCCCTTCACGGCCACTTGCGAAAGTGAGGTCTAATAAAGATAGTAAGATAAGATAAATATATTTTTGGTATTTTATAATATAGATGAAAAAAGTAAAGATGCAAATAAAAGTAGATTGGAAGCAAATATGATAAGAGATAGACCCGGGGGCCATAGGTTTCACTAGTGGCTTCTCTCAAGATAGCATAAGTATTACGGTGGGTGAACAAATTACTGTCGAGCAATTGATAGAAAAGCGAATAGTTATGAGATTATCTAGGCATGATCATGTATATAGGCATCACGTCCATAACAAGTAGACCGACTCCTGCCTGCATCTACTACTATTACTCCACACATCGACCGACTCCTGCCTGCATCTAGAGTATTAAGTTCATAAGAACATAGTAACACATTAAGCAAGATGACATGATGTAGAGGGATAAACTCAAGCAATATGATATAAACCCCATCTTGTTATCCTGGATGGCAACAATACAATACGTGCCTTGCAACCCTTTCTGTCACTTGGTAAGGACACCGCAAGATTGAACCCAAAGCTAAGTCCCATGGCAAGAAAGATCAATCTAGTAGGCCAAACCAAACTGATAATTCAAAGAGACTTGCAAAGATAACTCAATCATACATAAAAGAATTCAGAGAAGATTCAAATATTATTCATAGATAAACTTGATCATAAACCCATAATCCATCGGATCCTGACAAACACACCGTAAAAAGAGTTTACATCGAATAGATCTCCACAAGAGAGGGGGGGAACATTGTATTGAGATCCAAAAAGAGAGAAGAAGCCATCTAGCTAATAACTATGGACCCGTAGGTCTGTGGCAAACTACTCACAACTCATCGAAGGGGCAAGGATGTTGATGTAGAAGCCCTCCGTGGTCCATTCCCCCTCCGGCAGAGTGCCGACGAAGGCCCCAAGATGAGATCTCGCGGATACAGAAGGTTACGGTGGTGGTAACTGTGTTTCGTCTGCTCCCTGGATGTTTTTGGGGTACATAGGCTTATATAGGAGGAAGAAGTACATCGGTGGACACCCGAGGGGCCCACGAGACAGGACGGCGCGCCCTATAGGGGGGGGCGCCCTTCTATCTCGTGGGAGCCTCGGCTGCTTCTTGACTTCCACTCCAAGTCCTCTGGATCACGTTCATTCCAAAAATCACGCTCCCGAAGGTTTCATTCCGTTTGGACTCCGTTTGATATTCCTTTTCTTCGAAATACTGAAATAGGCAAAAAAATAGCAATACGGGATGGGCCTCCGGTTAGTAGTTTAGTCCCAAAAATGATATAAATGTGTAAAATAAAGCCCATAAACATCCAAAAGGGGTAACATAATAGCATGGAACAATCAAAGATTATAGATACGTTGGAGACGTATCAGGGAGCACTGTAGCCACGCCGACCCTGGTTAGCGGGTAGGTGAGGGGCACTGTTGCCACGCTCTAGCTAACCAGAGGCATGGGCGTGGCACTATTGCCTCGGTCATCGTTGATTGAAGACTCGTCCCATCGTACGGCCTGGATGGGACGGGAGCTGACCTATGGTTGGATTGCGTAGCACTCCACGGGTGGTGCTAGCTTGTTGAGGAAGCCTTGGTCGTGCCGGGTTTGGCTATCTTGCGCTGGTTGTTGGGGCCGAGTTGATGTGTCTTGCCGGGTCCGCAAGTCTGCCCGACTTGCGGGGGTTGGCCGGGTCGAGCGACCCGACCAAGCGCGTGCCGATATTGAGGGGCGGTGCCAGCCCCATTGTTTTTGAAGAGGATTCGGGTTCCGTTGCCTGCCGGGGGTCCATCATCCCAATAGTAAGTCCCCGAAGCTGTGAAGGTTCGCCTTCTTCAGATGAGTGGGCCTTCACAGTTTCCCCCTTAAGCAAGGCGGATTTTGCGAGTGCCGGGAACGGCAACACCCAATGTGTGCTGGTTTTCTCAGAAACTGGATCGTGGCACCCCGGTCGTGGCGGGAACCGAGGAGTCTGTCAAATCTTGGGGCAATCCCTCGGGCTTTGCGCGGGCGCCACATGGTGCCTGGAAGTCAAAGGGGCCTGACAGGCCACGCGCGTGACGGGACTGGGCGACGGGCTGGGGCCCGACACCATGCGCCCTTGGCCCACGCACGCGGATTTATTGAAGCGTCCGGGGGCCGGTTGCTCTTCCCCGAGCAGTTACTTTGCTTGTACATGCGCATTTATTGCGGGGTAGTGGAACGGGCGCGTGCAGACGATCCCACTTCCCCACTTTCCCACGTTCAAACTGAGGGTTATAAATCGGGGGGCAGGCGGCGGCGGACATTATTCTCGCTCACGCCCTCCCGTCCCTTCGCTCTCGCTCCGCTCTTTGCAACAGACGCACTGCGGCGCCCACTGCTCCGAGCAGAGTTCCTTCGCCGTTCATCTTCCTTCTTCTTCCTCTGATCATGGCGCTGCCATCGGGCTCCTGGATGGGTTCGAATGTCAGCACCGAGGACATCACCCAACTCCGGGCGACACAGCACCTGCCGCGGGAGACGGACGTTGGCACCCGCCTGTCGTGCGGCGAGCAGAGGCCTCGGCCCGAGGGGCAGGAGCGCGTGGTCTTCCTCACACACTTTGAGCGCGGGTTCGGGCTGCCGGCGAGCGCCTTCTTCCGTGCGTTCCTGGAGTTCTTCGGGCTCCAGCCGCATCATCTTGGCGCTGGCGCCATCGTCCAGCTCTCCGGCTTCGTCACGCTCTGCGAGGGGTACCTAGGGGTCGAGCCCTCGATCGACCTCTGGGCATGCTTCTTCTCCTTGAAGCAGCAGGGCCCGTCGGCCAGGGAATTCGCCGATTGTAGCGCCGCCGTCATCTTGAAGCGGTCGGGGGCGGATTTCCCCAAGATCCTGCTGGAAGATTCTGCCAAGAAGTGGCAGAACTCCTTCTTCTACGTCCGCAACCTCGGTGCAGATCGCATCAACCTTCCGGACATAGCCATCACGCCGCCGCAGGCGAAGAAGAACTGGGGCTACTCGCCCAGGCGCCCATCGCAGGAGATCATCAATCTCTGCGAGCGGGTGACGGTGATGAGGACGCAGGAGGGGCTCACCGGCACCGACCTCCTCGCCACGTTCATCATGCGTCAGGTCCTTCTGCTTCAAGGGCGCTCCTACCTCATCAGCGAGATGGCCGGCCTTCAAGACCCCAACCGTATGGGGTCGATGCGGCTGTCCGCGGACCACATTGTGCGCGGCGTGAACGACATCTCCAAGGCCAACCTTGGAGAGACTGGCAGTTCGGCAAGGCGCCGTACAGCGAGTCGAACCCGGCGCTGCAGGTGAGTGTCTGGTCTTCTTAGTTTGCTGCTATGCACCTCCTCATCCATCCTGATGCGACGCGGGAGATACTTCTGAACGCGATTCGGCATCCTTATGCCCGGGCTCCATCGCAGGTGGCGCCTGTGGTGCCAGAGGAGCCCGCGGCCCATGGCGGCGAGGAGGAGGCCGAGTCCGATGCCGGCGCTGGGCGTCGCGCGGGTAAGTCTCATATCTTCCTTTATGTGTCTTGAATTGCTGATCGCAGCATGGTGCGGGCGATGCTGACGCCGGTTGCTTGGTGTAGTGGTGTTGGGCGGGGGAGGCAGCGACTCGGGCGGAGCTGGGTCCTCATGCGGGGCGGCGCCGGGCCGCCCGCATAAAAAAGACAGCATTGCACCGCGACCCCAGGCCCGAAGCGCACGGCGGAACCGGCCGGGGACGGGAGGCCGACCAAGAGGAAGCGCGGCAGCGGGGACGGGAGGCCAACCCCGGTCCCGGTCTTGACGGGCTATGCTTCATTTCTCGCTTGCGCCCAGATTTCTGGAGCTAGTCTTGTTTATTTTTTTTACTCATTCGGTCTTCTTCTTCAGGTCACCGATCGCGCTGGCGAGGGCGGCGGCGGAAGCCGCGGCCGGTGAAGGGGCCGCGTTCCACAGGAGCCGGTCCGACCTCGCCGATCAGGCCGAGGCAAAGGGACGGGCCGACTCGGACCTTGGCCTGGATCCGAACGACGCCGAAGCCTTGGCCTGGCGGGACAGGAACCGGGCCGAGGCAGAGCTGGAGGCGGCGTCGGTCCGTGCTTGGACCGACGCGGCAGCGGCATGGGCGCGAGCCAGCGCAGAGCTGGCCTGGTGCGAGATGCCGAAGGGCAGGTAGTGGCGGCGATGGTCTTTGAGTCGTCATCGGTGAGGGAGCGCGGCCGTGGAGGCCGGGCTGAGGTGGTGATCCTCGACCGGGAGGTCGTGGAGGTGGCGGATGACACCCTGCCACGGACCGACGTGGTCGAGCGAGCGGGGGCTGATGGTGGTGGAGGCGGCGTCGTCTTGGAAGAGGCGGTGCTGGAGGCGCCGCCGGTTTTGGAGGAGGCACCGCGGGCGGCGGTGCCGGAAGCCACTCCGGCAACTGGGCCGGTGGTGGCTGCCACGTCTTGAGCTTGTGTTGGTTTTCCTCGAAGAGGAGAGGGTGATGCAGCAAAGTGTAGCGTAAGTATTTCCCTCAGTTTTGAGAACCAAGGTATCAATCCAGTAGGAGGCTCCTCAAAAGTCCCACGCACCTACACAAACAAACTGAGAACTCGCAACCAACGCAATAAAGGGTTGTCAATCCCTTCACGGCCACTTGCAAAAGTGAGATCTAATAAAGATAGTAAGATAAGATAAATATATTTTTGGTATTTTGTAACATAGATGCAAAAAGTAAAGATGCAAATAAAGTAAATTGAAAGTAAATATGATAAGAGATAGACCCGGGGGCCATAGGTTTCACTAGAGGCTTCTCTCGAGATAGCACAAGTATTACAGTGGGTGAACAAATTACTGTCGAGCAATTGATAGAAAAGCACATAGTTATGAGATTATCTAGGCATGATCATGTATATAGGCATCATGTCCATAACAAGTAGACCGACTCCTTCCTGCATCTACTACTATTACTCCACAAATCGACCGACTCCTGCCTGCATCTAGAGTATTAAGTTCATAAGAACAGAGTAACGCATTAAGCAAGATGACATGATGTAGAGGGATAAACACATGCAATATGATATAAACCCCATCTTGTTATCCTCGATGGCAACAATACAATATGTGTCTTGCAACCCTTTCTGTCACTGGGTAAGAACACCGCAAGATTGAACCCAAAGCTAAGCACTTCTCCCATGGCAAGAAAGACCAATCTAGTAGGCCAAACCAAACTGATAATTCGAAGAGACTTGCAAAGATAACTCAGTCATACATAAAAGAATTCAGAGAAGATTCAAATATTATTCATAGATAAACTTGATCATAAACCCACAATTCATCGGATCTCGAAAAACAGACCGCAAAAAGAGTTTACATCGAATAGATCTCCATAAGAGAGGGGGAGAACATTGTATTGAGATCCAAAAAGAGAGAAGAAGCCATCTAGCTAATAACTATGGACCCGTAGGTGTGTGGTAAACTACTCACAACTCATCGAAGGGGCAAGGATGTTGATGTAGAGGCCCTCCATGGTTGATCCCCCCTCCGACAGAGTGCCGACGAAGGCTCCAAGACGGGATCTCGTGGATACAGAAGGTTACAACAGTGGAAATTGTGTTTCATGGTTCTCCTGGATGTTTTCGGGGTACGTAGGTATATATAGGAGGAAGAAGTACGTCGGTGCCTGCCTGAGGGGCCCACGAGACAGGGTGGGCGCGCCCTACAGGGGGGCGCGGCCCCCTATCTCGTGGGGGCCTCGAGAGCTTCTTGACTTGCACTCCAAGCTCTCCGGATCACGTTTGTTCCAAAAATCACACTCCTGAAGGTTTCATTCCGTTTGGACTCCGTTTGATATTCCTTTTCTTTGAAATACTGAAATAGGAAAAAAACAATATGGGCCGAGCCTCCGGTTAGTAGGTTAGTCCCAAAAATGATATAAATATGTAAAATAAAGCCCATAAACATCCAAAAGGGGTAATATAATAGCATGGAACAATCAAAAATTATAGATACGTTGGAGACGTACCAAGCATCCCCAAGCTTAATTCCTGCTCGTCCTCAAGTAGGTAAATGATAAAAAAGAAATTTTTGATGTGGAATGCTACTAGCATATTTCTCAATGTAATTTTCTTTATTGTGGCATGAATGTTCAGACCCAATTGAATACAAAATAAAAGTTCATATTGACATAAGAAATAGTAATACTTCAAGCATACTAATCAAAGTAATCATGTCTTCTCAAAATAACATGGATAAAGAAAGTTATCCCTACAAAATCATATAGTCTGGCTATGCTCTATCTTCATCACACAAAGTATTTAATCATGCACAACCCCGATGACAAGCCAAGCAATTGTTTCATACTTTAATAATCTCAAACTTTTTCAACTTTCACGCAATACATGAGCATGAGCCATGGACATAACACTATGTGGAATAGAATGGTGGTTGTGGAGAAGACAAAAAGTAGAAGATAGTCTCACATCAACTAGGCGTATCAACGGGCTATGGAGATGCCCATTAATAGATATCAATGTGAGTGAGTAGGGATTGCCATGTAACGGATGCACTAGAGCTATAAATATATGAAAGCTCAACAAAAGAAACTAAGTGGGGTGCATCCAACTTGCTTGCTCAAGAAGATCTAGGGCACTTTCAGGAAGCCCATCATTGGAATATACAAGCCAAGTTCTATAATGAAAAATTCCTACTGGTATATGAAAGTGACAACATATGAGACTCTCTATCATGAAGATCATGGTGCTATTTTTGAAGCACAAGTGTGGAAAAAGAGATAGTAGCATTGTCCCTTCTCTCTTTTTCTCTCATTATATATATATATGTATATATATATATATATATATATATATATTTCTTTTTTTTCTTTGGCCTTTTTTGGCCTTTCTCTTTTTTTTTCTCTTTTTGTAAAGTCCGAAGTCTCACCCCGACTTGTGGGGGAATCATAGTCTTCATCATCCTTTCCTCACCAGGACAATGCTCTAATAATGAAGATCATCACACTTTTATGGATTTACAACTCAAAGCTAGAACATGATATGACTCTATATGAATGCCTCCGGCGGTGTACCGGGATATGCAATGGTTCAAGAGCGACATGTATGAAAATTATGAAGGTGGCCTTGCCACAAATACAATGTCAATTACATGATCATGCAAAGAGCAATATGACAAAAGTAATGCGTGTCATATGAATGGAATGGTGGAAAGTTGCATGGCAATATATCTCGGAATGGCTATGGAAATGCCATAATAGGTAGGTATGGTGGCTGTTTTGAGGAAGGTAAATGGTGGGTGTATGGTACCGGCAAAAATTGCACGATACAAGAGAGGCTAGCAATGGTGGAAGGGTGAAAGAGTGCGTATAATCCATGGACTCAACATTAATCAAAAGAACTCATATACTTGTTGCAAAAATTTAGAAGTCATCAAAAACCGAAGTACTACGCGCATGCTCCTAGGGGGATAGATTGGTAAGAAAAGACCATCGCTCGTCCCTGACCGCCACTCATAAGGAAGACAAAGATAAATAAAATTGTGCTCCAACTTCATCACAAAGAGGTTCACCATACGTGCATGCTACGGGATTCACCAACTTCAACTCAAGCATTCTTTAAATTCATAATCACCCAACTAGCATGACTTTAATATCACTACCTCCATATCTCAAAACAATTATCAAGCATCAAATTGATCATAGCATCCAATTCACTTTCTATGATAGTTTTTATTATACCCAACTTGAATGCTCATCATTCTAGGACCAACTTTATGATAATAGAAAATACCATGCTGTTCTAAAAGACTCTCAAAATAATATAAGTGAAGCATAAGAGACTAGCAATTTCTTAACAATTAAGACACCACCGTGCTCTAAAAGATATAAGTGAAGCACTAGAGCAAAAACTATCAAGCTCAAAAGATATAAGTGAAGCACATAGAGTATTCTAGCAAATTCTAATCAAATAGGCTTCTCCAAAAAGGTGTGTACAGCAAGGATGATTGTGGTAAACTAAAAAGCAAAGACTAATATGATACACGACGCTCCAAGCAAAACACATATCATGTAGCAAATAAAAATATAGCTCCAAGTAAAGTTACCAATGAACGAAGACGAAAGAGGGGATGCCTTCCTGGGGCATCCCCAAGCTTAGGATTTTGGCTATACTTGAATATCTTGGGGTGCCATGGGCATCACCAAGCTTAGGCTCTTGCCACTCCTTATTCCATAGTCCATAAAAGCTTTACCCAAAACCTGAAAACTTCACAACACAAAACTCAACAGGAAATCTTATAAGCTCCGTTAGTGAAAGAAAACAAAACCACTACATAAGGTACTGCCATGAACTCATTCTTTATTTATTTTGGTGTTAAACCTACTGTATTCCAACTTCTTTATGGTTCATAGACTGAATTACTAGCCATAGATGCATTGAAATAAGCAAACAACACACGAAAAACAGAATCTGTCAAAAACAGAACAGTCTGTAGCAATCTGTAACTAACGCAAACTTCTGGAACTCTAAAAATTCTATAAAAATAGGAAGTCCTGGACAATTTTTTATTGAACAACAACAAAAAGAATCAACGCAAAAGCACGTTCCTCTGATTTAAAACAATTATGTTCGTGCATGCAAAGTTTCTGTTTTTCAGCAGAATCAAATCAACTATCATCGTAGGTTATCCTATAGGTTCTACTTGGCACAAACACTAATTAAAAGATAAAAACACATCTATCCAGAAGGTAGATGCAAGATTTATTACTAAACAGTAGCAAAAACAAAAAACATAAAGAAAAATAGGGTTGCCTCCCAACTAGCGCTATCGTTTAATGCCCCTAGCTAGGCATAAAAAGCAAAGATAGATCTAACGAGTGACATCTTTGGCACTAAATTCATAAGTAGCACGCATGATAGATTCATAAGGTAATTTGACTTTCTTTCTTGGAAATTGCTCCATGCCTTTATTTAATGGAAATTGGAAGCTAATATTCCCTTCCTTTATATCAATAATCACACCAATCGTTCTAAGGAAAGGTCTACCAAGAATAATAGGGCAAGAAAGATTGCAATCTATATCAAGAACGATAAAATCTACGGGCACCAAATTTCTATTTGCAACAATAAGAGTATCATTGATCCTTCCCATAGGCTTTTAAATGGTGGAATCAGCAAGGTGCAAATTTAAAGAGCAATCATCAAGATCATGGAAACCTAGAATATCACATAAAATTTTCGGAATCGTGGAAACACTAGCACCCAAATCACACAAAGCAAAACACTCATAATCTCCATTTCTAATCTTTATAGTAGGTTCCCACTCATCATTAAGTTTTCTAGGTATAGAAACTTCCAAATTAAGTTTTTCATCATAAGATTGCATCAAGGCATCAACAATATGTTTGGTAAAAGCTTTATTTTGACTATAAGCATGAGGAGAATTAACAATGGATTGCAACAAGGAAATACAACCTTTTAAAGAGAAATTATCATAATCAAATTCCTTGAAATCCGAGATAGTAGGTTCAATATTATTAGAAGTTGAAGATTCTCCAATCTCACTTTTACCAATTTTAGCATTAAGATCTAAAGACTCCGAATTTTTGGGACGCCTTCTAGGCAGAGTGGATTCATCATCACTCCCATAATCATCGAAATTCATATTGCAAAACATAGATCTAATCGGA
Organism: Triticum dicoccoides; assembly: GCF_002162155.2. Lineage (NCBI taxonomy): Eukaryota > Viridiplantae > Streptophyta > Magnoliopsida > Poales > Poaceae > Triticum > Triticum dicoccoides. Next base: position 595,645,939 of record NC_041389.1, on the reverse strand, counting down.
GACACGTCAATAACTTTAAGATCCTCATCATTATTTTCATGGAAACTAGAAGAACATGCTTTTATAAAGCTTTCTTTTTTAGCACGCAATCTAGCGGTTCTTTCCTTGCACTCATCAATGGAAATTCTCATTACTTTGAGAGACTCATTGATATCATTCTTAGTAGAAGAAGATCCAAGTTTAAGAGAATTAACATCAAGCGAAAGTCTATCAATGTTCCTAGCCAAATCATCAACTTTGAGCAATTTTATTCAAGCAAGGCATTAAAATTATTTTGAGAAATCATAAATTCTTTCATGCTATTCTCAAAATCAGAGGGCATCTTATTAAAATTACCATAAGAGTTATTGTAGGAATTTCTATAATTATTAGAGGGATTACTAGGGAACGGTCTAGCATTAAAATTTCCTCTATAAGCATTGTTTCCAAAACTATTCCTACCAACAAAATTCACATCCATAGATTCATTATTATTCTCAATCAAGGAAGACAAAGGCATATCATTGGGATCAAGAGGAGTATTTTTAGTAGCAAACATCTTCATAAGTTCATCCATCTTTCCACTCAAAACATTAATTTCTTCTATAGCATGCACTTTTTTACTAGAAGATCTTTCAGTGTGCCATTGAGAATAATTAGCCATAATATTATCAAGCAATTTTGTAGCATCTCCTAACGTGATTTCCATTAAGGTGCCTCCCGCGGCCGAATCTAAGAGATTTCTAGAAGCAAAGTTCAAACCGGCATAAAATTTTTGTATGATCATCCATAAATTCAAACCATGAGTAGGGCAATTGCGAAGCATCAATTTCATTCTTTCACAAGATTGGGCAACATGCTCATGATCAAGTTGTTTAAAATTCATAATATCGTTCCTAAGAGTGATGATCTTAGCGGGAGGAAAATACTTATAGATAAAAGCATCTTTGCACTTGTTCCAAGAATCAATACTATTTTTATGCAAAGACGAAAACCGAACTTTAGCACGATCTCTAAGTGAAAACAGAAATAACTTTAATTTGACAATATTGTTATCCGTATCTTTCTTCTTTTGCATATCACACAAATCAACAAAATTGTTTAGATGAGTAGCGGTATCTTCACTAGGAAGGCCGGCAAATTGATCTTTCATAACAAGATTCAGCAAAGTGGTATTGATTTCACAAGACTCAACATCGTTAAGAGGAGCAATCAGGGTACTAAGGAAATCATTATTATTGGTATTCGAGAAGTCACACAACTTGGCATTATCTTGTGCCATGGCAACAAGTAATCCAACACACAAGCAAACAGAAAAAGGCAAGCGACAAGAGAGAAGGAGATTGGGAAAGAGAGGGCGAATAAAACGGCAAGGGTGAAGTGGGGGAGAGGAAAACGAGAGGCAAATGGCAAATAATGTAAATGCGAGCGAGATGGGTACTTGGTATGTCTTGACTTGAGCGAAGACCTCCCCGGCAATGGCGCCAGAAATACTTCTTGCTACGTCTTGAGCTTGCGTTGGTTTTCCTCGAAGAGGAGAGGGTGATGCAGCAAACTGTAGCGTAAGTATTTCCCTTAGTTTTGAGAACCAAGGTCTCAATCCAATAGGAGGCTCCTCAAAAGTCCCATGCACCTACACAAACAAACTGAGAACTCGCAACCAACGCAATAAAGGGGTTGTCAATCCCTTCGCGGCCACTTGCGAAAGTGAGATCTAATAAAGATAGTAAGATAAGATAAATATATTTTTGGTATTTTGTAACATAGATGCAAAAAGTAAAGATGCAAATAAAGTAAATTGAAAGCAAATATGATAAGAGATAGACCCGGGGGCCATAGGTTTCACTAGAGGCTTCTCTTGAGATAGCATAAGTATTACGGTGGGTGAACAAATTACTGTCGAGCAATTGATAGAAAAAAGTGCATAGTTATGAGATTATCTAGGCATGATCATGTATATAGGCATCACGTCCATAACAAGTAGACCGACTCCTCCTGCATCTACTACTATTACTCCACACATCGACCGACTCCTGCCTGCATCTAGAGTATTAAGTTCATAAGAACAGAGTAACGCATTAAGCAAGATGGCATGATGTAGAGGGATAAACACATGCAATATGATATAAACCCCATCTTGTTATCCTCGGTGGCAAGAATACAATATGTGTCTTGCAACCCTTTCTGTCACTGGGTAAGAACACCGCAAGATTGAACCCAAAGCTAAGCACTTCTCTCATGGCAAATGTCGGTGTCAAAACCGGCGGATCTCGGGTAGGGGGTCCCGAACTGTGCGTCTAGGCGGATGGTAACAGGAGACAAGGGACACGATGTTTTACCCAGGTTCGGGCCCTCTTGATGGAGGTAAAACCCTACGTCCTACTTGATTGATATTGATGATGTGGGTATTACAAGAGTAGATCTACCAAGAGATCAAGGAGGCTAAACCCTAGAAGCTAGCCTATTGTATGGTTGTTGTTATTGTTGTTGTCCTACGGACTAAAACCATCCGGTTTATATAGACACCGGAGAGGGTTAGGGTTACACAGATATGGTTACAATGGTAGGAGATCTACATATCCGTATCGCCAAGCTTGCCCTCCACGCCAAGGAAAGTCCCATCCGGACACGGGACAAAGTCTTCAATCTTGTATCTTCATAGTCTTGGAGTCCGGCCGATGATGATAGTTCGGCTGTCTGGAGACCCCCTAGTCTGGGACTCCCTCAGTAGCCCCTGAACCAGGCTTCAATGACGACGAGTCCGCGTGCATATATTGTCTTCGGCATTGCAAGGCGGGTTCCTCCTCCGAATAATTTGTAGAAGATTGTGAACACTAGGATAGTGTCCGGCTCTGCAAAATAAATTCCACATTCCACCGTAGAGAGAATAATATTAACACAAGTTCAATCTGCTGACGTATTTCGTGGCGTGACATCACACCACAACCAAGCTTTTACTTGAATCGTTTTTATTATACCACCTCAGCGCGTTTAGCGAAGCGGTTTCCTTGACACGTCTTGTCGAAGCAGAGATCGTGTTCCCCTTATTCTGGGATTCCCATCAATACGGACGTGGGTAACCCAACCATGCCATTGATTGTGGCGCTTGGGAGAAAAGCGAGTTTTACCAGGCCGGTGGGGACGCATAGTTTCGTCCGCCCATATATAAGGGGATAAGGATCCACCTTTTTACGTACGCCTTCTTCCTCCTCTGCTTATCCATCTCCGCGCACTCGAGCTCCAGCGCCCAAGTTCGCACATCTCACCTCAACCTCCTCCAACTATGTCCAGAGTGGGAGGCAAGTGGATGGCCTCCTCCGTTATGTAGGGACACATCAAGAAGCTGCACAACACCGGATATCTGTCCAGCGACATCGTGCACCAGCTCCCCGACAAGGGGCAGCCCATCCCCACCCCCAGGCCCCATGAGAGGGTAGTATTCCTTCCCCTTTTCCTCCGCGGACTGGGCTTCCCACTTCACCCCTTTGTTCGGGGGCTCATGTTCTACTACGGCCTGGATTTCCATGATCTGGCCCCGAATTTCATCCTCAACATCTCGGCGTTTATCGTCGTGTGCGAGGCCTTTCTCTGCTTCCAGCCCCACTTCAGCTTGTGGCTCAAGACCTTCAATGTCAAGCCGAAGGTTGTGAAGGGGAGTCAAGCGGAGTGCGGAGGCGCCATGGTGGGAAAGATACCCAACGTTACTTGGCTCGAGGGCGCCTTCATGGAAACCATCAAGGGGTGGCAATCGGGGTGGTTCTACATCACCGAGCCGCGTGACCCTAAATGGGCAGCGGCCCCCAAATTAAGATCTGGCATCCCCACATGGCTCACCTCTTGGAAAGAGAGTGGCCTGACTTGGGGCGTTTCGGAGGAGCTGACCAGACTCCAAGCCTGCATCCAGAAGCTGGTGAACAAGAAGCTCAAGCTTGTCAACGTAGTCCAGGTCATGCTCATCCGCCGGATTCTCCCGTGCCAACAACGGGCCTTTAAATTGTGGGAGTTCGATCCGGCTCAGCACCGAACCTTGAGCAGGCTCTTCGACACTAGGTACGAAGATACCTGGAAGGTGCTGTTTAAGGGTGCCAAAGCTCCCGCATCCGCTACCGAAGATCGCGGATTCAGCTCGCAGCGCCAGGCTAGCGAGGTAAGTGATTCTACCCTTTACGGACACTTGTTTTTCATAGTTTGACTCTATGCGAGATCTAAACTCCCTCTCCTTTGACAGGACTGGCTGAAGAAGGCCGAGCAGACTAACTGTTCGGCCCCTTTGCCAGAAGACCCAGCGGACGCCCGTTTAGCGGGGCTGCTGGTTCTGGCACCCCACGTGGTGCCGGAGAATAAGGCCAAGAAGGAGGCCACGGGCACTCGAAAGAGTTCCCGTTTTCAGGTGTCCGATGACTACGAGGTGGACTCCTCCCCCGAGGACGAGGAGGAGAAGAAAAAGGCCTCTCCCCCAGTGGGGGGAGGGAAGAAAAGGAGGGCCTCCCCAACGAGGGAGGCTGAAGGTTCCAAGAAGGGAAGAACTCTTCCCCCGGTCTGTTCCACCAATGCCGGTGACGACGACGAGGATTGGCCTCCAAGGGCCAAGCCCCTCGCGAGATCGTAAGTATCCGGACTCCCGAATGACTTCATGATTTTTCTTTTTGCCACATGGTGTCTTTCTAACGCCACGTACAACCCTGCAGTTCGCCCAAGGACGATCTTCCCGCTTCGTCGAGCGGGTCCTTGGGCTCGTCGGATGTGAACAGTACTTCACTTCCAACCGCCTCCTCTCCCCATGACGCTGACGACGCCGAGGTGGGATCCTAGAGAGGGACCCACCCGGAGGAGGAGGACCCGGAGGCGCCACAGGGCGACCTCCTGGACTTCGTGCCGGACTCCGCACAGGAACCTGCAGTGGTTCCGGAGTCCGGCGGGCGGCCCCTTCGCAAGAAGGGCAAGACCGTGGCGCCGGCGGCCTCCGTCCAACCGGAGGCACCGGATAACTTGCTGGAGGTGCTCAAAGGCGCTTCCATCAAGGAGGAACACTGCACTGTCATGAGTGCGGTGATTCAGAAGGTCAAGCTCACCAAAAGCGGGCTGACCGAAGCCTGCAGCAGCCTTCTATCAGGCTTTGAGGTAAGAATATTAATATATGTAAAATAGTACTGCATAGACAGTAGCCCCTAATGCTCGGTTCGGTGTTCGGAAAGAAAAGCCGGACTGAGGATCTAAAAAGATATACGCAGGAGTCTTAATAAATATGTCAATATGGGATTGCAGGTTGCGTTGCTGACCTCTGCCGCACTGACTGCGGAGGTCAATGCTTTGAAGCAAAGCCTCGAGTGGTCCGAGAACGAGCTCGGCCGTGCCAAGAAGCAGCTCGAGGACAAGGAAGGTGAGCAACACCTTATTAAAGTTGTACCTTACAGAAAAGGATTTGGTTGCAAGAGAAATGACAAGGATAATGTGGGTACTTCAGGGGCCACGAACGAGGTGGCGACTTTGAAGGAGGCGGTGTCCGTGGCCGAACGTAATGCGTTCGTGGAGCGTGCTGGGCGAGAGAAGCAGGAGGCGCGGGTGGCGGAGGTACAGCAAGAGCTCCAGGCTCTCATGGAAAAGCATGAGAGTTTGGAGTGCGACTCGAAGACTCGAGAGTCCGAGCTTGCATCGGCTCTTGAGAGCGCCAAAGCCGCTAAGCCCGAAGCCCACAAGGCCCTTCAGGAGATCGAGGCGTTGAAGAAAATAGCAGCGGGTAAGGCATTTTTCATGCAAAGCAAGCATGTGAATGTGAATTACCTGTTACTTACCCGAATTCGGAGCTCTCTAGGAGTGTTCGCAGATCTGCCCTGCAGCGTGTCCGATGCTGCCGCTTTTTACAGGGCCGAGGAGGGGAGCTCGACGGAGAAGGTCTTCTGGTCTCAGTATGCTGAGGCCGGACATCCGGTGCCCCTTAGCGACCAGCTGAAGCAGTTGGTCGAGCTCCACAAGGTGGCCGAACAAGCCATGAAGGGGCTCATAGTTCGGCTGTGGCCCAATGAGGCCATGCCTGGGAGCTACTTTGGCCTGGTGCGGCGGCTGGTGGATGCTTGTCCATGGGTTGAGGTCATCAAGCGATCCGCCTGTATTGAAGGTGCCCGTCGGGCCCTTGCCTGTGCTAAGGTGCACTGGGGCAAGATGGATGCTGAGAAGCTTGTGACGGACGCGCCACCGCCGGGCAAGGAGTATCGCACGCCCGAGATGTATTACAAGAGTGTCCTGAAGGGTGCCCGCACTATTGCGGGTGAGTGCTCCAATAATGTAATATTTGAGTAGACTCGCATTTTGTTATCCTGTGCGCTGAAAACTTTGTTCATATGCGCTAAGCAACGCTTGTTGATTTAAAATATTACCTTCTGTCCGGCTGTTTATCAAATCTGAGAGATGGCAAGTCGTTGGCTTCAGCCCCCATGCCACGAGTGCTGGGGTGTTCGGGATAAACTTGAGCACTCTTGTTCCCATATTTGGGTTCATCTAGGGAGGCGCTCAACACAATGAACTAGGCAACCGGACTTATAATGCTTGAACACTCTCACTTTGCCATAGAATTCTATAATTTTAAATTTCGGCGAAGCCCCTAGTGTTCGGAAGGCTGAATTCGGGGCGCTATCCACGCATGTGCCGAACAAAGCCGGTTCCTCGCTCTAAGCGGCATAAGTCTTTAGGGACTCGAAAAAACCTCTCGAATAGCGACCGGCTCTCGCCTCATCTTGATGGTCAGTTTTAGCTTTCTCCACTGAGGCACTCGCCTAGCTCAACTGGGGCGCAATCGCAGTGGTTCTCCCAGTGCTACCTTAGCCGATAGAACAGAACGTAAGGTACAAAAACATGGGAGCTGGGCAAACCCAACTATTGACCCAAGACATGATTCGGAGCTGATGCATATAACGCTATAAGTTCGGGGGGCCGCACTTGTGAAAGTGTTCGGACTTATCACACCATAATGTGGGGAACTTAAGCCCCTGGTGTATTTAGCCGTACCAAAGTGTACGGATGCGGCATGCCATAAATGAACATATGTATAAGAAAGGAATGCAATTAAAAGCAAAAAGGTGCTGCATTGTTTATTCAAGAAATACTGCCATGAATGCAGGATGATACAAATAGTGCGATAAGCAAGGGATGGGACTATTAAACATGTCCCCCTCCAGGGGTAGGCTGCGGAATGGTGTATAAAATAGATTTAGTGCTCGTAATGGAGACCACCTGGATATTCGTCGTAGCCTTTGATCTTCCCTGGCTGTTGCATCATGAGTTCGGCCGGTCTACTGCCAGACAGGGCCTCTGGTGAACGGAGTCCTGTGGGTAAGAAAAAAAAGAAAAAAAAGGAATGACACACTTGGGAGCCCCTGATGTGGTTGAGCCGCATTCTGGGCCTGTCGTGGTCATGCCCCTTCCCCTATGCCCATGGTATCTCCAAAGCATAATGATGTACGCGAAGGACTAGTCTTGCGATCTTGCGAGGGCTAGGGTTGGGGCCGCATTGCTATGCGTGCTCGGAACATGCCAAGTGGTCTTGTTGCAGGTTACTCCGGGCGCGTTTAGCCGTGTCCGGTCGCTTAACGGCCGGACTCAAGAATTGCCTCAAGAGGCTGCATTGTACTTCTGCCGCGAGAGCCGCTGTATGTTCCTCCGCTCGGAGGGAGAGTTCGGTGTTTCCGTTGACCGTGATGACTCCTCGAGGGCCTGGCATCTTGAGCTTGAGGTATGCGTAGTGCGGCACCGCGTTGAACTTTGCAAACGCGGTTCGTCCGAGCAGAGCATGATAGCCACTGTGGAACGGAACTATGTCGAAGATTAACTTTTCGCTTCGGAAGTTATCTGGGGATCCGAAGACCACTTCCAGTGTGACTGAGCCCGTACAATTGGCCTCTACACCTGGTATGACGCCTTTGAAGGTCGTCTTTGTGGGTTTAATCCTTGAGGGGTCTATGCCCATCTTGCGCACTGTGTCCTGATAAAGCAGGTTCAGGCTGCTGCCGCCGTCCATCAGGACTCTGGTGAGGTGAAATCCATCGACGATTGGGTCTAAAACCAATGCGGCGAATCCGCCGTGGCGGATGCTGGTGGGGTGGTCCCTTCGATCAAAAGTGATCGGGCAGGAGGACCATGGGTTGAACTTCGGGGCGACTGGCTCCATCGTGTATACGTCCCTGAGTGCACGCTTCCGCTCCCTCTTGGGTATGTGGGTTGCGTATATCATATTCACCGTCCGCAGTTGTGGGGGGAAACCCTTCTGTCCTCTATTTTTCGGGGTCGGGTCTCTTCTTCGTCATTGCTATGCAGCCCCTTGCCATTGTTTTCAGCAATTAGCTTGCTTGCCTGCTTGAATACCCAACAGTCCCTGTTGGTGTGGTTGGCTGGCTTTTCGCGGGTGCCGTGTATCTGGCACGAGCGATCGAGTATTCGGTCCAAATTGGACGGACCCGTAGTGGTTCTTTTGAATGGCTTTTTCCGCTGACCGGGTTTGGAGCCTCTGAATCCGGCATTGACTGCCGTATCCTCATTATTGTCGCCATTAATGCGGCGTTTGTTCTTGTTGCGACGCGACCTGCGATTGCGGTCCTTTGTATCCGGACTGCCAGAATTTTTGCTGAGGTTGTCGCTGCGGGCTAGCCAGCTGTCCTCTCCCGCGCAAAAGCGGGTCATGAGTGATGTGAGGGCTGCCATGGATTTCGGCTTTTCCTGTCCCAGGTGCCGGGCAAGCCACTCGTCGCGGATGTTATGTTTGAAGGCCGCGAGGGCCTCCGCATCTGGAGAGTCGACGATTTGATTTTCTAAGTTAAGAACCGTGTCCAGAATTGTCTGGCCGATTCGTCTGGCTGCTGAATTATGTGGCTTAGGTCGTCAGCATCTGGTGGTCGCACATATGTGCCCTGGAAGTTATCAAGGAATGCGGCTTCCAGGTCCTCCCAACACCCAATTGATTCTGCTGGCAAGCTGTTAAGCCAATGCCGAGTTGGTCCTTTAAGCTTGAGTGGGAGGTATTTGATGGCGTGAAGATCGTCACCGCGGGCCATGTGGATATGAAGGAGATAGTCTTCGATCCAAACCGCGGGGTCTGTTGTGCCATCATAGGATTCAATATTCACGGGTTTAAACCCTTTAGGGATTGGATGATCCATTACTTCATCTGTGAAGCATAGTGGGTGTGCGGCGCCTCTGTATTGGGCTATATCGCGATGGAGCTCCAACGAGCTTTGTCTACTATGTTCGGCCTGGCCAGACTTGCTGTGTCCGGCGCGACGGTTGTCGTCATGTATCATGGGGCGCCCACGCGATCCGTAGATCGATCTTGATTGTCTTGCCTTATCCTCCAATATATCTCGCAATTCCGGAGCGTTCCCCTGTGGCCTTGCGCTTTTCGAGCGATACCAGGGTACGGTTCTAGTGGAGGGCCTAGAGGCCTCTCTGTCGCTGCCACGAGGTGGCCGGTCAGCCGTATTGTGCTCTGGTGATGCAGGTTTATATGCCTCCTCCTCTAATTGGGGGAGCAACCTGCGTTTGGGATAGCTTTTGGAGGGGCGTTCGAGCTCATGCTCTTCGGCCGCAAGGACTTCAGTCCATCTGTCGGCTAGCAGATCCTGATCAGCTCTAAGCTATTGCTGCTTTTTCTTGAGGCTATTTGCCGTGGCCATAAGCCTACGTTTAAAACGCTCTTGTTCGACGGGATCCTCAGGCACGACAAATTCGTCGTCGTCGAGGCTTGCCTCGTCTCCGGAGGGAGGCATGTAATTATCATCCTCGACCTCTTCGTCTGCCGCTCTCTCATGAGGGCTGGCATTTCCGTCCTCCTGCGCTGAATCTTGCTAGAGGGGGTTGTCTTCGGCACTTTCTGGGGTATTATTATCTCCGGTGCCGGAATCGCCATTCTTGCTGTAGCAGGATTTAGAGCGGCGCCGCTGACGCTGGCGCTTGGGCTGTTTCTTGGAGGGGTCTTCCTCCGCTGTTCCTTCGCCATTCCCATCCTTTGGGATGTCCACCATGTATATGTCATATGACGAGGTGGCTTTCCAGTGCCCAGTAGGCGCTGGTTCTTGGCCGTCTCCGGCATCATCGTCCATACCGTCGATGTCTTTGGAGTCGAAGTCTAGCATGTCGGTTAGATCGTCGACAGCGGCTACTAAGTGGGTGGTGGGTGGGTCTTGAATTTCTTCGTCGTCCGCATCCCAGCCGTCCTGGCCACAGTCCGGCCAGGGCTCCCTTGATAATGAGAGATACTTTAGCAAACTCAGGATGTCGCTGAAAGGTGAGTGCTGAAAGATGTCCACAGCGGTGAACTCCATAATCGGCGCCCAATCGGATTCGATTGGAGGGGGCGCGGGAGGTTCGGAGTCCGGCAAGGAGTCCGGCACCTTGGAGTCACGAGCTTCAGAAGGGGCAAAGTCAGTATTCGGCTCTATCGCCATAGAGGTTACAGCCCCCGAGGCAGTGTCTAACCACCCGTCCTCGATCTGCACAGCCGGCTCCCAATTGAGGGTCGAGCGGACTCGTGTGCGGCCTCCAGGGTACTGTCCGGCAGCAGAGCTAAATCATGCCCATCGTGACAGTGCGGCGCGCTCGGCTGTGGCTCGAATCCATTGAAGATCAAGTCTCCGCGGATGTCAGCCGTGAAGTTAAGACTTCCAAATCTGACCTGACGGCCAGGTGCGTAGCTTTCGATCTACTACAGATGGCCAAATGAATTGGCCCGCAGTGCAAAGCCGCCGAATACGAAGATCTGTCCGGGGAGAAAAGTCTCACCCTGGACCGCGTCGTTGTTTAAGATCGAAGGAGCCATCAAGCCTATCGGTGACGACACAGAGGAACTCCCAATGAAAGCACCAATGTCGGTGTCAAAACCGGCGGATCTCGGGTAGGGGGTCCCGAACTGTGCGTCTAGGCGGATGGTAACAGGAGACAAGGGACACAATGTTTTACCCAGATTCGGGCCCTCTTGATGGAGGTAAAACCCTACGTCCTGCTTGATTGATATTGATGATGTGGGTATTACAAGAGTAGATCTACCACGAGATGAAGGAGGCTAAATCCTAGAAGCTAGCCTATGGTATGGTTCTTGTTATTGTTGTTGTCCTACAGACTAAAACCATCCGGTTTATATAGACACCGGAGAGGGTTAGGGTTACACAGAGTCGGTTACAATGGTAGGAGATCTACATATCCATATCGCCAAGCTTGCCCTCCATGCCAAGGAAAGTCCCATCCGGACACGGGACGAAGTCTTCAATCTTGTATCTTCATAGTCTTGGAGTCCGGCCGATGATGATAGTTCGGCTGTCCGGACACCCCCTAGTCCGGGACTCCCTCAGCAAGAAAGACCAATCTAGTAGGCCAAACCAAACTGATAATTCAAAGAGACTTGCAAAGATAACTCAATCATACATAAAAGAATTCAGAGAAGATTCAAATATTATTCATAGATAAACTTGATCGTAAACCCACAATTCATCGGATCTTGAAAAAGACACCGCAAAAAGAGTTTACATAGAATAGATCTCCACAAGAGAGGGGGAGAACATTGTATTGAGATCCAAAAAGAGAGAAGAAGCCATCTAGCTAATAACTATGGACCCGTAGGTCTGTGGTAAACTACTCACAACTCATCGGAGGGGCAAGGATGTTGATGTAGAGGCCCTCCATGGTTGATTCCCCCTCCGGCAGAGTGCCGGCGAAGGCTCCAAGATGGGATCTCACGGATACAGAAGGTTACGGTGGTGGAAATTGTGTTTTGTGGTGCTCCTGGATGTTTTCGGGGTACGTAGGTATATATAGGAGGAAGAAGTACATCGGTTGCCGCCCGAGGGGCCCACGAGACAGGGGGGCGCGCCCTACAGGGGGGACCTATCTCGTGGGGCCCTCGGGAGCTTCTTGACTTGCACTCCAAGCTCTCTGGATCACGTTTGTTCAAAAAATCACGTTCCCGAAGGTTTCATTCCGTTTGGACTCCGTTTGATATTCCTTTTCTTCGAAATACTGAAATAGGCAAAAAAACAGCAATATCGGTTGGGCCTCCGGTTAGTAGGTTAGTCCCAAAAATGATATAAATATGTAAAATAAAGCCCATAAACATCCAAAAGGGGTAATATAATAGCATGGAACAATCAAAAATTATAGATACGTTGGAGACGTATCAGTGGCGCAGCAGGCCGTCCCGGCATCCGGGTCGTCGTTGGCACCGGGAGGAGCATCAGAGGAGGTGCTGGCCGCGTCGCGAGCGGCCAGCGGGGAGCACGCCTTGGTGCCTCGGCAAGGAGGGCGCCGAACCGCCGCGCCGCAGCCAGTGCGGGGCAGGGGCGCCGTCGTCCTTGGGCCTCAAACACAGGAGGAGGCGGCGTTGGAGGCCGTTAGCCGCCGCCTGTGAGGCCGGACGGAATGGCTCGAGGCCTTCGCCCAGGCTGAGGTGGACTGGACGCGCGACCTGGAGCGCGTCGTTCTGTTAAGCCCTCTTTTTCTTGCAATTTCTTCTTTATGGGGGCGCGCCAGCGCACCCACTAGGTGTAGCACCCGAGGTTCAGGACAACTACGTAGTAGTTGGGTCGAATCTTTAGAGCTTTGACCTTATTCTGACTTCTGCTTTCTTCAGCATCTCGACGCCTTCCTGGTCGCCGCCTACAATCGTCTCGTGGGCAAGCACCGGGAGCTCGTGGAGCAGATCGCCACCAAGGAGGAGGAGCGCCGTATCACCGCTGGTACTCTTGTGCTCTTTTCTAGTGGGGGCGCGCCAGCGCACCCACTAGGTGTATCCCCTGAGATTCGGGCCAACTATGTAATAGTTGGGCCAAATCTTAAGTCTTGCTTTTTTCTTCTGCCGTGTTCTTCTTTTTTCACAGCCGAGGTGCTATGCTGGCGGACTCGTCTGCTTCGGGACGGTCATCACTACGACCGGCTTGTTGCCAACACCGGCCCTCTTGGCGTTGAGCGGTGCAGGCGAGGGCGGAGGCAGCCGTGGCTCGGTGGTCTCTTGACGAGGCCAACCGGCTGCATGAGCAGCTCGCGGGTCACAGGAGCCGTCTTGAGGCCGAGGTGGAGCTCCTCAAGGCAGAAGCCGCCAGGGTGGCGGAGGCGCAGTAGGCCCTGGTGGAGGCGGACCAGCAGCGCGGCCAGTTGGCTGACGACAAGGGCCGGCTCCAGGCCAAGGTGGATCGCCTGCGGGGGCAGGTCACCACGGCTATGGGGGCTCGTGAGGACGAGGCCCGTCGCCGCGAGGCGGCCGAGAAGGCGGCCGAAGACAAGGGCGCCGAGCTGAAGGCGGCCCTTGCCAAGGCGGCCGATCTGGAGAAGGCCCTCGAGGAGTGCAACCGCGCCATCAAACGGGAGCGGCGTGGTACATTGATTGAGGCGCAGCACCTGGAAGAGTCCTTCTCCAGTAAGTGCTTTTTCTTGTAGTTTGCCGGGTCGGGGCCCGGCCTTTCTTCTTTGTTGTTCTTCTTCTAACTTGCTTCTTCCTATGCGGCAGGGGCCTTCCCGGAGACACAGCGGGTGGCGGAGGAAGCCGTCCGCTATCAGCGCGACCCGACCGGCGTCGTTGGGTCCGGGACGGATCCACAGGCGGCCTGGACCTTCCCGGAGATCATCGCCGCCGCTCAGGCCCACCTGCGGGTCCTGGGAACACAAATGGAGTGGCTGTCCCAGGCCGGCACCGCGATGACGGCGGTGCTGTGGCCAGAATCCATCCAGCCGAGCAGCTTCTCGCGCTTGGCATGTTGGTTGAAGATGGGGTCGGACTGGCTTGGTGAGTGGCGCGTCTCCGTCGCTCGTGCCGGTGCTGAGATGGCGCTCCGGTTCGCGCTGTCCTGGCATCCAGACCTGCAGCTGGACGCGCTGATGGGGCAGCAGGCCGGTTTGGAGCAGCTCCTCCAGGAGCAAGCCGGCCGGATCGCCTCCCGGGCCAGCTATATTGCCGAGTTCGCCTTCCATGACGAGTTCCATCCGAAGCGGACGGAAGACGGCAGGGCCGTGGACGGCGATGACTACAACTTGCTCCTCCATGATCTGGAGGGGAGCTCAGAGGAGACGGGCGTCTACCATGACGTGGATGCCGAGGAGGACACCGGCACCTCGCTAGACCCGAAGGCCGCCAGGGGAGAGCCGTCAATGTGGCAATGCGGTGCTGGAGATGCCTGAAACACTTTGTGTGAAACTGTTAGGTAGAAGGTCCACCCACCCACTGGGGGTTTTAGGGTGTAATGAACTCGGGCCATGGGCCTTTTCTTAAATATTTGTGTAAATGTCGTGGGTGCTTATGCTTTTTTCCTTCTGTTTTTGGGACCGATTTCATGCGTTTTTCCTTTCTCAAACCTCCCCCCCCCGCGAGTCAGACGGCCGAGGCTCTGGTCCGTGACAAGGAGTTCGGTTCTTTGAGAGGAGCGCACAGGACTTGGGTTCCTTGAAATGTTGAGCGTGAGCGAAACACCCACTGGTGCGGCTGGCGGCAATCCGGCGAAGTCGGTTGGCGAGCAGCCGGTCGTGCGGCTGTTCATTTTGATGAATGGCAGACCGGGTTGATCGACCCAGCAGCCTTTGGCTTAGTGTATAAGCATAAAGAAGCTTTGGCCCATTGTGCTTGCCAGCAGAAAGCCAAAGTTGGATCTGTGGCTTTAGGGCGAAGTGGGGGACCGTGGCATCCTAACTTTATCAGGAATCACTAAGTAAGGCGGCGGGGTGGTGACCGAGCCGGCCAGCCCCCGAGCCCCCGGGTCGAGCGAGTCGGACCGGTGGCCGGGTTTAGTGGTATAGTGATGGAAGCAAAATAGGGACACAATAAGTTGGTTGACAAAAGGCAGCCGCCGAGTCTCGTTCGGGGACCCCATAATTTCATGCGTTTACAAAAGGCGATGATACATACACTCGTGCGGCTAACTGTAAAACGGGCGGAGGAGTTCCGCGTTCCATGGCCGGGTCGTTTCTTCACCGGCGATGTCCTTCTTGTGCTTCCTTGACTTGCGTGCATTGATGAGGTAGTAGGCATTGCGGTCGCGCAAGGCCCTGCTCATGATGAATGGGTCCTCCCATGGAGGGGACATCTTGTGCTGGCCTACCTGCTCTTGGACGAGTCGGAGGATGAGGTCGCCCTCGCGGAATGGGAGGGGCTTTATCTTCTTGTTGTGGTAGTGCCTCAGGCCTTGCTGGTAGATAGGCCGAGCGACTGAGCGCTAGGAGGCGTGCTTCTTCAAGCAGGTCGATGCCATCTTTGCGGGCTGATACGTCTCTAACGTATCTATAATTTTTGATTGTTCCATGCTATTATATTACCCCTTTTGGATGTTTATGGGCTTTATTTTACACATTTATATCATTTTTGGGACTAACCTACTAACCGGAGGCCCAACCCGTATTGCTCTTTTTTTGCCTATTTCAGTATTTCGAAGAAAAGGAATATCAAACGGAGTCCAAACGGAATGAAACCTTCGGGAGCGTGATTTTTGGAACAGACGTGATCCAGAGGACTTGGAGTGCAAGTCAACAAGCAGCCGAGGCGGCCACGAGAGGGTAGGGCGCCCCCCTGTAGGGCGTGTCCCCTATCTCGTGGGCCCCTCGGGCGGCCACCGGCGTACTTCTTCCTCCTATATAAGCCTACCTACCCTGAAAACATCCAGGGAGCCAACGAAACACAATTTCCACCTCTGTAACCTTCTGTATCCGCGAGATCCCATCTTGGAGCCTTCGTCGGCGCTCCGCCGGAGGGGGAATCGACCATGGAGGGCTTCTACATCAACACCATAGCCCCTCCGATGAGTTGTGAGTAGTTGACCACAGACCTACGGGTCCATAGTTATTAGCTAGATGGCTTCTTCTCTCTTTTTGGATCTCAATACAATGTTCTCCACCTCTCTTGTGGAGATCTATTCGATGTAAACTCTTTTTGCGGTGTGTTTGTCGAGATCCGATGAATTGTGGGTTTATGATCAAGTTTATCTATGAGAAATATTTGAATCTCCTTTGAATTCTTTTATGTATGATTGAGTTATCTTTGCAAGTCTCTTTGAATTATCAGTTTGGTTTGGCCTACTAGATTGATCTTTCTTGCCATGGGAGAAGTGCTTAGCTTTGGGTTCAATCTTGCGGTGTCCTTACCCAGTGACAGAAAGGGTTGCAAGGCACGTATTGTATTGTTGCCATTGAGGATAAAAAGATGGGGTTTATATCATATTGCATGAATTTATCCCTCTAAATCATGTCATCTTGCTTAAGGCATTACTCTGTTCTTTGTGAACTTAATACTCTAGATGCAGGTAGGAGTCTGTCGATGTGTGGAGTAATAGTAGTAGATGCAGGCAGGAGTCGGTCTACTTGTTGCGGATGTGATGCCTATATACATGATCCTGCCTAGATAATCTCATAATTATTCTCTTTTCTATCAATTGCTCGACAGTAATTTGTTCACCCACCGTAATACTTATGCTATCTTGAGAGAATCCACTAGTGAAACCTATGGCCCCCGGGTCTATCTCTTATCATATTTGCTTCCAATCTACTTTTATATGCATCTTTACTTTTTGCATCTATATTATAAAATACCAAAAATATATTTATCTTATCATACTATCTCTCTTAGGTCTCACTTTCGCAAGTGGCCTGAAGGGATTGACAACCCCTTTATTGCGTTGGTTGCGAGTTCTTTGTTTGTTTGTGTAGGTGCGTGGGACTTTTGAGGAGCCTCCTACTGGATTGATACCTTGGTTCTCAAAAACTGAGGGAAATACTTACGCTACTATTGTTGTATCACCCTTTCCTCTTTAAGGAAAACCAACGCAAGCTCAAGACGTAGCAAGAAGGATTTCTGACGCCGTTGCCGGGGAGGTCTTTGCTCAAGTCAAGACATACCAAGTACCCATCACAAACTCATCTCCCTCGCATTTACATTATTTGCCATTTGCCTCTCATTTTCCACTCCCCACTTGACCCTTGCCGTTTTATTTGCCCTCTCTTTCCCTATCTTCTTCTCCTTTTTCCGTTTGCCTTCCCGTTGCCATTGCCGAATCAAAAAGAACTAAGGGCCCTTTCCTAGGTTCTGGTACGTTGGATAACCCCTCTATCCTCTCTAAGCTCATAAATAATGATGTTATAGAAAGACCCACCGGGGTCTCCAATGAGAGCTTGAATAATTTTGATGAGGATGACTCTGGAATTTTTTGCTATTTACTTGATGAGTCTTTAAAAGATGCTTGGGATAGGTTATTAAGGATTTGGCCTAGCTATGTGCCACAATATCAAATTGAATATTACTTAAAAGGTTTCTATGTTGGCTTGCCTGCTTCTTTTAAACAAGTTTTAGATTCTATTTTTGAAGGAGGTTTTCTTGAAAGGGATTCTATAGATACTTATGAAAAAATGAAAACCATATTTGGGCACCCTATGAATGATAAGGTTGAATCAACAACTCTCTTGTGCTTTTATCAAAATGAAATTATTAAAGAAATGAAGTCTAGTTTAGAAGCAAACTTCCGTAACATGCTGAATATTAATTCTTCCATTAATGGCCATTTGCTTACCTTAAATAGAAGAATGAATGCCATAGAAAGGAGATCCTCCTCTCCGAGTGCCAAAGATGGCACTACTTAGATCTATCTTCGCTTTTATGCCTAGCTATGGGAGTTAAAGGATAGCGCTAGTTGGGAGGCAACCCAATTTTCTTTGTGTTTTTTGTTTTTGTTCCTGTTTATTAATAAATCTTGCATCTACCTTCTGTTTAGATGTGTTTTTATCTTTTAATTAGTGTTTTTCCCAAGTAGAACCTATAGGATAACCTATGATAATAGTTTATTTGATGCTGCTGAAAAACAGAAACTTTGCACGCACGAATTTAGTTTTGTTAAATAACAGAAACGTGCTTTTGCGTTGATTATTTTTTCTGCTGATCAATAAACAAATTTTCCAGGACTTCATATTTTGGTAGGATTTTTAGAGTTCCAGAAGTTTGTGTTAGTTATAGACTGCTACAGACTGTTCTGTTTTTGACAGATTATGTTTTTCGTGTGTTGTTTGCTTATTTTGATGCATCTATGGCTAGTAAAATAGTTTATAAACCATAGAGAAGTTGGAATACAGTAGATTTAACACCAAAATAAATAAATAATGAGTTCATTACAGTACATTATGTGGTGGTTTTGTTTTATTTCACTAACGGAGCTTATAAGATTTCCTGTTGAGTTTTGTGTTGTGAAGTTTTCAAGTTTTGGGTAAAGCTCTTATGGACTATGGAATAAGGAGTGGCAAGAGCCTAAGCTTGGGGATGCCCATGACACCCCAATATATTCAAGGATAGCCAAAAGCCTAAGCTTGGGGATGCCCCAGGAAGGCATCCCCTCTTTCATCTTCGTTCATTGGTAACTTTACTTGGAGCTATATTTTTATTCGCCACATGATATGTGTTTTGCTTGGAGCATCGTGTATTATATTAGTCTTTGATTTTTAGTTTACCACAATCATCCTTGCTGTACACACCTTTTGGGAGAAGCCTACTTGATTAGAATTTGCTAGAATACTCTATGTGCTTCACTTATATCTTTTGAGCTTGATAGTTTTTGCTCTAGTACTTCACTTATATTTTTTAGAGCACGGTGGTGACTTAATTTTGAATAAATTGCTAGTCTCTCATGCTTCACTTATATCTTTTTGAGAGTCTTTTAGAACAGCATGGTATTTGCTATGGTTACAAAGTTGGTCCTAGAATGATGAGCATCCAAGTTGGGTATAATAAAAACTATCATAGAAAAGAATTGGATGCTATGATCAATATGATGCTTGATAATTGTTTTGAGATATGGAGGTAGTGATATTAAAGTCATGCTAGTTGAGGTGATTATGAAAAGTACTTGTATTGAGGGTTGTGATTCCCATAGCATGCACGTATGGTGAACCGCTTTGTGATGAAGTTGGAGCACAATTTTATTTATTGATTGTCTTCCTTATGAGTGGCGTTCAGGGACGAGTGATGGTCTTTTCCTACCAATCTATCCCCATAGGAGCATGCGCGTAGTGCTTTGGTTTTGATGACTTCTAGATTTTTGCAACAAGTACACGAGTTCTTTTGACTAATGTTGAGTCCATGGATTATACGCACCTCACCCTTCCACCATTGCTAGCCTCTCTTGTGCCGCGCAACTTTCGCCGGTACCATACAACCACCATTTACCTTTCACAAAACCGCCACCATACCTACCTATTATGGCATTTCCATAGCCATTCCGAGATATATTGCCATGCAACTTTCCACCGTTCCGTTCATATGACACGCAGTACTTTTGTCATATTGTTTTTTGCATGATCATGTAGTTGACATCGTATTTGTGGCAAGGCCACTTTCATAATTTTTATACATGTCGCTCTTGATTCATTGCATATCCCGGTACACCGTCGGAGACATTCATATAGAGTCATATCTTGTTCTAGCTTTGAGTTGTAAATCCATAAAAGTGTGATGATCTTCATTATTAGAGCATTGTCCTAGTGAGGAAAGGATGATGAAGACTATGATTCCCCCACAAGTCGGGATGAGACTTCGGACTTTACAAAAAGAAAAAAAAGAGAAAAAAAGAGAAAGGCCGAAAAAAGGCCGAAGAAAAGAAAAAAAAGAAAAAAAAATAATATGAGAGAAAAAGAGAGAAGGGACAATGCTACTATCTCTTTTTCCACACTTGTGCTTCAAAATAGCACCATGATCTTCATGATAGAGAGTCTCATATGTTGTCACTTTCATATACTAGTGGGAATTTTTCATTATAAAACTTGGCTTGTATATTCCAATGATTGTCTTCCTCAAAATGCCCTAGGTCTTTGTAAGCAAGCAAGTTGGATGCACACCCACTTAGTTTCCTTTGTTGAGCTTTCATATATTTATAGCTCTAGTGCATCCGTTGCATGGCAATCCCTACTCACCCACATTGATATCTATTGATGGGCATATCCATAGCCCGTTGATACTCCTAGTTGATGTGAGACTATCTTCTCCTTTTTGTCTTCTCCACAACCACCATTCTATTCCACATATAGTGCTATGTCCATGCTCACGCTCATGTATTGCGTGAAAGTTGAAAGAGTTTGAGATTATTAAAGTATGAAACAATTGCTTGGCTTGTCATCGGGGTTGTGCATGATTAAATACTTTGTGTGATGAAGATAGAGCAACAGTCAGACTATATAATTTTGTAGGGATAACTTTCTTTGGCCATGTTATTTTGAGAAGACATGATTACTTTGATTAGTATGCTTGAAGTATCACCATTTTCATGTTAATATGAACTTTTATTTTGTATCATTTGGATCTGAACATTCATGCCACAATAAAGAAAATTACATTGAGAATTATGCTAGGTAGCATTCCACATCAAAAATTCCTTTTTTTATCATTTACCTACTCGAGGACGAGCAGGAATTAAGCTTGGGGATGCTTCATACGTCTCCAACGTATCTATAATTTTTGATTGTTCCATGCTATTATATTACACCTTTTGGATGTTTACGCTTTATTTTACACATTTATATCATTTTTGGGACTAACCTACTAACCGAAGGCCCAGCCCGTATTGCTGCTTTTTTGACTATTTCAGTATTTCGAAGAAAAGGAATATCAAACGGAGTCCAAACGGAATGAAACCTTCGGGAGCGTGATTTTTGGAACAAACGTGATCCAGAGGACTTGGAGTGCAAGTCAAGAAGTAGCCGAGGTGGCCACGAGAGGGTAGGGCGCGCCCCCTATCTCGTGGGCCCCTCGGGCGGCCACCGACGTACTTCTTCCTTCTATATAAGCCTACGTACCCCGAAAACATCCAGTGAGCCAATGAAACACAATTTCCACCACCATAACCTTCTGTATCCGCGAGATCCCATCTTGGAGCTATCGCCGGCGCTCCACCGGAGGGGGAATCAACCACGGAGGGCTTATACATTGATACGTCTCCAACGTATCTACTTTTCCAAACACTTTTGCCCTTGTTTTGGATTCTAACTTGCATGATTTGAATGAAACTAACCCGGACTGACGCTGTTTTCAGCAGAACTGCCATGATGTTGTTTTATGTGTAGAAAAGAAAAGTTCTTGGAATGTCCTGGAAATCCACGGAGGCACTTTTTGGACTTAATAAGAATTTTTGGCAAAAGAATTAAAGCCAAGGGGCCCACAGCCTGTCCACGAGACAACCCCCCCTAGGGCGCGACCTCCTATCTCGTGGGCCCCCTGGACCTCCTCCGACCTCAACTCCAAATCCATATATTCCGTCTCAAGGAGAAAAAAATCAGAGAGAAAGTTTCATCACGTTTTACGACACAGAGCCGCCGCCAAGCCATAATCTCTCTCGGGAGGGCTGATCTGGAGTCCGTTCGGGGCTCCGGAGAGGGGGATTCGTCACCGTCGTCATCATCAACCATCCTCCATCACGAATTTCATGATGCTCACCCCCGTGCGTGAGTAATTGCATCGTAGGCTTGCTGGACGGTGATGGGTTGGATGAGATTTACCATGTAATTAAGTTAGTTTTGTTAGGGTTTGATCCCTAGTATCCACTATGTTCTGAGATTGATGTTGCTATGACTTTGCTATGCTTAATGCTTGTCACTAGGGCCCGAGTGCCATGATTTCAGATCTGAACCTATTATGTTTTCATGAGTATATGTGTGTTCTTGATCCTATCTTGCAAGTCTATAGTCACCTATTATGTGTTATGATCCGACAACCCTAAAGTGACAATAATCGGGATACTTCTCGGTGATGACCGTAGGTTGAGGAGTTCATGTATTCACTATGTGCTAATGCTTTGTTCCGGTTCTCTACTTAAAGGAGGACTTAATATCCCTTAGTTTCCGTAAGGACCCCGCTGCAATGGGAGGGTAGGACAAAAGATGTCATGCAAGTTCTTTTCCATAAGCACGTATGATTATTTACGAAATACATGCCTACATTACATTGATGAATTGGAGCTAGTTCTATATCACCCTATGTTATAACTATTGCATGAGGAATCGCATCCGGCATAATTATCCATCACTGATCCATTGCCTATGAGCTTTTCACATATTGTTCTTTGCTTATTTACTTTTCCGTTGCTACTGTTACAACTACTACAAAAACCCAAAAACATTTATCTTTACTTTTGCTACCGTTACCTTTATTATCATACCACTTTTGCTACTAAATACTTTGCTGCAGATACTAAGTTATCAAGGTGTGGTTGAATTGACAACTCAACTGCTAATACTCAAGAATATTCTTTGGCTCCCCTTGTGTCGAATCAATAAAATTGGGTTGAATACTCTACCCTCGAAAGCTGTTGCGATCCCCTATACTTGTGGGTTATCAAGACTAATTTCTGGCGCCGTTGCCGGGGAGCATAGCCCTATTCACTGAGTCACTTCGGATTTATATCTGTTGATCACTATGAAGAACTTGAAAGACGCTAAAACCAAGATTTTGCCCTCAACTACGAGGGGAGGTAAGGAACTACCATGTAGCTCTGCACTAGATTCTCCTTTCGTTATTAGTAAGCTTGCGACACCTAAACCTGCTACTGCTATGAATTCTGATATGTCACATGTTATTGATGATGCCACTTCTGCTATGCATGATGAAACTACTTCTGTGCTAGATACTACTTTGCCATTAGGTGAATTTCTTGATGAACAACTTGCTAGAGTTAGGGGGAATGAAAATATTGAAGAACCTATAATTGATGATAGTGATGATGAAGGTTCCCCCAATGATTATGTATTACCTGTTATTCCTAAGGGTTATGTTATGAATGAAAAAGCTGCTATGGAAATCCTTGCTTGCAATGATAGAAATGATCTTAAGAAATTATTAGCTAAATGGAAGCAGCAGTCTCTTAATGCTAGAATGAAACCCGATCCTGCTTTTGCTACTTCACCTATCTTTGTTACTGATAAGGATTATGAATTCTCTGTTGATCCTGATATTATTACTTTAGTTGAATCTGATCCTTTTTATGGCCTTGAATCTGAAACTATTATGGCACATCTTACCAAGTTGAATGATGTAGCTACCTTATTTACTAATGATGAGAAGTCTCGCTATTTATATATCCTTAAGATATTTCCGTTCTCATTAAAGGGTGATGCTAAGACTTGGTATAATTCTCTTGCTCATGGTTGTGTGCGTAGTCCCCATGATATGATTTATTACTTCTCTGCTAAATATTTCCCTGCTCGTAAGAAAGAAGCTGCCTTGCGGGAAATATATAATTTTGTGCAAATCAAAGAAGAGAATCTCCCACAAGCTTGGGGGAGGCTTCTCCGGTTACTTAATGCATTGCCTGATCATCCTCTTAAGAAAAATGAAATACTTGATATCTTTTATAATGGACTAACCGATGCTTCCAAGGACTACTTGGATAGTTGTGCTGGTTGTGTTTTCAGGGAAAGAACTATCGATGAAGCTGAAATATTATTGAATAATATGTTGACTAATGAAAATAATTGGACTCTTCCTAAGCCAATTCCTGAAGCAATTCCTAAACCAATTGAGACAACTCCTGAGCCTATTCCTAAACCCACTCCGAAGAAGAGAGGTGTTTTATTTCTCAGTCCTGAAGATATGCAAGAGGCAAAGAAATCAATGAAAGAAAAAGGTATTAAAGCTGAAGATGTTAAGAATTTACCA
This sequence comes from Triticum dicoccoides, assembly GCF_002162155.2. Classification (NCBI taxonomy): domain Eukaryota; kingdom Viridiplantae; phylum Streptophyta; class Magnoliopsida; order Poales; family Poaceae; genus Triticum; species Triticum dicoccoides. The sequence continues at coordinate 595,622,328 of NC_041389.1, read as the reverse complement.
CCTATTGAAGAAATACATGGTCTTAATATACCGCCTGAAGAACCACATTGTCTTGATAACCCGACACAGGTAGTAAAGGTAAATTCTCTATAGATATGATAAAGTTGAAATACCCTCTACTAAATTTCATAGCCCATGCTTAGATGAATTTGATGACTTTATGGCTAGACAAGAAAGTTTTAATGCTTATGTTGGTAGAGAGTTAAAGAATAATGCTTTCGAGATAGGACGCGTAGGTGATAATCTGGCTAGAGTTAAAGATGAACTTCACCGCGTTAGCAAATATGCTTCTATGGTTGCTACTCAAGATGAGCAAGTACTCAAAGCTCAAAATGATTTGCTTGAGGAATTGAATAATAAAAATGACTTTGCTGTTAGAGTGGCTACTAGAACTGGTAGAATGACTCAGGAACCTTTGTATCCTGAAGGCCACCCTAAGAGAATCGAGCAAGATTCTCAGAGAAATAATTTAGAGGCACCTAGTTCTTGTAAAAAGAAGAAGAAGAAAAATGATAGAACTTTGCATGCTTCTAGTGAACCTACTATAGACACACCTGAGAATCCCAATGATATTTCTATTTCTGATGCTGAAACACAATCAGGTGATGAACATGAACCTAGTGATAATGTTAATGATAATGTTCATGTTGATGCTCAACCTAGCAAAGACAATGATGTAGAGATTGAACCTGCTGTTGATCTTGATAACCCACAATCAAAGAATCAACGTTATGATAAGAGAGATTTTGTTGCTAGGAAGCACGGTTAAGAAAGAGAACCATGGGTTCAGAAACCCATGCCCTTTCCTCCTAAACCATCCAAGTCAAAGGATGATGAGGATTTTGAGCGCTTTGCTGAAATGATTAGACCTATTTTCTTACATATGCGCTTAACTGATATGCTTAAGGTAAATCCTTATGCTAAGTACATGAAGGATATCATCACAAATAAAAGAAAGATACTAGAAGCTGAAATTTCCACCATGCTTGCTAATTACACTTTTAAGGGTGGAATACAAAAGAAACTTGGAGATGTGGGTGTTCCAACTATACCATGCTCTACTAAAAGAAACTATGTTAGAACTTATTTATGTGATCTTGGAGCCGGTGTTAGTGTTATGCCTCTCTCTTTATATCGTAGACTTGAATTGAATAAGTTGACACCTACTGAAATATCTTTGCAAATGGCTGATAAATCAACTGCTATACCTGTCGGTATTTGGGAGGATGTGCCTGTTGTAGGTGCAAATGTCACTATCTTAACGAACTTTGTTATTCTTGATATTCCCGAGGACGATAGTATGTCTGTTATCCTTGGTAGACCTTTTCTTAATACTGCAGGGGCTGTTATTGGTTGCAACAAAGGCAATGTCACTTTTCATTTTAATGGTCATGAGCATATGGTACACTTTCCGAGGAAACAATCTCAAGTTCATAGCATCAATTCTATTGAAAAAGTTCCAACTATTTTTTTGGAGATTTTGAATTTCCTCTCCCTACTGTCAAGAAAAAGTATGATATTCTTATTTTTGGGGATTTTCATATCCCCGTTGGGGTAACTTAGTGTTATTCGAAATTTCTCCGGTCCCGTGTTATTCGGAATGAGCTTGTTAACAAGACTTGATCAACCTTGGTAGTGGATTTATTTTGATGATCACGAGATGGATGAAACTAGAAGGCACAACCTTCTTTACCCTCCTTTTACTTTTTGTTATTTAGAATAAATAAAGAAAAAATAGTATTATCCGTCTGTTTTCTGAATTATCCGTGCATTAAAAAATAGTCCGAAAATAAAAGTGCTCCAAATGCCCTGCAAATTTAGTATGATTTTTTCTGGAATATTTAAGGATTTTAGCCACTAAAAACACTTCAGGAGGGGCAAGTACCAGGCCACGAGAGAGGAGGGCGCCCCCTATCTCGTGGGCCCCTGGTGGCTCCCCTCCACTTATGCCAGCACCCACACACTTCATCTTCTACCCAAAAAAATCCCCATCCAGCTCAAGCACGAGTTCTAGCTTGTTTTGCTGCGATTTTTGATCTCTTAGCTCAAAGCTCCATTCACAAAACTGCTTTGGGAGATTGTTGCTTGGTATGTGACTCCTCCATTGGTCTAATTAGTTTTTGTTCTAGTGCTTTATTCATTGCAAATTTTTGTTGCATAGGTGACCATGTTCTTGAGCTTGCATGTTAAATTTTTGAGGTCCCAAGAAATTCCAATACATGATATAGGCTTTAGGCACTTGTAGGAGTAGTTGCTATCAATCTTGTTTAGTTTTATTCACTTTTATTTTGAAGTTACTAAAATTTCAGAAATTTTCAGAAAAATAAATATGCTTAGAAGAATGTACCAAGGAGGTTCCTCGGCAAAGAAAGGGCCAAGGATTGCTATACGTGAACAAGATGGTAATTTGCCAAGGGATGCAAATGTACGGGCTTGTGAGTGTCCATCCGATGAATTTATGGTCGAAGCAGGCTTCAAGGAGGAACTTGTGTTGGAGGGCTTCTTACAAGATAAGTGTCCTCAATATTATCAATTGACTGATTCCTTTGTGCGAAGGTTTGAATATATTTTTGCGCGTAATTCCCTTAGTGTCATGTTTGATATTTATGATACATCTTATACCATGGATTTAGAGGATTTCACAACCGGTTGCAAACTCCCGCAGTGGGGTAATGATCCTCCCAAATCTGAATTTAGAGATTTTCTTGCTAGTATTACTGTGGGAGAATCTAGGGACGCAGCACAAGCTACCATAGGGAGCATTCATTTTCCTGCTATACATTACTTTGCTCTCTTTATTGGTAGATGCATTAACGGTAAGGACGAAGTATTTCACATGTGTGCTCCTGATCTTTGTGTCCTCAAGAGTGTTGTGTCAGGTTATAAATGGTATAACTTGGGGGCAATAGTTGCATGTAGGTTACAGAATAATAGTAGAAGGGGAGATTTCTTTGGAGGAATTTATGCAACCCGTGTGGCAAATTTTCTTAATATAGCTCCACGAGAGGGGGATATGATTGTACCTCCTGTTTATTTGGATAAAGAAGCTATGTTCGATCATCATTTTCTTGAGAGGAATGAACAATTCCTCCATTATCGACTAATCTATGACAGACGCAACATTGTCCCTGTTACTCTTCCTGCTCCCTACCTTTTTGATTATCGGGCAAAAGGAAGATATGTTGTCACCAGGGAAGAAGCAACTAAATATGAGAGGGGAATGGAGGCAGCCCGCCAACACGCTGCTTCTCAGGAGGCGGTCGCCTCTGCATCTCATTACTACCCCAGTTTCACTTATGGATATCAGCCAGGCAGTCCTTGGTATTAAACCAACTTAGTCCAAAAGCCTAAGCTTGGGGGAGTACGTATTTCTCACCGACTTTACATTCATGTTCACACACTAGTCGTCGGTGCTCATACTCTTTCATTGTATTATCCATGCTAGTTTAAATTTCTTTTTCTAGTTTTCTTCTTCTGTGTTTGATAAACCTTAAGAAAAACCAAACAAATTATTCAGTTTAATTTCCATGTTTGTAGTAGAATTAAAATGAAAAACCAAAAAGATTTCTAGTTCTTCTTCTTACTTGTTGGGAGCTTTCCCGTGTAAATAGTTTTATTTTATTTTCTTTTGGGGGTTGAGAAGACCATATTGAAAATGCTTAGTGGCTCTTATATGCATGATTGTTTATTTATTTTAGAGCCCATATTACTTGTCTTCTCTCTTGAGTTGAATGCTTGCAGATTCCAGCTTAGTCCAATGCACGTGCACTCTTATTATTATACACATCGTTCGGTCGTGCAAGTGAAAGGAAATAATGACGATATATGATGGACTTATTGGGATGAGAAAAGCTGGTATGAACTCGACCTCTCTTGTTTTTGTAAATATGATGATTCATCGTTCCTGAGTCAGCTATTATGAAGTAAACATATTTGCAATGACATTTAGAGATTATAGTTACTTGTGCCATGCTTGATTAGCTATGAGTTATAATGGTTTACCTTGTGTGCCAACATGCTATTAGAATGATTATAATGTGATATGATGGGATGGTATCCTCCTTTGAATGAATTGAGTGACTCGAATTGGCACATGTTCACGCATGTAGTTGAATCAAATCAACATAGCCTTCACGATATTTATGTTCATGGTGGATTATATCCTACTCATCACTACTAGGGAAAAGCCTAGCAGCAGCGCGGGTTTTGGGCCTATTAGTAGCGCGGGGGCCGGTGCTACTAATAAGGCGCTACAGCTGACGTATAGCAGTAGCGCGGGTGCCACCTGCGCTACTAGTACGTCCGTTAGTAGTAGCGTGGGTAAAAACCCGCGCTACTACTAATCTCTAATCTTTGATTTTTTTTGAAAAAAAATCGATTTTTTCCCCTAATTTTCAAATTTCTAAATTACTTTAACCTCAAATCTCTAATCACCCCTCATCACTGCTCAATTTAATCTCTAGTCACCCCTCATCATTCCAAATCATCTAACTTCCCGGACGGTCACCCATCCTCTCACTACTCCAGCCTGAGCACACTTAACTTACGGGTTCTATTCTCCCTCGCTTCCAAGTCTGCACTTGTTGTTTTCCTGACAATAGCAAGATGTCAATCCTATTAACCTCAGGAATTTAGCTTGAGCATGAAGTCACACATTTCACTGTTTGAGTTTGAAACTATTGTTCTAAAAAATTAGTAACACTAATATTTCTTGAATAATTAGTTTGACCACAGTTTGACCATAGTTTGACCATAGTTTGACCAGATTTGACCAAAATTCAAAAAAACTAAAATTAGTTTGACCATAGTTTGAACAGATTTAACAAAAATTTAAAAAAACCTGAGATTTGATGAATTATTTTGCCTCCAGATCTTAAAAGCCCCGTATCTTTTTTTTGTTTGGTTTTTGAGGATTTTGAAAATGTTTAACGGGGTTCCCCCCGTTAAATTTGGATGTAACTTTTCGAGTAGATGATTTTTCATATAAAAAACTTTTTCATCCGAGTTAGTATGCAAAAGTTATGCCCATTTTTACAAATTCTCGAGAGATTTTGCAAATAAAGTCGAAATTCATATTTGCAAATTTTCCCAACAACTAGACCACATATCACATGGGAAACTTTTTTTCTTTTATTTTTTTGACATTTTCATCATTTTCTTTTATTTTTTTAAGGCGATTC
>NC_041389.1:595595165-595617084 GCF_002162155.2 Triticum dicoccoides | reverse complement strand
TTTGAAAATGGGACCTTTAGTAGTAGTGCGGGTTTTTACCCCTCGCTACTACTATGGCACCACTTAGTAGTAGCGAGGGCTAAAAACCAATGCTACTGCTATCAAACTTAGTAGTAGCGAGGTTTTAAAAACCCGCGCTACTACTATGGCATGTCCCGTGGGGCATGGTCGAGACCGCTTAGTAGTAGCGAGGGTTAAAAGCCCGCGCTACTGCTATCAACTTAGTAGTAGCGAGGTTTAAAAACCTGCGCTACTGGTAAGTAGCAGTAGCGAGGGTTTTTAACCCTCACTACTAGTAACTTTCTGTGCATAGGCTTTTCCCTAGTAGTGCATGCTTGTATTCGGTCTAAATTAATTTTAATGCATGTTTATGACTGTTGTCGCTCTCTCAGTTGGTCGCTTCCCAGTCTTTTGCTAGCCTTCACCTGTACTAAGCAGGAATACTGCTTGTGCATCCAAACTCCTTAAACCCCAAAGTTGTTCCATATGAGTCCACTATACCTACCTATATGCGGTATTTACCTGCCGTTCCAAGTAAATTTGTATGTGCCAAACTCCAAACCTTCAAATGAAATTATGTTTTGTATGCTCGATCAGCTCATGTTACAACTAGGGCTGCCTATATCTTCCATGCTAGGTGGGTTATTCTCAAGAGGAGTGGACTCCGCTCCTCATTCATGAGAAAGGGCCGGTAACCAGGATGCCCAGTCCCATGATCCAAAAAGATCAAAGCAAATCAAAATAATTAAACAAAACTCCCCCAGGGTTGTTGTATGTTGGAGGCACTCGTTGTTTCGAGCAAGCCATGGATTGATGCTTGTCGGTGGTTGGGGGAGTATAAACCTTTACCATTATGCTTGGGAACTACCTATAATGCATGTAGTATGGAAGATACAGCCATCTCATAGTTGTTGCGTTGACAGCAAAATATGCCGCTCAAAATTTTATTCAATCTCTATTTTAAAATCAAGCTCTGGCACCTCTACAAATCCCTGCTTCCCTCTGCGAAGGGCCTATCTATTTACTTTTATGTTTGTCATCATCCCTTCTTATTAAAAGCACCCGCTGGAGAGCACACTGTCATTTGCATTCATTATTATTGGTTTATATTGGGTATGACTTGACTGGATCTCTTTTACCATGAATTACAATGTTTAGTCAGTCCTTGATCTTTAAAGGTGCTCTGCATTTATGTTTTGCAGTCTCAGAAAGGGCTAGCGAGATACCATTTTGTTATATCATGTTATGATTATTTTGAGAAAGTGTTGTCATCCGAGTTTTATTATTATGGCTCGCTAGCTGATTATGCTACTGATATGAGTAATTGTGAGACCTATGTCTTATTGTGAGTATGGTTAGTTCATAATCTTTGCTGAAACTTGAATGCTGGCTTTTCATGTAACAACAACAAGGCCAAACAGAGTTTGTAAAAGTTTTTCTTTATCACTTTCAGTTTAACAACTGAATTGCTTGAGGACAAGCAAAGGTTTAAGCTTGGGGGAGTTGATACATCTCCAATGTATCTACTTTTCCAAACACTTTTTCCCTTGTTTTGGACTCTAACTTGCATGGTTTGAATGAAATTAACCCAGACTGACGTTGTTTTCAGCAAAACTGCCATGATGTTGTTTTATGTGTAGAAAAGAAAAGTTCTCGGAATGTCCTGGAAATCCACGGAGGCACTTTTTGGATTTAATAAGAATTTTTGGCGAAAGAATTAATGCCAGGGGCCCACAGCCTGTCCACGAGATAGGGGGCGCCCCCCTATGGCGCGGCCTCCTATATCGTGGGCACCCTGGACCTCCTCCGACCTCAACTCCAACTCCATATATTCTGTCTCGGGGAGAAAAAAATCAGAGAGAAAGTTTCATCGCGTTTTATGACACGGAGCCGCCGCCAACCCTAATCTCTCTCGGGAGGGCTGATCTTTAGTCCATTCGGGGCTCCGAAGAGGCGGATTCGTCGTCGTCATCATCATCAGCCATCCTCCATCACCAATTTCATGATGCTCACCACCGTGCGTGAGTAATTCCATCGTAGGCTTGCTGGACGGTGATGGGTTGGATGAGATTTACCATGTAATTAAGTTAGTTTTGTTAGGGTTTGATCCCTAGTATCCACTATGTTCTGAGATTGATGTTGCTATGATTTTGCTATGCTTAATGTCACTAGGGCCATGATTTCAGATCTGAACCTATTATGTTTTCATGAGTATATGTGTGTTCTTGATCCTATCTTGCAAGTCTATAGTCACCTATTATGTGTTATGATCCGACAACCCCGAAGTGACAATAATCGGGATACTTCTCGGTGATGACCGTAGGTTGAGGAGTTCATGTATTCACTATGTGCTAATGCTTTGTTCTGGTTCTCTATTTAAAGGAGGCCTTAATATCCCTTAGTTTCCGTAAGGACCCCGCTGCGACGGGAGGGTAGGACAAAAGATGTCATGCAAGTTCTTTTCCATAAGCATGTATGACCATTTACGGAATCACTACTAGGGAAAAGCCTATACACAGAATCTTAGCAGCAGCGCGGCTCAAAAAGGAGCGCTGCTGCTAATTAGCAGTAGCGCGGGTGTGTAAAACTCGCTACTGACAAGCGTTTAGCAGTAGCGCGCTTTGTGTTACCCGCGCTGCTACAAATATCGACCGACAGTGCCCCCAAAACTCCATTTAGTAGCAGCACGGTCCCACGAGCCACGCTACTGCTATGGATTTAGTAGTAGCGCGCTTTTTTTGAGGTCGCTGCTGCTAATTTTCAAATGTGACACACTTTTTGTCCCGGTTAGCAGTAGCGCTTCTGACATAAACGCGTTGCTGCTACTTTCGTATCAGCAGCGCGTTTTACGTCCCGCGCTACTGCTAATCCGCACCAACCCACCACCTTTCCCCACCCGTCCCGTCCCCTCCCCCTCCTCTCTTCCCTTTCCCCAACCTCCCACATCCTCCCACTCTCACTCTTCTTCTTCCTCAACACTTCTCCCCCATTACTCTCCCTCTTCTACCTCCCTTTCTCTCTCTTCATTACTCCTACCTAACTACACCATCTCCATTAATGCATCTCCTTTATCTTTTTCCTTCCCCCTCCACTAGTTGAATTTGTCTCCTCCCAAATTAGGTAGCTAGGTAGATGTAGCATTTAGTTAAGTGACCTATTTGCCCCCTAACTAGATCTATCTTTGTCAAGAAGAGCTTTGGGCACTTTTGGTCTCCCTACATCATCATCTCATCACCATGCTCGATCTCGAGATAGAGGTGATGAAAATTTCATGCTTTTGCAAAATGGAAATATGTTTATGTGTGTGTGATATGTTTGTGGAAATTGTGTGTGTGGCATGAGTTGACACCAAATTGTGCTTTTGAGTTGCCTAAGTTTTGCCGAAATGTCGATTTATTTCCGTTTTGGCGAATTCCGGGCAAACTCTAAATCCACATATGTCCCTTTTTAGGGAAGGTCATGCCAAATTTTTGTATCACTTTGATGCATGCACGCATTTTTATAATCAATTTGTTTTATTATTACCGTGCAGACGTTCATGATGGTTAGTGGAACGATGGTGGACAGGTGGTTGCGGTCGGCGGTGCAGGACATGAAAGAAAATAACCTGACAGAGGTTTTATGTCCGTGTCGAAAATGCAAAGGAATAGTTTGGCTCGACCCCTATGATGATGGTCGTGTCGAAGCGCACCTGCTCATGAATGGTTTTATGGATGGCTATACTCAATGGATAACTGAAGATGAGGATGACGATGTTGAGGATGCCGACGGGGCAGGCAATGATGACACGGGGCAAGACGAAGAGATGATCAATAATGGCGGCGGAGAAGGGGCCGGACATGGCGGAGGAGAAGGGGCCGGACATGGCGGCGGAGAGAACGACATGGACTCCACACAGCAGAGTTCGTTGGTACTAACTTCAATCGTGCGGGACCCTCATGTTCAAGCATTGCTTCACAAGGAGACGAGTACTGAGAGAGCTGCTTCTAGAGAGGAGGCTAAGCTGGAGCAACTGGTGGTAGACTCGAACACTCCATTGTATGATGGTTGCAATCCTGAGGTGACCCACTTGAGTTTCACGCTCCAACTCCTGAAGACGAAGGCTAAAAACAAATGGACCGACACTAGCCTCGATGAGCATCTCAAGTACCTAAAGGATGTTCTTCCCGCGGGTAATCTATGTCCTACTAGTGTTGATGAGGCCAAGAAGATCGTGTGCCCTCTTGATCTGCCACACGTTAGATACCATGCATGCATCAACGATTGCATAATTTATCAGAAGGAGCACGCGGAAAAAACAAGTTGTCCGATGTGCAATGCTTCTCGATACAAGAAGGCCTGGAAGAAATGTCCCCAGAAAGTTGTATGGTACTTACCGATCACTCCCCGTCTCCAGAGGTATTTTGTAGATCCCAAGGAAGCAAAGCTAATGCGCTGGCACGCGGAGAGGAAGAAGCCCGACGATGGAGATGATCCGAAGCTGAGACACGTGAAGGATGGAAGCTAGTGGAGAGCATTGAACAACTTCTATCGGTATTTTGAATGTGATGCAAGGAACATCGTGCTCGGCGCGTGTACCGATGGCATGAATCCGTTTGGCAACCAGAACACCAAACATAGCACATGGCCCGTGTTTGTATGGATGTACAACCTCCCCCCTGGTTGTGCACGAAATCGAAGTACATTCACATGAGCATGCTTATTCAAGGGCCGAAACAACCAGGAAATAATATTAATTTGTATCTGGGGCTACTTCAAGAGGAGTTAGACACGTTATGGAAAACACCGGACAAGACATGGGACGCCAGCAAAGGCGAGTATTTCAACATGAGAGCCGCGCTGATCACGACAGTGCAGGACTATCTCGGTTACTAATATGTGGCAGGCCAGGTGTGCCATGGATATTGCGGATGCACGCGGTGCATGGATGATACGACGTCTCAGCAGCTAACGTCAAGGAAAGATGGTGGGTCTGGGAAAATCGTGTACATGGGGCATCGAAGATGGCTTGAACAGGATGACCCATGGAGGAACCGTGGAGATCTATTCAATGGTCATGCTGAGAAATGAGGACCTCCACGTTAGCGGAGCGGTGCCGAAACCGATGAGCTGTTGAAAAACTGGAAGGAGTGCCCCGCGCCAGGAAAGACGATGAGAAAGGCGTCGGAGCCGCTACTGAAGGTATGGAAGACGAGGTCTGTGTTCTGGGACTTGGAGTACTGGCACAAACTCGATACACCTCATTGCCTTGATCAAATGCATATCTGTAAGAATGTCCTTGAGAGCTTGCTCGCAACACTGATGAACATGCCGGATAAGACCAAGGATGGGCCGAAGGCAAGAAAAGACTTGCAAGATTTGAAAATCAGGGAAGACCTGCACATGCCGCCCCGTAAAATGTCAGATGAGATAGAGACGGAGACAGAGGCACGGGAGAAGAAGGGCAAGAAAATAAAGAAAGAGGATTATTGTCCCCCTTCTTGCTTCACCTTAAGTCAGGCTGAGATCAATGCCTTCTTTAAGTGCCTTACCGGAGTCAAAGTTAGTTCCGGTTACTGTGGCAAGATAAGCAGATATCTAGACACGGACAAGAAAAGGTTCAGCGGGATGAAGTCTCATGAATGTCATGTGATGATGACGCAGATTCTACCTGTTGCCCTTAGAGGGATAATAGACAAGCATGTCCGTGACAAGCTTATTGGTCTCTGCAACTTTTTCGACGTCATCTCTCGAAACTCGATCAATGTGGAGCAGCTCCAAAGGCTACAGGAAGAGATCGTTGTGATATTGAATGAGCTTGAGATGTACTTCCCGCCCGCGTTCTTTGACGTAATGGTGCATCTGTGTGTCCATATTGTGGATGACATAATAGACCTGGGGCCGTCATTCCTGTACAACATGATGCAGTTTGAGAGGATGAATGGGATCATCAAAGGATTCGTTCGTAACATGTCCCGTACAGAAGGAAGCATCGTCCAGGGCTATTTGGCACAAGAGTGCATCTCTTTCTGTGAGAATTTTCTATATGGCGGACCAGCCGCCTGGTGTTAGTGTTGGTTTGCCCGTTAACAAGCACGATGGGAGGCTCGAAGGAGATGGTCACTGCAACGGTCGCAGGGAGCTGCATGTGGCATACTCATATCAACACAGCAACTTTGACAGAGCAAACTTGGTAGTGCTACAACACCTAGATGAGGTAGATCCTTTCATGGCACTGCACAAAGAAATTATCGCAAAGAAGTATCGTGACCGGGGGTATGCAGGACGAACGCCGAAGTTACTAGAGAGCACAACTCCACTTTCCTGCATTGGTTCAAAGAGCATATTATTGCTAATCCCCCGGAGGAGGGCTCTAAGGACGGATTGCTCATATACGCCTTAGCACATGGCCCCTCGCCCAACCTCGTAACCTATCAGGTATATGACATCAACGGATACACGTTCTACACGGAGGCCAAAGATATGGATAGTGATGATCAGAACTCAGGGGTGACGATGGAATGCATGACCGGCAGCGACAACGGCGCAACTGAACGATTTTATGGAAGGGTCGAGGAGATCTGGGAGCTTGACTACTCTGGACTGCACAACACGATGATGTTTTGTGTCAGATGCTCGCCCCCGACCCCGACCCGTCGGCCCTCGCCTCCCTCCTCTCCCCTCCCGGCCGTTGTCGGGCCTGCCTCCTCGCCCCTCCACCCTCTATAAACCCCCCTCTCTGCTAGGGTTCTTCGGTTAATTTACTTAGGTTTTAGTTAGGGCAGTATGTTAATTAGGTTATCTATTTAGTTATGAATTTAGCTAGGTTTCAAAATTAGCTGAATTTATATGCAAATTTGAACTGGACATTTGATATGTGCATATGTCATGTTTTGGACATGTCATGTTCGGAAAATGATCCGAGTGGCCTATGTTACGCCGTAATGTTGATTCATTTCCGTTCCGGTGAATTTCAGGCGCTCGATATGTCCATTTTTTAGCAAAGGTCATGCCAAAATTTCCCGTGAATAAAGGCATGATTTGTGCTACATAGTTGGCATATCGAGTGCTAGCACATAGATTTCTTTTTATGTCATTTCTCATTTATTCGTACTTTTAGAAATAAATGAGGACACTTAATCATAGGAAACATGTCGAACAACGAAGAAACTGGGCCTTCTGACCAAGATGCAGACGAGATGGATTATGAGGGTGAACAAGAGTACCTCGACTATTTGACTGCTAAGCAAGGTTTGCAGGTCGGCCTCGATGATGGTACTGACGCCAACATCGACACCGATGGCACCGGCACCGATGGCGGCACCGAGACCGGTGGGGAACGTACCGGCGGGGAAGGTACCGGCCCTGATGCCGCTACCAAAAAGAGGAAGCATAAGAAGCAGAGGATACGAGAACCTAACAAACTAGGGATTGGACGACTTGTGATCACAAAGATGGCACCTGGCAAGTTTGAGCCGTTAGAGCCGGAAGAACCTCGCAAGTGCTATGGGAACCAAGTAGGATGCATCCTATGGGAATGCACAAGCATCAACGACGATGACTTAAGGAGTAAAGAACATTTGACGCAGTTGCTCCTAACAAAGTTGCACAAGAGATTCAAGTTACCCGACCGGGATGATAACATAGAACAACGGTGGGATGATCCGAAGATGAAAAAGATTAACAATCACGCCATGGGCATGTTTAGCAATGATTTGGCCTCCTGGAAAGGGAGGGTGAAACGAGCTATTGAGGCTGATGAACCCCTGTCCAAGATTCTGGAGGAAAATCCGACACTTACGGAAGAGGAGTTCGAAAAGTTCAAGGACACTTGCGCTACCGAGGCAGCCAAGGCTAAGGCTGCAAAATTCAAGAGCCTTCAGCAAAGGAACATGGGGAAGCATCGCCTCGGAAGCCGTGGCTACCTCGATAAAAGGCCCATATGGGATAAGGAGGACGCGGAACATGAAGCCGCGGGTCTCCCAGACCCCTTCGCGAAGTTCACCAACCCCTTGGAGTGTGACTTCATCAGGGCCCACTACAAGTGGGACAAGGAGAAAAGGGTTTTTTACACGGACAAGATCACGAGGAAATTTATTATACTACTGGAGAAGCAACACCAGCTTGCAGCCGAAAGACCTACTTCTCGGATGAGGCCCAAGTGGGACACCACTCTCAACCGGGCCTTGAACGAACTTAAGGGACTCCCTTTGGACCAGCGGCCGCCATATGGTCGTGTGCATGGTGCTGGAGATGGCGCCACGTGGAATGTGTTTTACAACGAGGGCCCGGAGGCGAAGAAGCAGAAAAAGAAGTTTACTCAGTCGGACATCGACGCGAAGGTGAAGCTTGCGGTCGAGCAAAAAGCAGCTGAGGACGCGGAAAAAGCAGCCGAGGACAAATATGAGTTGCTACAGTATGCAGTCAATACAGCTGTAACTGCCTGCAGAAATGATTTCGCTACTAACTTGGTTCCAGTTATCATCAACTGGACGAAGGAAAATCCAGACAAGACGATACATGATTTCCCATTGCCTAGTTTCGTCGGGAGCAACTCCATGAACAACAACACCATCGCACCATCACTTGCTCATGCAACCGGGCCTCCTCTCGCAGCCGCTGCCGCTCATAGGAGCCCGTCCTCAGTCTCAGGCGCGCTAGGTGGGCCTTTGTCTTTGGCTGAGCTCGACGCCGTCACGGTAATTACATGTCGCACCAACATATATATATATATATATATAATATTCCATTTTTGTTGCCTTTCGGTTGTTTTACGCCACAGACATATGTGTTTGCAGGCAAAAGAAACCCCGTGCACCATACTCTACTTGATCAAAGGCCAGAAGGTGGACATGGGAAAGGGGATGATAATGGACCCCTCGCAACGCACGTCCCACAACCAGCCGATCCCCGCTGGGCACTTCAGGGTTAGCTTGACCAGTGTGAAATCAGGGCACGAGGATTTGCCTCCTCCAGTACAGCATGTGCGAGCGGATGACGAGACCCCGCCGCGGATTGGAAGCTGCAAGAATTGGGTGCTGCTATGGCCGAAGAATCTTATTCGTCTGGAGCTGGCCGAGAGCACACCAATAACTACCACACATCAACAAGCATGTGCGGAGACCACCACCCCGCCTATACAATTACCAGCTCTTGTAGTGCCGGGTGAGAGCGGCGGATGACATGATGAAGGGGGTGCAATAGTACTAGCTGATGTAATTTCTCCTATAGAACAGAGAATGGATGATGAGACGGAGGTTGACCCTATGGATTTCATCAATACAAACGCATATGACTGTGACATAGATATGATTAGTCAACCATATGACGAATCGGGCTATCAGCTTGCTAATGAGGATATGGATGATATGCCCGGGCAGGGTCGTAGCATGGATTGCAAAAAGTCTCTCTTCATGAAATCCTCACAGGACACGCCTGAAGATGCCGCCTCAACACAGGCTCAACTAGCCGGGCGCGAGGGTCGTACAGTACTTAGCCCGGGAACACTGGGGCAGGGGTTAAGGAAGGGTTTGGAAGGTGTGCCCAAGAAAAAGGAGAGGAAGAGATCGGGGAAGGTAACTGCCTCCAAACAAGCCAGAGCACATAGCAGCCAGACAATGCATTCTGAATAGCGTGTACCCGTGAAAGGTGCGGTCATGTTCCATCTCACGGGCGAGCCGATGCTACCGTTGAAACCGCTGGAGGCACTATCAGGGGATCTCAGGATACTGCACGACCATGTGCTATCGACTGAGAAAAGCCTACTAGCCTCAAAGGATCCAGGATATCTTGCATACGCGGCTCATGTGCCTGAGGGGAAGTGCTATGTCGACACACGGCCCGCGGAGGTGTTCTTCCTGCGGTTTGACCATATCTTTAAGATGTTTCTAACAAGGCGGCTCGATTTTACTATCGTCCGCCTTTTTGCGCTACATATGAGCTCCGTCATGAAGAGTGAAGAAGTCTCGCAAATCTATGTGGCGGATCCGTACTACATGCACGAGTCTTTCTTGAGTCTCGATGACTTTGAGCGTGAAACTGCTAGGGAGTACCTCCAAAACTTCATGGTACAGAATAAGGACCGGGAAATTGTCCTCGTGCCTTATGATCCAAAGTAAGTCAGTTCCGGACAACCCTTTCGTACATTTCAATCATTCCTTCTCTCTCATATGGGGAATAATTTGAGGTGTCTTTTCCCCACAGCAACGGGCGCGCCATCCTTATCGTTCTTTACCCGCAAGTCTCCCACGCCGTGTATTTTGACCCTTCCAGAGACTACGAGAAAAAAGACTACACCCACATCATGAATATTCTAGATGATCCTCTCCAAGGCTTCAGCTTTAGAGGTGGCCACGTGCAGATCAGGAAACAAAGGAACAAGAAGATGGGTTTCACGCATAAAACTAACTTCTCCTGCATCCATGTCCCAAAACCAAGCAAGAAGGATGTATTCTACATCGTCCATCTCATGATTCAGTTCAACACGGATCACCAAAAGCTTCGCATGAGAAGCAGAAATGATGATCATATCCACAAGTGGCTAGAATCTCATGGAGAAGCGGATTATAAACTTAGAGATGACTTCTTTTGCATCCAAAGCGACATTGCGACGATCATCATGAAAGAAGTCGTCGATGAGAAGGGGATGTTCCACCACGGCCCTATATCGCGAGCTAACATCCGAACTCGCATAGGCATGCAACGTCTAGACCTCACGCCGTTCAAGAAGCTAGGGTTCATCCTCGATGATATGTAAGGATGGAACTTCTAGTGATTTATGATGCCGATGATGATGATATGTGTCGGTTGAACTTGTATACTTTTTGTAGCGATGAAACTTTGTGATGTCCACGGTCCCTGCCGAACTTGCATAACGCTACTTTGTTAGTTTGCGTATGATGACCTGCGTACCTCTAGTTAATTAATTTGCGTACTGTATGTTGCATCTAGTTGCTAACCCTTTCCTTTTCGGTGTTGCTCTAGTATATTTTGTTGCATATATATGATTGTACATCCTCTTCATGAACATGCATCTCTAACAGGTACCTAGTTTCTTGATGGCGAGATGGAATTGCTATGTCGTGTACAAAGGGAAGGTTCCAGGGGTGTACAATGAGTGGCATGAGTGTCAGGCGCAAGTGAATGGGTTCATGGGCGCCAGCCATAAAGGATTCAAAAGCAGACAAGAAGGAGAAGCTAGTTACTTGAGGTTCATGCTAGCGCGAGAGAGGACTCGTAACCGCCACCTCATGTACTGCATAGTTCCGCTCTCACTCATAGTGATAACACTTCTTGCGTATACCTTTGTTTAGATGGATGATGTTGTTGTAGTTGCAAGTATACGAGACTTGCATGTATCGCTATTTTCGAGATGATGACAAGATATCACTTTGTGTTGGATGATGATTATGATGAGACTATTTGTATGTATATGCTATGATTACATTTGTGGTCTAGCAGGCATTTGTATGTGTATCATGATGATATTTCTATGTGCTAAAGATTCTTCTATAAAGTCTGTTCAAATACAAAACAAATATGCCGAAAAAACAAAAAACTACTTAAATTAGCAGTAGCGAGTGTATAAAAGTTAGCAGCAGCGCCGCGATAGCAGTAGCGCGTCCAGGCAAAGCGCGCTAGAGCTACTAGCAGTAGCGAGCTCCCACAAACCGCGCTGCTGCTACACTTGTGTAGCAGTAGCGTCGGTGAGCACGCGCTACTGCTATGTGTTAGCTGTAGCGCCTTATTAGTAGCGCCTCTCCCCGCGCTACTGATACACCTAAAACCCGCGCTGCTGCTAGCCTTTTCCCTAGTAGTGAATACATGCCTACATTACATTGATGAATTGGAGCTAGTTCTATATCACCCTATGTTATAACTATTGCATGAGGAATCGCATCCGGCATAATTATCCATCACTGATCCATTGCCTACGAGCTTTTCACATATTGTTCTTCGCTTATTTACTTTTCCATTGCTACTGTTACAACTACTACAAATACCCGAAAAGATTTATCTTTACTTTTGCTACCGTTACCTTTATTATCATACCACTTTTGCTACTAAATACTTTGCTGCAGATACTAAGTTATCCAGGTGTGGTTGAATTGACAACTCAACTACTAATACTCAAGAATATTCTTTGGCTCCCCTTGTGTCGAATCAATAAATTTGGGTTGAATACTCTACCCTCGAAAGCTATTGCGATCCTATACTTGTGGGTTATCATACAACAACACCATAGCCCCTCCGATGAGTTGTGAGTAGTTTACCATAGACCTACGAGTCCATAGTTATTAGCTAGATGGCTTCTTCTCTCTTTTTGGATCTCAATACAATGTTCTCCCCCTCTCTTGTGGAGATCTATTCGATGTAAACTCTTTTTGCAGAGTGTTTTTCGAGATCCGATGAACTGTGGGTTACGATCAAGTTTATCTATGAATAATATTTGAATCTTCTCTGAATTCTTTTATGTATGATTGAGTTATCTTTGCAAGTCTCTTCGAATTATCAGTTTGGTTTGGCCTACTAGATTGGTCTTTCTTGCCATGAGAGAAGTGCTTAGCTTTGGGTTCAATCTTGCGGTGTTCTTACCCAGTGACAGAAAGGGTTGCAAGACACGTATTGTATTGTTGCCATCGAGGATAACAAGATGGGGTTTATATCATATTGCATGTGTTTATCCCTCTACATGATGCCATCTTGCTTAATGCGTTACTCTGTTCTTATGAACTTAATACTCTAGATGCAGGAAGGAGTATGTCGATGTGTGGAGTAATAGTAGTAGATGCAGGCAGGAGTCGATCTACTTGTTGCGGACGTGATGCCTATATACATGATCATGCCTAGATAATCTCATAATTATTCGCTTTTCTATCAATTGCTCGACAGTAATTTGTTCACCCACCGTAATACTTATGCTATCTTGAGAGAAGCCACTAGTGAAACCTATGGCCCCCGGGTCTATCTCTTATCATATTTGCTTCCAATCTACTTTTATTTGCATCTTTACTTTTTGCATCTATATTATAAAATACCAAAAATATATTTATCTTATCATACTATCTCTATTAGATCTCACTTTTGCAAGTGGCTGTGAATGGATTGACAACCCCTTTATTGCGTTGGTTGCGAGTTCTTTGTTTGTTTGTGTAGGTGCGTTGGACTTTTGAGGAGCCTCATACTGGATTGATACCTTGGTTCTCAAAAACTGAGGGAAATACCTACGCTACTATTGCTGCATCACCCTTTCCTCTTCAAGGAAAACCAACGCAAGCTCAAGACGTAGCACGGACTTCTCTGGCTTCGGCGTCTGTGTACATCGTGAAGCGTGGCGAGTCGAACTCGACATCGGTCGAGATGACGGCTTTGGCTCCATTGACGAGGAAGGACGGGGTGAACTCGGTAGACCGATTCGGCGTGGTGCGTAGACTCTAGAGAACGGCCGGCAACTCGTCGAGCCAGCTGCCGGGTGAGCGGATGAGTGGCTCAACGAGTTGCGGCTTGACGCCTGATAGGATAAGTCCATTGGCCCGCTCGACCTGCCCGTTGGACTGTGGATGCGCAACGGAGGCCAGGTCGAGCCGAATGTCGGAGACACAACAGTATTGTTCGAGTGCGCCCTTGGCGAAGTTGGTGCCGTTGTCGGTGATGATGCTGTTCGGCATGCCGTAGCGCACCGCTGTGTCCTTGATGAACCAGACGGTTGTTGGCCCGTCCAGTTTCTTGATTGGTCTTGCCTCGATCCACTTGGTGAATTTGTCTACTGCCACTAGCAGGTGCGTCATGCCGCCTCGAGCGGTTTTGAAGGGTCCCATCATGTCGAGTCCCCAGAGCGCGAAGGGCTAGGCGATCGGTATGGTGCGGAGTGCTGACGCCGGCTGGTGGCTGCGTTTGCTGAAGCGCTGGCATCCCTCACACTTGAGGATGAGCGACTCGGCATCTTGGAGGGTCGTGGGCTAGTAGAAACCATGTGGGAATGCCTTGGCCACCAGGGATCGTGATGCGGCGTGGTGCCCGCACTCGCCTTGATGTATATCAAGGAGGATGTCGATGCCCTTTTCCTACTCGACGCAGCGCTAGAACACGCCGGTGGAGCTGCACTTGAAGAGCTCGTTGTCGATGATGCTGTAGGCGGACGCCCGGCGCTGTATTTGCTGAGCTTCGATCTCGTCCATGGGGAGAACCCCATTCTCCAAAAATTCTGATATCGGGAGGGCTCAAGATGGAGCCGAAACCATGGCGAAGACGGCCACCGGGGAGGGTTCCAAGTCGGCAGCCCCCGAGCCGAGTTGATTAGCCTCCGGGTCGGGGATGGCGACTGCCGAGTCTGGGACGATGGTGGCCGGGTCGAGCTGAGCAGCCCCCGGGCCAGGTTCAGCAGCCCGGGACCGGCTTGATGTGCGGCCGGGTCGTCTGGAACGTGGATGGACTCGGAGTCCAACGATGGCTTGACGGACGGCTTGCGTAGGTGCTCAAGGGAGACGCCAGACGGGATGGCTTGTCGCGACGAGGCGATCTTGGCAAGTGTGTCGGTTGCTTTGTTCTCCGCGCGCGGACATGGAGGAACTCGCAGCCCTCGAAGGATGCGGACAAATTCTGGACGAGGAAGCGGTAGCTTGCCATGTTTGAGTCGCGGGCGTCCCACTCGCCGGAGCACTTCTACACCACCAGGTCCGAGTCGCCATAGCACAAGATGCGCTGGATGCCGAGTTCCTTGGCAAGCCGGAGGCCATGCAGAAGGGCTTCGTACTCGACGACATTGTTGGAGGCGGCTAAGTGGATATGGAGCGCGTAGCGGAGCTGGTCGCCCTTCGGGGAAGACAGTACAATGCCGGCCCCCAAGCCGAGTCGCATCTTACAACCGTGGAAGTGCATGCGCCAATGCGTCGAGTCGGGGGGTGGTGGCAAGTACTGGGTCTCGGTCCAGTCGACGAGGAAGTCGGACAGGGCTTGAGACTGGATCGTGGTGCGGGGCTCGTAGAGGATGGTGTGGCCGGCTTGCTGGATCGCCCACTTGGCAAGCCGGCCGGACGCGTCCCAACACCCGATGATTTCTTCGATAGGCGTCGTGCTGACCACGGTGACCACGTGCTCTTGGAAATACTGCTTCAGCTTCTTGGCGGTGAAGTACATGCCGTAACACATCTTCTGGTAGTGCGGGTAGTTCTGCTTGGAGATGGAGAACACCTCGCTCAGGTAGTAGACTGGGTGCTGGATGGCTTGGATCTTGCCCTTCTCTGGTCGCTCGACCACCAGCACCGTGCTGACCGCCCGCGAGTTCACGGCTATGTAGAGCAGCAGCGGCTCCTTGTCGATCGGTGCGGCCAGGACTGGTGTGGTGGAGAGCATGCGCTTGAGGTCTTGGAAGGCCTCGTCTGCCTTGTCGTTCCATTCGAACGGGCTCGTCTTCTTCATCAGCTGGTACAGGGGTAGCGCCCTCTCGCCCAACCGGCTTACAAACTGACTAACCGAGGCCAAGCATCCGGTGAACTTCTGGACATCGCGCAGCTGAGCCGGCTTGCGCATGTGCTCGATGGCCTTGATCTTCTCCGGGTTTGCCTAAATGCCGCATTCCGAGACGAGGAAGCCGAGTAGCTTTCCGGCCAAACACCGAAGACGGATTTCTCCGGGTTAAGCTTGACCTTGTATTCGCGGAGGTTGGTGAATGTTTCCTTCAAATTGTCGAGGAGCGTGAGGTGCTTCTTGGTCTTCGAAACGATGTCATCCACGTACACATGGATATTGCGGTCGAGTTGCGGCAGCAGGCATTTCTGCATGCATCGTTGGAAGGTGTCATCGGCGTTCTTCAAGCTAAACGTCATGGTGATGTAGCAATACACCCCAAAGGGTGTGATTAAGGACGTCTTCAGGGCGTCGGCCGGGTCCAGCTTGATCTGGTGGTAGCCGGAGTAAGCGTCTAGGAAGGACAGGAGCTCACACCCGGCGGTCGAGTCATTGACTTGGTCGATCCGCGGGAGAGCGAACGGATCCTTGGGACAGGTCTTGTTGAGGCTGGTGTAGTCGATACACATGCGCCAGGTCTTGTTCTTCTTCAGGACGAGGACTGGATTGGCCAGCCACTCGGGGTGAAACACTTCCATTATGAAGCCGTCCGCCAAAAGCTTGGCAACCTCTTCACCAATGGTTCTTCTCTTCTCTTCGGAAAATCGTCGTAGGGGTTGACGGACAGGCTTGGCGTCCTTGCAGATGTGAAGTTTATGCTCGGCATACTTCCTCGGGATACCCGGCATGTCCTTGGGGGTCCATGCGAAGATATCCCAATTCTCACGGAGGAAGTCGATGAGCTCGCCTTCCTATTTGCTGTCAAGGCAGGCGCCTACGACGATGTACTACTGCAGCTGGGGTCTTCCGAGTTGAGCTTCACTTTCTTGGTCTCCTTTGAGGGCTTGAAGGAGGCCTTGTCGGCCGGGTCCGGGGTCGGGATCGATGCATTGGAGGCCTCGCCTGCCAGGGCGACGATCCGGTCGAGCTGGCGCCGCTCCTCGGCAATGACCAGCAACTCGGCCAACTTGGCGCCGTCTCGGGCACACTCCAGGGACTTGCGGTAATCTCCGGTGATGGTGATGAGGCCCTTGGGACCCGACATCTTCATCTTCAGATACGCGTAGTGGGGAACCGCCATGAACTTGGCGAGCGCAGGCCAGCCCAGCAACGCGTGATACGCGCTGGAGAGGTCCACCACCTCGAACCAAATTGGTTCGCGTCGGAAGTGGCTGCTGTCGCCGAACAGGACATCGAGCCGAACCCGACCAATGGAGGAGCAGGAGAGGCCGGGCACGATGCCGTGGAAGATCGTCCGGGTTGGCTCCAGGTCCTCGGCCTTGAGGCCGAGCTTGGTCATCGTGTCGCGGTAGAGGATGTTGATGCTGCTGCCGCCGTCGATGAGGACTCGGGAGAACTTGCATGTGCATTGCACGACGATTGTTGGGTTGAGGACGAGGGCGTATCCACACGGACTCGGCATCACTGCCGGGTGATCCTCCCAGGACCAGGTGATCGGGCGATCCGACCAATGCATGAACTCCGGCTTGGCCGGGACGATGGTGTTCACCTCCTGCCAAAGGAGGCGCTCATGGCGCTTGTCGTCACCGGGGCTGGTGAAGACGACGTAGGCCGCGTTTTGGTCTGGATAGGCGTCGCTGCGCATCGCACCGCCAGCTGGGGGCGGCGGTGGAGGCGGAGGCGGCTACCCCACGCTAGGAGCCGGAGCCGGAGGAGGCGGGATGCTGCCCCTCATAATGCCCTTGGTAATGGCGCACTACTGAAGCATGTGCGTGGAGGGTCTCGCACCTCTGTGGTGCTTGCAGGGGGCATCGAGCATCTGCTCTAAGCTCATGGCGGGTTGCCATGCCATCTTGCCAGTCTGTCGGTGCTTCCTCGCCGGGTCTGCCGCGGGCTCGGTGGCCGCGACAAGCCGGTTGTCGTGACGCTACGCCGGCTGGTCGGCCTTGCGCTTGTTGTTCTGGTGATGCTGCTTTCGCCTTGCCGGTTTCATCCAGCGCCACTTGGATCTTCATGGCGGAGTCGGCGTTGGCGTACTTGTCCGCCGTCACCATGAGCGCGACCATGGTGGCCGGCTCAGAGCGTAAGAGCTTGTGCTTGAGGAGGGTTCCGTCTTGGCACCCGTTGACGAAGTACTGGATCGCCTGGACTTCATGGACGCCCTCGCAGCTATTCTGAAGCTCGGTCCAGCGTGCGAGGTTCTCGCGACCGGTCTCCGTAGGCCCTTGCACGCACATGGCGAGCTGGCTAGGGCGGCCGGGCCGCTTGTAGGTCCCCGTGAAGTTGCGGACGAAGGCGTCCTCGAAGTCTACCCACGTGTTGATGCTTCCCATCGGCAGACTGTTCAACCACGTGCGGGCCGACCCTTGGAGCATGAGTGGTGCGTAGCTCATGGCGAGACGACGATTGTCACCGGTGATGCCAATGGTCGTGGTGTAGTCGGTGAGCCAGTCCTCTGGCTTCACTGTCCCGTTGTACTTGGGGGTGTCGCGGGGAGCATGAACCCTTTGGGGAAGGGCTCCTCCCGGATGCGCGGGGCGAAGCACACTGGCCCGATAGTCCCGCTCTCCTCCACCTCCAGGGAGCGAGCGAGCTGATCGAGGCAGTGTCGAGCGTCGGCGTCGTCGATGGCGCGCGGGCCGAGTTGACTTGCGGCCAGGCCACGGCGGGCTGGGTCGGTTGGAGCCGGACGTCGGCCATGATGGCCGGGTCCATGCTGGATCACTGGGATGGGCTCATCGCCCAATCCGCCAGCCGCCGTAGCGGCCGGGTCGCGCCGAGTCTGGACTCAGCCAGAGTGCGCCTCACTGGGTGGCGAGGAAGCAGTGTGCAGAAGCTCGCCGGGGCCGCCAAGGCGGGCGGAGCCGGATACCGCCGGCTTGGCGAGCTGGTTGAGGCGGTCCTGCTGGGTGTTGGCGGCGTGGAGGAGTTCGCGCATCCGCCCGATGCGCTCTTTCAGCTCCTCGCCCGTGAGCTGGTCTAGGCCGGCCGCGGCTGCCTGGGCAGCGCACATGTTCTTCACTGGGGTCTCGTAGACGGTTGGGACGGTGCCGAGGGCCCGGCCGATCGTGCCTCCCCGGGTACATACGTCGACGACCCGGCTTGGCTCGGCCGCGACGGGTATGAATCCGTAGGCAGCATTGCACTCCAGCTGAGCGGCGTCCAGGCGACGCTGAGTGGTGGCAAGCGTCTCGGACTGGTCCAGCATCTGCTGGCGCCTTTCCTTGAGCTGGGTTCGGGCCTCAGCGACGTTGGTGGCGTCGACGTTGGTGCCGATGGGGATGCGGAGGCTCTGCATCACGGCGCGCAACGGATCGGACGGCTCGGTCCGTTCTACTGCGGCCCTGGCTTTGGCGGCCTTCCTCGTCTTGCTTGACGAGGAGGAGTCACCATCACCAGTGACGAAGACCTCTACATGGACGTCCGTTGCCCCGGCGGAAACGCCGCCGCCAAGGGAGAGGGGGGAGTCGGAGTAGCTGAGCACCTCGCTGGGGTACTCGTCGGTCGCGAACACATCGGAGATGCGCAGCGCGGCGAAGGAGGCGGCACGCGCGCCAACAACGTCGTCCGCCAATGCGACGGACTCGCGAGTGTAGGAGAAGGGTCCCGTTTGAAGCATGCTCCCGGCCAGCTCCTCGAGCTGCCCCACGGTGGGCGCCAACTGTCGTGGTGGGCGCACGGCAGATGCCAAGGGATGGCTAAAGAGAGGAGGAAGCTCGAGCACACCGGTGGACTCCAGAGGCGAGGTTGGCATGAGCGGGTGTCGGACGCCGGACATACCCAGGTTCGGGGCTCTCCGAAGAGATAATACCCCTAGTCCTGCCGAGTGTAGTTGGATGATCGATAGTACAATGTTGCTCCTGGAGCTGTATGGAGGAGGAAGGAAGCTGGCCATGGCTTGGGCTGCTCCTTCTCTCCGGTGTTGCCGTTTGGTGGCTAGTCCTATGCTTACTTGCTTTTCTCTCGTATGCGCTCTCTGCTTGCCTGCCTGTATGATCGTGGGATCCTGGGGGGTTTTATAGACCAACCCCCCGGGGGTACAACGGTAATGTTACAAGTCGGTGGGTATGTATTGTCGGTGTCCGGGAACCCAGGCTGGGTCCCATCGAGGGCTTGTGGTTCGCCGTGTTCCCCTAGGTGCGGGCCCCGCGTGCCTAGGGGGACTGTGCGCCATCTTGTCGATCGTCAGGGCATGGCCGAGTCGAGTCGTGTACAGTGCTCTCCGTCAGGCTGCCGCTTGCTGTCGTCAGCAGTGAGGGCGGAAGCACTATGGCCACTGAGGGAGTCCTGGATTAGGGGGTATCCGGACAGCTGGACTGTGTACAACATACGGACTATTGAAGAGTGAAGATACAAGACTCAAGACTTCGGCCCGTGTCCGGATGGGACTTTCCTTTGCGTGGAAGGCAAGCTTGGCGATCCAGATATTATATTTCCTTCCTTGTAACCGACTCTATGTAAACCCTAGCCCTCTCTGGTGTCTATATAAACCGGAGAGGTTGGTCCTTAGAAGGCCGATCACAATTACAATCATACCATCACAGGTTAGCTCTTAGGGTTGAGCCTCTACGATCTCGTGGTAGATCTACTCTTGTACTACCCATATCATCAATATTAATCAAGCAGGAAATAGGGTTTTACCTCCATCGAAAGGGCCCGAACCTGGGTAAACATCTGTGTCCCTTGCTTCCTGTTACCATCAGCCTTGACGCACAGATCGGGACCCCCTACCTGAGATCCGCCGGTTTTGACACCGACATTGGTGATTTCATTAAGAGTTCCTCTTTGACGTTGCTGTTAGGCTCGATGGCTCCTTCAATCATCATCAACGACGCTGTCCAGGGTGAGACTTTCCTCCTCGGACAGATCTTCGTGTTCGGCGGCTTCGCACTGCGGGCCAATTCGCTTGGCCACCTGGAGCAGATCGATAGCTATGCCCCCGGCCACCAGATCAGGTTCGGAAACTTGAACTACACAACGGATATTCGCGGGGACTTGATCTTCGATGGATTCGGGCCAGCATCAGGAGCGCCGAACAGTCACGATGAGCACGGCTTAGACCTGCTGTCAGACGATGCTCGGGATATCACCCTGACAGAAGCCTCGGATCTAAATCTGTGGCAGGTTGCGTTGCCTAAGGAGAGAGAGCTAGACCCCGCCCCGCAGGTCGTACCCTCATCGGCGATGGAGCCGAACACAGGCCTCACTTCTGAGGGAGCCTGTGACTCCGGATCCCCGGATTCATATCCGGTTGTAGGTTCCAGTCCGCGCGTCCCCGAGCCCGCCGAGCCTGGTTGGGTTCCGATGATGGAGTTCACCGCGGCGGACGTCTTTCAGCACTCGCCCTTTGGCGACATGCTGAACTTATTGAAGTCTCTCTCTTTGTCAGGAGACTCTGGGCCGAACTATGTCCGGCTTGAGTGGGAAGCAGACGACGACGGAATTCGTTGCCCACCCACCACCCACTTCATTGCCACGATCGATGATCTAATCGACGTGCTTGACTTCGACTCCGAAGACATCGACAGTATGGATGACGGTGCAGGAGAATTACAGGAGCCACCGCTCATAGGGCGGTGGACGGCCACCTCCTCATACAATATATATATGGTGGACACTCCAAAGGAAACCTATGGCTACGAGGCAACGGAGGACAACCCCTCAAGGAGAAAGATAAAGCCCATGCTTCGTCGGCGCCGCTCAAAGTCCCGCCACATCAACACCGGACTCGGAGACGCAAGCAACCTGGATGGTGCAGAAGAGGAATACAGTCCTGATCAGCCTACCTTCAAGCTAGCCGGGCCGGTCACGATGGGATACTTGGAGAAGGACAACTATACACCCCCCTCCGACGACGAGGTGAGCCTCGGCAACGACGAATTCGGCATACCTGAAGATCCAGTGGAAGAAGTTCGCTTCAAGCGAAGGCTCATGGCCACGGCAAGGAGCCTGCAAAAGAGGCAAGAGCAGCTTAAAGCTGACCAAGACTTGCTAGCGGATAGGTGGACCAAGGTACTGGCCACCGACAGGCACGAACTCGACAGCCCCAATAAAGAGCATACATGGCACAACTGGCTACCTCAACCCAAGCAGCAGAACCCAAGGCGCACACCCCAACGTCCTCACATCATTACAGTCCAATACAGTAAGAAGGATACGCGAAGAGACACCCTCAAGCCTCGACGCAATGGCAACAAATGCCAAGTCAAGGAAACTGGCGCCAGGTCCAGCAAATACCAGTCCGGTCAACAGACAAAGAGCAGCTCAAGCCTATTCGGACTGAGCTACAGGCTCGATCAACCATGTAAAATTCATGGAACTCCTAGAAGGACGGCAAAGCACACCAATAGAGAATGCCGAATCCTCAAAACAAGGCGGTTGGTCGCAGGCCGGAAACAATGAGGAGAGGCGTCTA
>NC_041389.1:595578302-595594898 GCF_002162155.2 Triticum dicoccoides | reverse complement strand
AATCACATCAACCACAACAAGTCAATTGCAGTACCCAGAGACTTAGTAGTCCGGGGGCTCCATAAAACCCACACGGATATGAAGCCACGAATAACATCTCCTAAAAGATGTAAGGCACCTTCCCACCATGCGGTAATTTACCATATGCTAACGGGATAAACCACATTGACTAGATTCCACATGGTAAATCACTCAGGCCAACTATCCAGACACCCATTACGGAGTCCGCACTACCTCACGTTATAACGGCTGGGCACACCGGGGCCCGATCAGGGACCCGGGGACCAACAACAAGAGGACGCCCAGCTGCCTTCAAGCATTTGCATTTACAAACTAACGATTGACGCATAACAGGATTGGCGTCGTGGAATCAGCCCGGACGAACTATGGTAGGAGCATGCAGGAAGAAGGCAGTTCGGATTCGCTCTTGAACCACCCAAACCCCCTCTAGTCCGGCCACCACAGGTTCCGCCAAATAACACCTCCTTTTTATACATCATACTTATATACATGGACACATCATCCTACTACTATGCGTAGAATTAGAAAATACTTACAGGCCGACATTTATCGTCGACGCCTCTTTGCCGAAAATGACAGCCACGCTTCGCGTTCGCCTGGTTACACCAGGGGCTTCACAGTACGGAAATAAAGTCCGACCACCTTCTCGGTCGCTCGGCACCCCGAACTTATAGCACTATATGCATCTGCTCTGAATCATGTCTTGGGTCATTGGTTGGGTTTGCCCGGCTCCCTTGTTTTGGTACCTTACATTCCGTTCTGTCGGCTAAGGTAGCGCTGGGAGAACTACTGCGATTGTGTCCCGGTTTAGCCGGACGAGCACCCCAGTAGAGAAAGCCGAAAACCGACCGTCATGATGACGCGAGAGCCGGTCAGCTATTTGAGAGGTTATAAAATCCTTAAAGATTTATTCCGCACAACGCCATTATAAATGTTGAGTGCAATGGATCGGTCTTCTGATCAGGCGCCAATAGAGCCCCTAGTTCGGCCTTCCAAACACTAGGGGATGCGCCAACCATACTCGAATTCCTATGGGTAAGTGAGAGTAATAAAGCCTTATAGTCCGATTGCCTGGTTCGCGGAGAGAAACACCTCCTTAAAAGGACCCAACTATGGGATAATGGGCGTTCAGATATATCTTGAACACCCCTGTATTCCTTTTACGAGGGGGCAGAAGCAGACGACTGGCCAACTGTCAGGATTTGTGTACAATAAACAGCCCCACAGGAAGAACATATGTTCAAACAAAACAGGCAATATATAATAAAAATGCCATTATCCCATATTACAAAAAGCGGCACAAATGCCCTCAGGGAAATATAATGTCTTTGGCACACTTATCCGCTGCAAGGCGGGCCCCTTTCAGTACACCTTCATAGTACAGCTCGGGCTTGCGGTGCTCCTTACCCTCTGGCGTCCCCTCAGTCATCAGCTTCTCCACGTCAAGCCTCCCCCAATGCACTTTTGCACGGGCAAACGATGTGCGCGCGCCTTCTATACAGACTGATCGCTTGATAGCATCAAGCCGAGGACAGGCACCCACAATCCACTTGACGAGTCCGAAGTAACTGCTTGGAATTGGCTCCGCAGGCCATAGCCATACAACTAAGTCCTTCATGGCTAGTCCGGCCGCCTGGTGCAGTTCGACCAGCTGTTTCAGCTGATCGATAAATGGTACCAGATAGTTCGGCGCCAAATACTGCGACCAGAAATCCCTCTTCGCAGACTTCTTCTCCTCGGCGCGGTAGAATTGGGCAGCATCTGATATGCTGCGAGGAAGATCCGCAAAAGCCCCTGGAAAAATAAGAATTCAGCTTGCCACTTAGGATTCTTCCCATTATCACATGTAAAGAGCTAAGAATACAGAAGGCCTTACCAGCCGCAACTTTCCGGTCCTCTAGAATGTCCCGCGCAGCACCTCGGGCTTCTTCCCGAGCACCTTCCGCAGCCTCGAGAACTTGGGCGAGTTCGGATTCTTTCCCTTTTAGACTCTGCTCCAAGCCCTCGCTTTTCTTCTCAGCTTCCTGGAGCTCTCGCTTAGCTGCGGTAACCCTGGCCTCGTGTTTTTCACGAAGCGCCTGTTCGGCCTCAGCGTTCTTGTTGGCATCAGCCAATGCTTTCTTTAGTGCCTCGTATTCGGCACCCGCTCCTAGAGCATACAATACAAATATTTCTCATTATGCACAACTATTCGTTCGTGCCAACTTCAAGACAAATGTTTTCAACATACCTGGCTTGTCTTCCAGTTGCTTCTTTACAAGGCCGAGTTCTTCCTCGGCCCGTGCAAGGCTATGCTTCAGTTCGGACACTTCCGCATTATAAGCGGCCGTCCTCTCGGCAGAAGCCTGTTTTCACATAAAGGGGTATACGTCATTCACATAAGCTCATGTGAAAGCAGATAATTTGATCCCCTGCCCAGCTCCGTCTTCTCCGCCGGACAGTGTATCAGGGGCTAATACTCCTATTATGACAATTCCTCAAAGGTTTCTTAGGAAACATACCTCAAAGGCCTTTATAATACCAAAGTAGGACTCGTTCAGCCCGCTCTCGGCGACTGAATCTTCTCAACCACCGCGCCCATGAGAGTGCGGTGCTCATCAATGATAGGTGCATTCTTCAATGCTATGATAGGCCGCCAGGAAGCTCTGCTCGAACAGAGGATG
Organism: Triticum dicoccoides; assembly: GCF_002162155.2. Taxonomy (NCBI): domain Eukaryota; kingdom Viridiplantae; phylum Streptophyta; class Magnoliopsida; order Poales; family Poaceae; genus Triticum; species Triticum dicoccoides. The sequence continues at coordinate 595,592,214 of NC_041389.1, read as the reverse complement.
CCGGCGGGGCAGGCAGGCCCCCCGCCATTGAAGGTGGCTGTCCGCTCGACTATGGAACCTTAGAGGTCCCATGGGCCTTATCCGCCCCCATGTGTCTGGCAACGGGGATATGTCCCCCCTGGTCCGGGTCCTGTCAGGATGACACCTTGGTGTCGCACCGGGACTTTGGGGAAGGGGCATGCGGAGGCATCTGAGCCCAATGAATCCTCCGACGAGGACTGTCCGGCACGAGACCTCGCCGGGCTATGCAAAATGCGGCAACAGTTAAAGCTGATAAACCCGAAGACAATCCCAGACGCGTACGTGAGTTCGGATTCTATATACCTACGACTTCCCTAGTGGCTGGGCCCTGGGATCCCACTCCGGGCTGCTGTCGGCAGCCGTGGTAGATGTCTCTGGGAGGGAACCTTTCCCCCTCTTGGGCGATTCGGTCTGCAGGGACGGGGAAGCGGCACGCTTCCTCCCACCTCCAGAGTTAGGCTCGTCTTCCTCTGCTTCCTCCTCTTCGTCCTCCGAAGAAGGAGCATCGCTTGAGTCTCCGGATTTTGCATCCGAAGCCTCGCGGCGATGGAGGCCACTCCAGGTCTTCTTGACCTTCTTGGAAGCCTCCTTCTTTGGTGCCTCGTAAGGCGCGGGGACCAGCATCTTCGACAGAAGGGGTCCGGTCGGTTCCTCCGACAACGGGGCCGGACAATGTATCCGCTCCACTTTCTTTATCCATCCCTGAGGTCGCGATGAAACACGATCAGGATGTCTCCCCTATGACATGCCAGCTGAAGCATGAATAGATAGAGCGTGGCTGTGACTTACCGAGCTTGGAGAATGGGATAATTGATACCCAAGGTCCTCGACGGGGCCCGGCCACAATTTGCCGGACTTGAAGAGCACCTTCCAGATATCCTTGTGGGATGAATCATAAAGCTCCCGGAGGGTTTGGTGCTCAGCCGGGTCGAACTCCCACAGAGTACAAGCTCGACGCTGACAGGGGAGAACCAGGCGAACTAGCATCACCTAGACTATGTCGACGAGTTTGACGTCCCTATCAACCAAACCCTGAATGCGTGTCCAGAGCAGTGACAGCTCATCGGACGAGGACCAGTTCGGGCCCTTCTCGGGCCAGGATGTGAGCCGCTGCGGAGCTCCGGATCTGAACTCTGGAGCTACCGCCCAGTTTTTGCTGCGTGGTTCGGTGATATAGAACCACTGCTGCTGCCACTCCTTGATGGAGTCGTTGAAAGTGCCTTTCGGCCAAACAGCCTTGGGCATCTTGCTTACAATGGCGCCGCCGCACTCGGCGTGTTCGCCACTCACCACCTTGGGCTTCACATTGAAGATCTTCAGCCATAGGCCGAAGTGAGGTGGGATCCGGAGAAAAGCCTCGCACACGACGATGAACGTCGAGATATTGAGGAAGGAGTTGGGGGAAAGATCATGAAAATTGATCCCGTAGTAATACATGACTCCCCGAACAAACAGGTGAAGGGGAAACCCGAGCCCACTGACGAAATGGGGAAGGAACCCAACTCTCTTGTGAGATTCCGGAGTGGGGACGACCTGTCCCACCAATGGAAGACGATGGCCGATCTTCTGGGCCAGATACCCGGCTCCCCGGAGCTTCTTCATGTCATCCATCTGCTTCCTGCTCCGGATACGGACATCTTTGGAAAACCTCTCTTCGATGGAGAAGAAGAGTGCTTGGGCATTAGGGCTCGAACAGAGGGGAATGAGCTAGCGGGAGGAGAAGGCGTGGGTAAAAGAGAAAGAAGCCTAATCTCTTTATAGAGGCGGTAACTGCTTTTTGCGCCTCCCCACTTGCCTGGTAGAGCCCGTCTGCCTCCCACTCACCGCGATTAGCGGCGTGGTTAGATTACCCGTATTGATGAGAATCCCGTGATAAGGGGACACGATCTCTGCCTCGACAAGACGTGTCAAAGAAACCGCCTCGTAATATGCGCTGTAGCTGGTTGTGGGAAAACAGTTTGAATAATGATCCGACTGTAATAACAAGTCGCGTCATCAGAAAAAGTTGTCAGCAGATTGCATTTGTGAAATATCATTCTCTCTATGGTGGCATATGAAGATCATCTCGCAGATCTGGACACGGTCTAAGTGTTCAATGATTACTTTGGAGTATTCGGAGAAGGAACCCGCCTTGCAATGCCGAAGACAATACTGCGCGCCGGACTCATCGTCATTGAAGCCTGGTTCAGGGGCTACTGAGGGAGTCCTGGATTAGGGGGTATCCGGATAGCCGGACTATTTACAAGGTCCGGACTATTGAAGCGTGAAGATACAAGACTCAAGACTTTGGCCCGTGTCCGGATGGGACTCTCCTTTGCGTGGAAGGCAAGCTTGGCGATCTGGATATTATATTTCCTTCCTTGTAACCAACTCTATGTAAACCCTAGCCCTCTCCGGTGTCTATATAAACCGGAGAGGTTGGTCCTTAGAAGGCCGATCACAATTACAATCATACCATCATAGGCTAGCTCTTAGGGTTTAGCCTCTACGATCTCGTGGTAGATCTAATCTTGTACTACCCATATCATCAATATTAATCAAGCAGGAAGTAGCGTTTTACCTCCATCGAGAGGGCCCAAACCTGCGTAAACATCCGTGTCCCTTGCTTCCTGTTACCATCAGCCTTGACGCACAGATCGGGACCCCTACCCAAGATCCGCCGGTTTTGACACCGACAGCCATGCCGGCCCTGGTCAGCGGGTAGGTGAGGGGCACTGTTGCCATGCTCCGGCTGACCAAAGGCATGGGCAGGGCACTATTGCCTCGGTCCCATCGTACATCCTGGATGGGACGGGAGCTGACCTGTGGCTGGATTGTGTAGCATGCCACGGGTGGTGCTAGATTGTTGAGGAAGCCTTGGTCGTGCCGGGTTCGGGTGTCTTGCGCTGGTTGTCGGGGCCGAGTCGATCTGTCTTGCCGGGTCCGCGAGTCTGGCCGGCTTGCGGGGGTTGGCCGGGTCAAGCGACCCGGCCAAGCACGTGTCGGTATTGAGGGGCGGTGCCAGCCCTGTTGTTTTTGAAGAGGATCCGGGTTCCGTTGCCTGCCCGGGGTCCATCCCCCTGACAAGCCCCTTACGAAGCAACGCATAAACTAGGGTTTAAGCTTCTGTCACTCTAGCAACCCATCATATACTTATTACTTCCCAATGCCTTCCTTTAGGCCCAAATAATGGAGAAGTGTCATGTAGTCGATGTTCACATAACACCACTAGAGGAAAAGACAACATACATCTCATCAAAATATCGAACGGATACCAAATTCACATGACTACTAATAGCAAGACTTCATCCATGTCCTCAGGAACAAACGTAACTACTCATAAAGCATATTCATGTTCATAATCATAGGAGTAATAATATGCATTAAGGATCTGAACTTGTGATCTTCCACCAAGTAAACCAATTAGCATCAACTACAAGGAGTAATCAACACTACTAGCAACCCACAGGTACCAATTTGTGGTTTGGATACAAGATTGGATACAAGAGATGAACTAGGGTTTTGAGAGGAGATGGTGCTGGTGAATATGTTGATGGAGATTGACCCCCTCCTGATGAGAGGATCGTTGGTGATGACGATGGTGATGATTTCCCCCTCCCGGAGGGAAGTGTCCCTGGTAGAACAGCTCTGCCGGAGCCCTAGATTGGTTCCGCCTCGTGGCGGCGGAGTTTCATCCCGTAAGCTTGCCCATGATTTTTTCCAGGGTAAAAGCCTTCATATAGCAGAAGATGGACACCAGAGGGCCAACAGGGGGGCCAGGAGACAGGGGGCGCGCCCAATAGGGGTGGGCGCGCCCCCACCCTCCTTGCCAGGGTGTGGGCCCCCTGAGGTGTTTCTTCCGCTCAATAATTCTTATTAATTCCAAAAATAAGTTTCATGGAGTTTCAGGATTTTTGTAGTAGTGCAGAATAGGTTTGCAATGTTTGCTCCTTTTCCAGCCAGAATTCCAGCTGTCGGCATTCCCCCTCTTCATGGTAAACCTTGTAAAATAAGAGAGAATAGCCATAAGTATTGAGATATAATGTGTAATAACAGCCCATAATTCAATAAATATTATAAAAGCATGATGCAAAATGGACGTATCAGTTCCCACTCATCATAAAGTTTTCTAGGGATAGATACTTCTAGTACAAGTTTTTCTTCATAGGATTGCATTAAAGCATCAACGATATGTTTAGTAAAAGCTTTATTTTGATTATCAGCATGAGGAGAATTTAACACAGATTGCAACAAGGAAATACAATCTATCAAAGAGCAATTATCATAATTAAATTCCTTGAAATCCAAAATAGTGGGTTCATTGCTATGTAAAGTTTTGACCTCTTCAATCCCACTTTTATTAATTTTTGCATCAAGGTCTAAAAACTCGGAATCATTGGGACACCTTTTAACTAAAGTTGACTCATCTCCAATCCCATCTTTATCAAGATTCATATTGGAAAACAAAGATTTAATAGGAGTCACATCATCACTTTTAGATCTTCATCATTATTATCATGAAAACTAGAAGAACACGCTTTCACAAAGCAATATTTTTTAGCACGCATCCTAGCGGTTCTTTATTTGCACTCATCAATGGAAATTCTCATGGCTTTGAGAGACTCATTGATTTCATGCTTAGGTGGAATAGATCTATGTTTCAAAGAATTAACATCAAGAGAAATTATATCCACGTTCCTAGCCAACTCATCAATCTTAAACATTTTTTCTTCAACCAAAGCATTGAAATTCTTTGCATACTCATAAATTATTTAACACTAATCTCAAAATAAGAGGGAATCTAATTAAAATTTCCATAAGAGTTGTTGTAGGAAGTACCATAATTATTAGAGGAATTATTAGGAAACGGCCTAGAATTAAAGTTTCCTCTATACGCGTTGTTACCAAAATTGTTCCTACCAACAAAATTCACATCCATAGATTCATTATTATTCTCAATCAAAGTGGACAAAGGCATATCATTAGGATCAGAAGAAACACTTTTATTAGCGAACAATTTCATAAGTTCATCCATCTTTCCACTCAAAGCATTAATCGCTTCAATCGCATGAACCTTTTTACTAGTGGTTCTTTCGGTGTGCCATTGAGAATAATTAACCAGAATATTGTCTAAGAGTTTAGTAGCTTATCCTAAAGTAACTTCCATAAAAGTGCCTCCCGCGGCCGAATCTAAAAGATTTCTCGAAGCAAAATTCAATCCGGCATCAAAAATTGTATAATCATCCACAAATTCAAACCATGTGTAGGGCAATTACGTATCATTAATTTCATCCTCTCCCAAGCTTGTGTAACATGCTCAAGATCAAGTTGCTTAAAATTCATAATATCGTTCCTAAGAGAGATGATCTTAGAGGGAGGAAAATACTTAGAGATAAAAGCATCTTTGCACTTATTCCATGAATCAATACTATTTTTAGGCAAAGAAGAGAACCAAGTTTTAGCATGATCTCTAAGATAAAATAGAAATAGCTTCAATTTAACAATATCATTATCCACATCTTTCTTCTTTTGCATATCACACAAATCAACGAAGTTGTTTAGATGGGTTGCGGCATCTTCACTAGGAAGGCCAAAAAATTGATCTTTCATAACAAGATTTAGCAAAGCGATATTAATTTCACAAGATTCAGCATCGGTAGTAGGAGCAATTGGAGTGCTAATAAAATCATTGTTGTTGGTATTGGAAAAGTCACGCAATTTAGTATTATCTTGAGCCATCGGAACAAACAATCAATCCAACACACAAGCACACAAGAAGCAAGAGAAAAGAGACAAACGGAAGAGGGGCGAAGAAAAGGCAAAGGTTTTCAAAAATCGTTTTAGAAGTGGGGGAGAGGAAAACGAGATGCGAATGGTTTAAAATGTAATGCCAGGGAGAAGAGTTTATGATGGGTACTTGGTATGTCTTGACTTGGCGTAGATCTCCCCGGCAACGGCACCAGAAATCCTTCTTGCTACCTCTTGAGCATGCGTTGGTTTTCCCATGAAGAGGAAAGGGTGATGCAGCAAAGTAGCGTAAGTATTTCCCTCAGTTTTTAGAACCAAGGTATCAATCCAGTAGGAGACAACGCACAAGTCACCTAGTACCTGCATAAACAATCAAGAACCTTGCAACCAACGTGATAAAGGGGTTGTCAATCCCTTCATGGTCACTCGCAAAAGTGAGATCTAATAAAGATAGTAAAGTAAATATTTTTGGTATTTTTGTTGTATAGATTGGAAAGTAAAGATTGCAAAATAGTAAACAAGATACGATGTAAATAAAAGATATGCAATATAATAAGAAAGAGACCCGGGGGCCATAGGTTCCAGTAGTGGCTTCTCTCAAGATAGCATGCATTACGGTGGGTGAACAAATTAGTGCCGAGCAATTGATAGAAAAGCGCATAGTTATGAAGATATCTAAGCCAATGATCATGAATATAGGCATCACATCCATGTCAAGTAGATCGAAACAATTCTGCATCTAGTACTATTACTCCCCACATCGACCGCTATCCAGCATGCATCTAGAGTATTAAGTTCATTAGAACAGAGTAACGCATTAAGCAAGATGACATGATGTAGAGGGATAAACTCAAGCAATATGATATAAATCCCATTTATTTATCCTCGATGGCAATACAATACGTGCCTTCCTGCCCCTACTGTCACGGGGAAAGGACGCCGCAAGATTAAACCCAAAACTAAGCACTCGTCCCATTGCAAGAAAGATCAATCTAGTAGGCCAAACTAAACCGATAATTCGAAGAGACTTGCAAAGATATCAAATCATGCATATAAGAATTCAGAGAAGAACGATATAATATTCATAGATAATCTTGTTCATAAATCCACAATTCAATGGATCTCGGCAAACACACCGCAAAAGAGTATTACATCGAATAGATATCTGTCGGTGTCAAAACAGGCGGATCTCGGGTAGGGGGTCCCTATCTGTGCGTCTTAGGCTGATGGTAATAGGACGCAAGGGACCCAATGTTTACCCAGGTTCGGGCCCTCTTGATGGAGGTAAAACCCTACTTCCTACTTGATTGATATTGATGATATGAGTAGTACAAGAGTAGATTTACCACGAGATCGTTGAGGCTAAACCCTAGAAGCTAGCCTATGATAATTATGATTGTGATCGACCCTCTAAGGACCAACCTCTCCGGTTTATATAGACATCAGAGAGGGCTAGGGTTTACATGGAGTCGGTTACAAGGAAGGAAATATAATATCCGGATCGCCAAGCTTGTCTTCCACGCAAAGGAGAGTCCCATCCGAACACGGGACGGAGTCTTGAGTCTTGTATCTTCACGCTCCAATAATCTGGACAAAGTATATAGTCCGGCTGTACGGATACCCCCTAATCAAGGACTCCCTCAGTAGCCCCTGAACCAGGATTCAATGTCGATGAGTCCGGCGCGCAGTTTTGTCTTCGGCATTGCAAGGCGGGTTCCATCTCCGAATACTCCAAAGTGATTATCGAACACTTAAACCGTGTCCGGATCTGCAAGATGATTTTCACACACCACCGTAGAGAGAATGATATCTCACAAATGTAATCTGCTGACAATTTTTTAGATAACACGACATGTCACTACGGTCGGGTCACTAATCGAACCGTTTTCCCACAACCAGCCACAACGCATATTGCGAGGCGGTTTCCTTGACATGTCTTGTCAAAGCAGAGATCGTGTCCCCTTATCACGGGATTCTCATCAATACGGGTATGGGTAATCCAACCGTGCCATCAATCGTGGCGCTTGGGAAGTAACCGATTCTCAACGGGCAAGTGGGGGGTGCACCGCTTTTGTCGCCTTTATAAAGGGATAAGGGTTCCCCATTTTTACCCACGCCTTCTTCCTCCTTTGCTCACCCTTGCCTCCTCGAGCTCCAGCGCCCTAGCCCAAGTATTCTCTGCACAGCTAAACATGTCCGGAGCAGGAGGCAAGTGGGTGGCCTCCACCGTGAAGGAGAAGCATATCGCAAATCTTTGGGCGGCCGGATACTTGGCCGCAGACATCCCGCACCGGCTACCGGATGACGGGCAGATCATTCCAACTCTGGAACCTCACGAGAGGGTCGTGTTTCTCGCCCATTTCGTCCGTGGACTGGGATTTCCACTTCACCCCTTCATGTTCTACTACGGGCTAGATTTCCATGATCTAGCCCCAAATTTCGTCCTTAACATCTCGGCGTTTATCATCGTATGCGAGGCCTTCCTCCGCATCAAGACTCACTTTGGCTTGTGGCTACAAATCTTCTGCGTGAAGTCAAAGATCGTGAGCGGCCAGCAAGTGGAGTGCGGAGGGGCCATGGTGGGCAAGATGCCTAACGTCACCTGGCTTGACGGCTCCTTCGCGGAGACCGTGAAAGGGTGGTAATCAGGGTGGTTCTACATCACCGAGCCGCACGACGCCAACTGGGCGGCGGCCCCCAAATTCTGATCCGGAATCCCCATGCGGCTCACCTCTTGGGAAAGGAAGGGCCTGGCCTGGGGCGAGCCTGCGGAGCTGACCGGACTTCAGAACTGCATCAAGAACATGAAGGACAAGAAAATCAAGCTTGTCAACGTGGTCCAGGTCATGCTTGTCCGCCGGATTCTTCCGTGCCAAAGGCGGGTATTTAACCTGTGGGAGTTCGTCCCGGCCGAACACCAGACACTTCAAAAGCTCTACGGCATGACGCACAAAGACGCATGGAAGGCGTTGTTCAAGGCCTCGAAGTACCTCCTCCCACATCCGAGGACCGTGGACTTCATGCCGTGTGGCCCCCTTGTCCGGTGAGTTTTCTGACTACCACCGGATTCAGTTCTTCCCAATATATTCATGGGGAGTCTTAAGTAATTGTGTATATTTGATCAGGTTTATGTGGAGACAGCGGAGCGGATTGACTGTCCGGCTCTGCTGCCAGAAGGTCTAGCCGATGCTCTCCTGACGGAGATGCTAGTCCTGGCGCCCTACAAGGCATCGGAAAAGAAGGCCCCGGGGGCCAGGAAGGGTCTCCAGCGTAAGGTCGTACCGGACGCCTCGTCCGAAGACGACGAGGCACACTCCTTCCCCGAAGGGGAGGAAGAAGAGGAAGGGGCCACCCCATCCGGAGAGGATGGGGGCCTAAGAAGGCGGACCAGGGGGCCAGGAAAGGCCCCCGGTGCAAGGCCGTCATACCCTCCTCGTCCGAAGACGATGAGACAGAATTCTCTCACGGAGGCGGGAGGAAACACGAAGAAATTATGCCTCCCTGCACTGGGGAGGAGAAGAAGAGGAAAGCCGCCCCAGAGGGGGAGGCTAGGACGGCCAAGAGGGGAAAGGCGTCCCTTCTAGACTACTCCACCACGGCCTTTCACAGCAAGGAAGAGTGGCTGCCCAGGGGGAAGCCCCTAGCGAGATCGTAAGTCTCTGCACACTATTGTACTTTAGTGCGACTTGGCTTCATAGTCTGGTTATAACGCCGAACATATATGCAATCCGGCCCGTGTCCATCCCGAGGTATCGTCTTCGGATGGGTCCTTGAGTGATTCAGCGATGAACTCGCTCCCGACGGCCACTACTCCTCGACCTGCGGATGACACGGAGGTGGTGTCCCAAAGGCTCCCAAAGCAGGGGGAGGTCACTCTGGAGACGCCCCAAGGCGGAATTCCAGACGCCGGGCACACGGGGTACAGGGTCCCCGCGGATCGTGCCAATGAGAGCCGCAACAAGCCGGGCTCTCAGCCGGATACTGTGCCGGAACCTTCGATGGTTCTGGATTCAGGCAGGCGGCCCCTTGCTAGGGAGGGCGAGCCGTCCGTGCCTATGACTTCTGTTACGCTAGAGGTGTCAGATAGTCTGCTGGAAGCGCTTTGCGGCGCTTCCATGGATGAAGAGCACCATACTCTTATGAGTGCGGTGATTCAAAAGGTTCTGTCTGCCAAGAGAGGACTAACCGAAGCCTGCACCAGCCTCCTGACGGGCTTTGAGGTAAGTAATAAAAATATAAAATTATCACCAGATAGGTAGTAGCCCCTGATACTCTGTTTGGTGTTCGGAAAGAAGAGCCAAACAGAGGGTCAATTAAAATCCGCAGGAGTCTAATAGTAGGTGAGCCTGTGGATAAGCAGGCAGTGCTGCTTGCCACTGATGTACGCACGGCCGAGGTTACCGGACTCAAACGGGACCTGGAGCAGGCGCAGGGAGAGCTCGGCCTCATGAGGAGGCAGCTCGAAGAGAACAAAGGTTTGCGATTCCCTGCTCTCATATAATAAAGGATAGAAAAAAAATTTCTAACGACAAATCGTCGTGACTTTGTAATAGGGGCCACCACGGAAGTGGCGTCTCTGAAGAAAGCATTGTCCGAGGCCAAAGACAAGGCGGCCTTGGAACGTAAGGAGCACGAAAAGCAAGATGCTAGAGTGGGCGAGGTACGGCAAGAGCTCCAGGAGCTCGGCAAGAAGTTCGAGTCCTTGGAGCATAATCTTAAGATGAAAGAGACTGAGCTTGCGAAGGCCCTTGCGAGTGTGAAAGATGCCAAGGCCGAAGCCAAAAAGGCACAACAGGAAATCCAGGCGGCCAAGAAGATCGCAGCGGGTAAGACATTCTTTATGCAAAGCAAGCATGTGGAGGAGGCGTTTCTTTTACTTACCCGAATTCGAAGCTCTCCAGGGGCATTCGCAGATCTGCCACGCAGCGTATCAGATGCCGCGGAGTTCTACCGTGCCGAGTTGGGGAGCTCAACCGAGAAGCTGTTCTGGTCCAAGTATGCTGGGGCCGAACACCCAATGCCTCTGAGTGACCAACTGAAGTAGTTGGTTGAACTCGATAGGGCGGCCGAAGTGGCTGTCGGATTTCGGGTTCTGGCAGACCCTCAAGGTTTGAACTCTGGGGTGCACGCGGAGATCACACCTCCTGCCTACCCACGTCTCGTCGCCTCGCAAGGATCTAAACTACACGAAGAACAACACAAGGGACATGAGGTTTAGACTAGTTCGGGCCACCATTGTGGTGTAATACCCTGCTCTAGTTTGTGGTGTGGTGCATTGCCTCAGGGGGCTGATGATGAATAATACATGGGAAGAACAGCCTCGCGATGGGCTGTTCTTGGCTGGTGCGATGAACTTCTTGGGTGAGTTCAATCGCCTCTCTCTCTCTCTCTCTCTCTAGTCTACCCGAAATCCAGATCTCTAGTTGCTCCCAAAATCTCCCCCTCTACTCTGTGGTGGCTTAGCTCTATTTATAGAGGGAGGCCCTGGGCCTCTTCCCAAATATTGAGCGGGAAGGCCACGAACAATTGGCCATTTTGAAGGGGAACATCTAGTACACTCACCTGGCTAAAGTCGGTCCTCGCCTGCCAAAGATTCTGACGGTGACGCCGGCTTGGGCTCCACGATGACCTCCATCCTTCCGTTCTGCTGGTCTTGGTCTTGTTGCACCGAAATGGTTGCCTTTGTTTGATACTCTTGCCTGCGCTTGCCCCCTTTGCACCAAAGAGGAAACAAGGACTCTGCGCAGGCTGGCGCCCGCCTGGCTTCAATCGTCATGGCTTGCATCACGGGCACCTCGTGAGGTACCCCGCCTTGATCTCTCCGCCTCCTCGCGAGCCAGCCTGACGAGGCTGTGCCTGAGGAAGCCTCCTGTCGTCCGCCCCGCGAGGCTTGGCCCCTCGTGAGGGTCTTGAACATGTGTTGATGAAGATGGGCCGTACTGGGCCACTCCCTGAGCCACACCGCAGGCCGCAGGCAGGCAAGTCTGGGTACCACCATTCCCAGAACATCGACAGTAGCCCCGGGGCCCAAGGCGCGCCTGGACTTAGCTTAGCAGAGAAGCGAAGGGGCAAGTGCGAAGCGCCACGGGCCCCAACAGCCTGCGGCCTTGGGCGCCGCGCGGCGATTGATTGGACGTGGGCGTCTTGGCTCCCCCATGATGCCTCGGTAATTGCACGACTTGACAAGTCCCTGCATGCAAAATGGGACATGATTACCTGTGATCGTGGAGGCCGGCATTTGGCCTCCCTCGGCTATATGTACGGAACGGCGCGAGCCCTTCAAGCCCATCCCTTCTTGCTACTCCCCTTCTTCTTCTTGGCCGGTCGCCATCCCCATGGCCCCGTCGAAGAGGTTCTCGGCCACGGAGAAAGGAAGCGCTCGCCAGGAAGGGCCTGGCTCTTCTCCGGCCAAGCGTGGCCGGGGCCGCCCTCGCAAGCACCCTACGGCCCCCGCTGCGGTCTCCCGTGGCCGTGGAAATAGCCCTCTACGCAGCGGTGGGCGTTCGGCTGCCAACAAGAGGTACACTGGGGCTGCGCGACCCCCAAGGCCGCACTCTCACTCGGCGGAGGTGCTGCCGGAGTTCATCGTGTGGTCGGCGGACCCGACCGGCACATGGCTCCAGCTCCCCCGCTTCTTTATAGGTGAACTTCCGGCTGGCGTCCCGGGCGGCCTTTGGCTTCAGGCAGATGGTTGCTGCAGCAGGGCCTCCTGGGCTACTCTGGAGGTCTCCACCGCCGGGGAGGCGGCCCTGACCCACGACTGGCAAACATTTGCCCACGCGCGCGGCCTGAGCCGACGATGCACTCTACACTTTAAGTTCGACGGTGATGCAAGCCTCTACGTGAGGGTGTTCGGGGAAGACGGTCGCCGCGCTGGATGCTGCCCCGAAGACGATGACCACGGCCGCGTGCCCAGCCCCGGCGTTGGTCGGGACGAAGGTGGTGGGAGGCGCGCGGGCAGCGGTGCCCGAGGCCCGCCAAGCTTTGGGGACTCCCCCTCGGAGGCAGCTCCTCCAGTGGCGGTCGCGACCAGCCCCCTCGTCATCGCGCTCGCCTGGGAGAGGGCAACGGGTCAGCCCGGCACCGCGCTTCGTGAAGCGGGAGGCGTGAAGCGGGAGGCAGTATGAGCCCTTGCCGAGAGTTGACGTCGGGCAAGTCGTGCCCCCTTTTGCTTTCCTTTCTTTCCGGCGCAAAAAGAATGTAGTCTGGTGCCCCATGGGGGCATGTTGAACTGTCGCTGTTTAATCGGCATGTTGTTTCTACCGTTTCTGCGCTATGTTTTTGTTCCGCATGTTTATGCGTGGAAATCACTTATCTTGGGGAGAAGCTCGTTGCGGTCCTCGCCTCCCGAGTCTAGGGCCTCGTCATGCGCCTTGTGTCCTGCAGGATTTAGTCAGTAGGGGTAGTCTCCAGCCTTCGTAGTGAGGACAACCAACCCGAGTCCCGTGATCATGTCGTGATGCCCGTGGGGCATGGAATGGGAGGGGTGCTCCCGCAGTGGACTCGGATAGGGAAGTTCCAAACCACCGGGGCAGAAAACACTCGCGAGGGTGCCCATGTTCCTCCCTCGCGAGACTTCGCGCGAGAGAAAACGAAACAAACAAGTGAAATGGACAAAGGGTCGCGAGCTCAAAACGGTAGCAGCTTCAGAAAAACTTCAAATAGAAACAAACAAGCCAACTGCGGAAAACAAATGAAAGAAGCTGCGTCCGGCACCTAGTCTTGTCTTCGACGTCTTCTCACCAGCGCGGAGCTAAGTGCTACCACTGGGCATGGGCGGGAGCCCCCGAGGCCCGAGGGCGGCACTCCGGGGACTCCGGGGCGTGTACAGACCCACGCATTATTACGTGAGAGTGTCATGGGCGGCGAGCTTCACAGGCGTTTGCCTTCTTCACAGGCACCGGGCCTTTTCCCAAATGCAGCAACTTCACAGGCATTTGCCTTCTTCACAGGCACCGGGCCTTTTCCAAAACGCAGCAACTTCACAGGCATTTTCCTTCTTCACAGCCACCGGGCCTTTTCCCAAATGCAGCAACTTCACATGCATTTGCCTTCTTCACAGGCACCGGGCCTTTTCCAAAATGCAGCAACTTCATAGGCATTTTCCTTCTTCACAGGCACCGGGCCTTTTCCCAAACGCAGCAACTTCACAGGCACCGGGTCT
>NC_041389.1:595534734-595577961 GCF_002162155.2 Triticum dicoccoides | reverse complement strand
ATTTGCCTTCTTCACAGGCACCGGGACTTTTCCAAACGCAGCAACTTCACAGGTATTTGCCTTCTTCACAGGCACCGGTCCTTTTCCCAAACGCAGCAACTTCACAGGCATTTGCCTTCTTCACAGGCACCGGGCCTTTTCCAAAACGCAGCAACTTCACAGGCATTCGCCTTCTTCATAGGCACCGGGCCTTTTCCAGGGATAAAATCTTCGGAGATGTTGGATGTTCCACGCGTTCTGGATGGGCACCCCCTCCTGGGTCTCCAAGCGTGCGGAGCCAGGCCTCAAGAGTCCTGGGGAGGATGTTGCGGCAGTGGTACCGCCGCAGTGCTTGTTGGTACCTTGCTGCTTGCAGTGCGGCTTCTCGGCGATGCTCCTCCCCCAGCACGAGATCCGTCCCCCGCATGGCATCCTGCTGCGCTTCGTCGAATGCCAGGACCCATGCGGAACGACGTCTGACCTCGTGAGGGAGAAAGGCTTCAGCTCCATAAACCAGAAAGAACGGGGTCCGCCAGTCGGCTTGGTCGCGGTCGTGCAGATAGACCACAACACAAACTGGAGCTCGTCGTACCAGCCCCTACTGCAGGCCTCCAGCTTCTTCTTGAAGGTCCTGGTTTTGAGGCCCCTCAGGACCTCTGCGTTGGCTCACTCGGCCTGACCGTTGCTCCGCGGGTGCGCTACCGAAGCGTAGCATATCTGCATTCCAAGGTTAGCACAGTATGTTTTGAAGAGGTTACTGGTGAACTGCGAACCGTTGTTGGTGATGATGCGGTTCGGCACCCCAAATCGGCTCACGAGGCCCTTGATGAACTTGACCGTGGAGCCTGCGGGGATGGTGCGGACAGCTTCCACCTCAGCCCACTTGGTGAACTTGTCCACGGCGACGTAGAGGTAGCGATAGCCTCCTGGCGCCCGAGGGAACGGACCCAGGATATCCAGTCCCCAGACTCCGAATGGCCATGAGAGGGGTATAGTCTACAGACCTCCCGCCGGTTGATGGATCTGCTTGGCATGTAATTGGCAGGCCTCGCAAGCTTTCACCAGTTCCACGGCGTCATTAAGTGTTGTGGGCCAATAGAACCCACTGCGGAACGCCTTGCCAACGAGAGTCCGTGACGACGAGTGATGCCCACAGTCTCCACCGTGTATGTCTTCCAGTAGCTCCTTCCCTTGCTCCCTGGAAATGCAACGTAAGGACACGTCATTCAGTCATCTCCGATAGAGCTCTCCATCCTTGAGGCTGTACGCCGTGGCCTGCCGCGCCACATGCTCTGCTTCCTCCTCCTTTTCTGGCAAGGTCCCTCGTGTCAGGTAGCTCCTGAGCTCTGTGATCCAGCACCCTTCCTAAGGCTCCAGCTCCAGGAGCAGGCGCGCTCCTGAGGTCGGGCCGCAGACCGGGGCTCCCGAGGCAGGTGGCTGTGGGAGCTCCTCCCGAGGATGCGCCGTGTTTGACAGTGATGGTGTCGCCGAGGGCTTGAAGAGCCGCTCCTCGAAGATGCCAGGCTCCTGAGGTAGCCGCCTGGATGCCCTTTTGGCGATGTCATCAGCCTCTTGATTGGTGCCGCGAGGCACATGCTGCAACTCCAGCCCCCAGAACTGCTTCTCCATCCTGCGGACCTCCGCGAGGTAGGCTTCCATGTGCTCGTCCTTCGGCTCATATACTTTGTTGGAGAAGTTGACGAGGAGCTGCGAATCACCCTTGATGGTGAGGCGCTTCACCCCCAGGGCGACTGCGGCTTTCAGGCCTACTATCAGGCCCTCGTATTCTGCTATGTTATTGAAGACCTTTTCTTCGTGCTGGAAACAGAGTTGCACGGCGTAGTAGAGCTTGTCTTCAGTGGGAGATACGAGCACCGCACCAGCCCGCACGCCGTGTCGGGAGAACGCCCCATCAAAGTACATGACCCAACCGCCCGGTGCCTCGCTTCTCAGGGAGAGTGATCGATCCTCGCCAGCCTCGAGTCCCGGCGCCTCTGCCCATTCCGCCATGAAGTCCGCAAGCGTGGCCCCCTTGATGACTCTGGTTGTGCTGAATTCTATCTGAAACGCTTGCAGCTCGATGTTCCACTCAGTGACCCTTCTAGCTGAGTTGGGGCTCCTGAGCACCCTTTCCAAGGGGATGCTGAGACGACCTTGATGGGATGGCCTTGGAAATAGTGCCGCAGCTTGCGCGAGGCTACCAATAGCGCGAGGAGGAGTTTTTGAGGCATGGGGTACCGCGCCCTCGCGTCCCTTAACACCATGCTGACGAAGTATACAGGGTGCTCGACGAGGTTGGGAGTGCTGGCGCTGCTAGCGTCCTCCGGAGGACGGGGCGCCTCCTGAGACAATGGAGCCCCCAGCGGCTGGTCGCTTGGAGGAGGGGCTTCTTCTGTTCCGGGTGTGCTTCCCTGTAGCGGCTGATCCTTCTAGGCTGCGGTTGCGGTCTTTGTGAGGCACTCTTGGTCCTGCTTTGCTTTGACTCGGACGGTTGCTGCGGCCTTGGTCCAACGCTCCTCCCTAACCGCCACCAGGGCTGCGCTAGCAGAGTAGGGGGTGGCTGCAAGGTAGAGCACCAGGGGCTCTCGAGGACGCGGAGCCACCATCACCGGAGGGCTGGTTAAGTACCTTTTGAGATCCTGGAACGCCTTGTCGGCCTCTTAGGTCCATTCAAAGGAGCCCTTATTCTTCATCAGCTTGAAGAAGGGCAGCGCTCGTTCCCCCAGCTTGGAGATGAAGCGTCCTAGTGCGGTCATGCGCCCGGTGAGCTTCTGCATCTCTCTGAGGGTCTTCGGCGAGCTCATGCCCTCGACTGCTTGTACCTTTTCTGGGTTGGCCTCGATGCCCCGGTGAGACACGAGGAAGCCCAGGAGCTTGCCCGAGGGGACTCCAAACACACATTTCTCCGGGTTGAGCCGTAGGTCCACTTTGTTGAGGCTCGCGAAGGTTTCCTCCAAGTCCTGTATCAGGGTTTTTGCCTCCCGAGACTTCACCACAATGTCATCAACGTAAGCCTCAGCATTCCTCCCGAGCTGCCGACCCAAGGCGATGTGCATCAGCCGCTGAAAGGTCACACCTGCATTGCGCAGCCCGAACGACATGCATGTATAGCAGTACACTCCACACGGGGTCAGGAAAGCCGTCTTTTCCACATCTTCTACTACCATCTTGATCTGGTGATAGCCGGAGAAGGCATCCAGGAAGCATAACAGGTCGCACTCAGCAGTGTAGTCAACATTCTGGTCGATGCGAGGGAGTGGGAATGGATCCTGCGGGCAGGCCTTGTTGAGGTTGGTGAAGTCGACACACATGCGTTCCTTTCCCCCATTCTTTGGCACGACAACCGGGTTAGCCAACCAATCTGGGTAGCGGACCTCGCGAATGACCCCTGCCGCCTCCAACTTGCGGGTCTCTTGGATGATGAAAGCTTGCTTCTCAGTGGACTGCCGCCTCGCCTTCTGCTTCACGGGGCGCACGTTGGGGCACACGTTGAGGTGATGCTCAATTACGCCCCTTGGGACCCCTGCTAGCTGATCAGGTCCCCACGCGAATACCTTCTTGTTCGCGTGTAGGAACTTCACCAAGGCCTCCTCCTACTCGGGCTCGAGGTTGGCGCCTATGGTGAAGGTGGCGCTAGTAGATCCGTCCTTGTCGACCAATACCTGCTTGGTTTCCGCCTTGTCTTGGGTGAATAGCTGCTTCTTCTTGGCCGGTGCAGCCCCCTTGGGCTCAGGGGCATCTGAGCCGGCAGGCTGCGCCACCGCCGCGGTCTTGAAGGCAAGCTTGAGCACTTGCAACGCATCCCCGGTGTCTCCGGACACGGTGAGGACGCCGCTACTCCCGGGCATCTTCATGAGGTTGTACGCTGGGTGAGTTGCGGCCATGAATCGGGCTAGTGCTGGTTAGCCGAGGATGGCGTTGTATGGGAGGCCAATGGGGGCGATATCGAAGTCGATTAGCTCCGTGCAGAAGTTGTCGTAGGTGCCGAAGGTCACCGGAAGGCAGGTCTGCCCCAGGGAGCCGGTGGAGCCACCTCCGACGCCCAAGAAGGGCTTGCTGGGCTGAAGCCGCTCCGGCGGTATGTGGAGGAGGCTGAACGCTTCCGCCGAGAGCACGCTAAGGCCAGCACCGCCACCGATGAGGGTCCTGGTGACGGCCACCTGATAGATGGTGGGGGTGCACAGCATTGGGAGCACGCCCGAGCAACCTAAGTTGGAGGGGTGATCATCCGAGTTGAAGGCCAGATCGACTTTAGGCGCCGCCCAGCCCGGAGGAGCCCCATGCAGCGCGGAAGCGGCACCAATTTGGCAGACGAATCGCTTGATGTGGCGGCCTGAAGGTGGTGCCTGCGAGCCACCTAGGAGAGCTGCAACGACCGGGTGCACTGGTGCAGCGTATTGGGCGAGGAAGAGGCCGCACAGCTCCCCCCAAGAGGCCATAGAAGCCGTCGGTAGGTGGAGCAGCCACATGCGCGGGACGCCGGTGAGGGCCATGGGAAACCAGTTGGCCATGACCCTGTCGTCGTCCCCGGCCTCGAGGACGGCCTTCTCGTATGCCAGAAGGAAAGCTAGCGGATCGGTCGTGCCGTTGTAGCGCGGTGGCATCTCCGGCTTGAACTTGTTCGGCCACTGCACCTGTCGCAAGGCAGGGGCCAAGGCTCGGGGGCCCCTGGCCCCCACGCTGGCGCTGGCAACCCGAGCGGGCGGCGCGTCGCCCATCATGAGGGCGAACCGCGGTGTTGGCGGAGAGCGGGTCGGTGGAAGGGAAAGCTCCGGTGCACCCCTATTTGGCGCGCCAAATGTCGGATTTCAGGTTCCGGCAGACCCTCAAGGTTCGAACTCTGGGGTGCACGCGGAGATCACACCTCCTGCCTACCCACGTCTCATCACCTTGCAAGGATCTAAACTACACGAAGAACAACACAAGGGACACGAGGTTTATACTAGTTCGTGCCACCATTGTGGTGTAATACCCTACTCTAGTTTGTGGTGTGGTGGATTGCCTCAGGGGGCTGATGATGAATAATACAAGGGAAGAACAGCCTCCCGAGGGGCTGTTCTTGGCTGGTGCGATGAACTGCTTGGGTGAGTTCAATCGCCTCTCTCTATAGTCTACCCAAAATCTGGATCTCTAGTTGCACCCAAAATCTCCCCCTCTACTCTGTGGTGGCTTAGCTCTATTTATAGAGGGAGGCCCTAGGCCTCTTCCCAAATATTGAGTGGGAAGGGTGCCAAAAATTGGCCATTTTGAAGGGGAACATCTAGTACACTCATCTTGGCTAAAGTCGGTCCTCGCCTGCCAAAGACTCTGACGGTGACGCCGGCTTGGGCTCCACGATGACCTCCATCCTACCGTTCTGCTGGTCTTCGTCTTGTTTCACCAAAATGGTTGCCTTTGTTTGATACTCTTGCCTACGCTTGCCCCCTTTGCACCAAAGAGGAAACAAGGACTCTGCGCAGGCTGGCGCCCGCCTGGCTTCAGTCGTCATGGCTTGCGTCACGGGCACCTCGTGAGGTACCCCGCCTTGATCTCTCCGCCTCCTCGTGAGCCAGCCTGACGAGGTTGTGCCCGAGGAAGCCTCCTGTTATCCGCCCCGCGAGGCTTGGCCCCTCGCGAGGGTCTTGAACATGTGTTGATGAAGATGGGCCATACTGGGCCACTCCCTGAGCCACGCCGCAGGCCACAGGCAGGCAAGTCTTGGTACCCCCGTTCCCAGAACGCCGACAGTGGCTATGAAAGATTTCATAGTCTAGATGTGGCCTGGTGAGCCCCTGCCCACGAGCTACTTCGGCCTTATCAAGCGGATGGTAAATGCCTCTCCGCGGCTTGAAGTGATCAAGCGATACGTTTGCATTGAGGGTGCCCGCCGGGCCTTTGCCCGTGCGAAGGTGCATTGGGGCAAGCTGGATGCGGAGAAGCTGGTGAAGGACGGGCCGCCGGAGGGCAAGGCGCATCGCTATCCCTAGAAATATTATGATGGCGTTATGAAGGGCGCTCGTCTCGTGGCCGATGAATGTACCAAGGAGATGATCCTTGAGTAAATGTACTTCTGTCATTGTTGTAATATAAAGACGAAGTTACTTGTGCTATGTAGTGCTTTTTGATTTAAAATATTACCTTCTGTGCGGCTATTTATAGAATTCTGAAAGTAGGCCAGTCGTCGGCTTCTGCCCCACGTAACTAGTACCGGGGTGTTCCTGAAAAAACCCGGACACTCTTTATCCAATTTTTTTGGTCCCTTAAGGAGGTATCCGGCGCAGAGAACAAGGCAATCGGACTATGCGGCTTTATAACTTTCACTTAGCCGTAGAAGTCTACAATTTTAAATTCCGGTGAAGCCCCTAGAATTTGGAAGGCCGAATTGGGGCGCTATATACGCCTAAATTGGACGAGGCCGATTCCTCGCCTAAAGCAGAAAAAATCTTTAAGGATTTTAAGACCTCTCGAACAGCGACCAGCTCTCGCCGCATCATGCCGGTCAGTTTTCGGCTTTCTCTATTGAGGTGCTCGTCCAGAAGAACCGGGACACAATCGCAGTAGTTCTCCCTGCGCTACCTTAGACGATATAACGGAACGTAAGGTACCAAAACAAGGGAGCCGGGAAAACCCAACTATTGACCCAAGATGTGATTCGGAGCAGATGCATATAGTGCTATAAGTTCGGGGTGCCGCACTGTTGAAAGTGTTCGGACTTGTTTTGCCGTATTATGGGGCGCCATAAGAAGCCCCTGGCAAACTGATTATACCAAGGTGTACGGATGCAATATTAAATAAACATTTGTAAGAAAAATGCGCAAATAGGAATAATAAGCTAACGCTATATATTATCTCCCATTGATGAATAATACGTTTAAGCGTATGTTTACAATGGGTGTGTTTAAGCAGAAGTAAATAGGACTATTTAACATGTCCTATCCAAGGGCAGGCTGCATGTAGGTATATAAAACAGGTACAACGATCGTGAATAGATTCCACCTGGGTATTTCCTTTTGTGCGCAGAGCCTGTTGCCTCCTTGGTTTTCTCTCCTATGTAAGTCCGACAATCCGGCTCTTCTGAAGAGTCTGCCCTAAAGCAGTGTCCTGAAAGATAAAAAGGGATGGTTATGAAGGTATGTTGCGGTTATACCGCACTGTTGATTGTGTCACTGCTGTGCCTTCGCCTATGCCCATGGTATTTTGAGTGTGTAATTGTGTACGCGCGGCACGAATGCTGCTTTGATGGGGCTTGAGCGGAGGCCGGACTGCTAGTCGCGCTCTTGACGTGCCTGGTGAACCTGTTGCGGGGTGCTCCGGACTCGCTTGACGGTGTTCGAGGTTGTCGTCGCCGGATTGGTTGTTTGTCAGAGGAGGCCGCATTGTACTTCCTCGTGAGGGCTGCAGTATGCTCTTTGGTACGGAGAGAGTGGTCCATGTTTCCGTTGACTGTTATGACCCCGCGCGGTCCTGGCATCTTGAGCTTGAGGTATGCATAGTGGGGTACCGCATTGAATCTAGCGAATGCGGTTCGTCCAAGCAGTGTGTGGTAATCGCTACGGAAAGGGATGATATCGAAGATTAACTCTTCGCTCCGTAAGTTATCCGGAGATCCGAAGACCACTTCAAATGTTATAAGAGCCCGTGCAACGGGCCTCTACTCCTAGAATTACACCTTTGAAGGTGGTTTTGGTGGGCTTGATCCTTGAAGGGTCGATGCCCATTTTGCGCACTGTGTCCTGATAAAGCAGGTTCAGGCTGCTGGCGCCGTCCATAAGGACTCGCGTGAAGTGGAATCCGTTGATGATTGGGTCTAGGACCAGTGCGGCTGAACCGCCGTGACAGATGCTGGTAGGGTGATCCCTACGATCAAAGGTGATCGGACAGGCTGACCATGGGTTGAATTTTGGGGCGACTGGCTCCATCGCATAGACGTCCTGTAGTGCTCGCTTCCGTTCCCGTTTGGGAATGTGGGTTGCGTAGATCATGTTGACCGTTTTCACCTGTGGAGGAAATTTCTTCTGTCCCCCCGTGTGCAGCCCCCTGTCCTTGTTTTCGGCACTTATTTTACCGGCCTGTTTGAACACCCAACAATCTCTGTTAGTGTGGTTGGCTAGCTTATCCGGGGTGCCGTGAATTTGGCACGAGCGTTCAAGTATGCGGTCTAGACTGGACGGTCCCTGAATGTTTCTTTTGAACAGCTTTTTTCGCTGACCGGATTTGGATCCGCTGAATCCGGCGTTGAATATCGTGTCTTCAGTGTTGTCGCTGTTGTTCCGTCGCTTATGTCCGTTGCGCCGTGGCTTGCCGTTACTGTCACGGACATCCGAGGTGCCGGAATGTGGCGTGGTACTACTGCGAGCCAACCAGCTATCCTCGCCCGCGCAAAAGCGAGTCATTAGTGTCGTGAGTGCTGCCATGGACTTGGATTTTTCCCGAGGTGTCGGGCGAGCCACTCATCACAGATATTATGCTTAAAGGCCGCCAGGGCTTCCGCGTCCGGACAATCGACTATTTGGTTCTTTTTAGTTAGGAACCGAGTCCAAAATTTCCTGGCTGACTCTCTGGGCTGTTGAGTAATGTGGCTCAAGTCATCGGCGTCCGGTGGTCGCATGTATGTGCCGTGGAAGTTGTCAAGGAACGCGTCTTCCAGGTTTTCCCAAGTGCCAATGGAATTTTCCGGCAGACTGTTTAGCCAATGCCGGGCAGGTCCTTTGAGTTTAAGGGGAAGATATTTGATGGCATGTAGATTGTCTCCGCGGGCCATGTGAATGTGGAGAAGGAAATCTTCGATCCGTACTGCGGGGTATGTTGTGCCATCGTATGATTCGATTTTTACGGGTTTGAACCCTTCTGGGAATTCATGATCCATCACTTCGTCAGTGAAACAGAGGGGGTGTGTGGCGCCTCTGTGCCGGGCTATGTGGCTACGCAATTCGAATGAGTCTGGGTGGCTGTATTCGGCCCGGCCGGACTTGTTGATAGTGTATCCGGCGTGACGGTCATCATCGCGTGTTGGAGCTCGCCCCGTGATCCGTAGATCGATCTTGGCTGTCCTGCTCTGTTTTCTAGTATATCTTACAGGTCTTGCCTATTGCCCCGGGCTGTAGTGTATTGGTGTGGGGGTCCGGGCTGGTATTCGGGCTGATATGCCGTTTTACCCCGGCCACGAGGTGGCCAGTCAGCCATGTGGCGCTCGAGTCCGTATTCCTCGGCTGCCAGGACTTTAGTCCATCTGTCTGTGAGCAGGTCTTGATCAGCTTGGAGCTATTGCTGCTTCTTTTTCAGGCTCCTCGCGGTGGCCATGAGCAGGTCTTGATCAGCTTGGAGCTGTTGCTGCTTCTTTTTTAGGCTCCACGGGGTCCTCAGGCACGCCGAACTCGTCATCGCCGAGGCTCACCTCGTCTTTGGAGGGGGGCATGTAGTCGTCCTCCTCCGGATATCCGTCCGTCGCCTATTTGTCTGGGCTGGCCTGCCCGTCTTCCTGCCCGGCCTGCTCGAAGGCAAGCTGATCAGGGTTGTATTCCTCTTCGGCACCATCCGGATTATTTTCGTATCCTGTGCCGGTATTGCTATGGCGGGGCTTGGAGCGGCGCCGGCGACGCCCATGCTTTGCTTTCTTCCCTGAGGTTTATCCTCCGCTGCCTCATCGACATTGGTTTCCTTCGGAGTGTCCACCATATATATATCATATGAGGAGGTGGTTGTCCACCGCCCCGTGAGCAATGGTTCATGTTCTTCTCCTGGATTGTCCTCCATACCATCGATGTCTTCGGAGTCGAAGTCAAGCACATCGGTTAAATGATCGACCTGGCAATGAAGTGGGTGGTAGGTGGGCAACGAATTCCTTCATCGCCTGCTTCCTAGTCGAGCCGGATATAGTTCGGCCATGAGTCTCCTAACAGAGAGAGAGAGAGAGATTTTAGCGAGTTCAGCACGTCGCCAAGGGGCGAGTGCTGGAAGATATCCACAGCAGTGAACTCCATTACCGGAGCCCAACCAGGCTCGGCGGGATCGGGAGCGCGCGGACTGGAACCCACAGCCGGATACGAGTCCGGGGGTCCGGCGTCACAGGCTTCTTTAGGGGTAAGGCCTGTGTTCGGCTCTACCACGAATGAGTGTGCAGCCCGCTGGCCGGGGTCCATCCACCCGTCCTTGGGCAACGCAGTCTGCTCCGGATTTAGGTCCGAGGCCACTGCAGGGGTGATATCCTGAGCATTGTCCGACAGCAGGTCTAGGCCGTGCTCATCATGATTGTCCGACGCTCCTGGCGCAGGCCCGAACCCGTTGAAGATCAAGTCTCCATGGATATCGGCCGTGTATTTCAGGTTTCCGAACCTGACCTGGTGGCTAGGGGCGTAGCTATCGATCTGCTCCAGTTGGGCAAGCGAATTGGCCCGCAGTGCGAAGCCGCCAAACACGAAGATCTGTCCGGGGAGA
Source organism: Triticum dicoccoides (assembly GCF_002162155.2). Classification (NCBI taxonomy): domain Eukaryota; kingdom Viridiplantae; phylum Streptophyta; class Magnoliopsida; order Poales; family Poaceae; genus Triticum; species Triticum dicoccoides. The sequence goes on along the minus strand of NC_041389.1, from coordinate 595,567,569 downwards.
AAAGTCTCACCCTGGACCGTGTTGTTGACGATGATTGAAGGAGCCACCGAGCCTTGCAGTGACGACATAGAGGAACTCTCAATGAAAGCACCAATGTCGCTGTCAAAACCGGTGGATCTCGGGTAGGGGGTCCCGATCTGTGCGTCTTAGGCTTATGGTAACAGGAGGCAAGGGACACAATGTTAACCCAGGTTCGGGCCCTCTCGATGGAGGTAAAACCCTACTTCCTGCTTGATTGATATTGATGATATGTGTAGTACAAGAGTAGATCTACCACGAGATTGTAGAGGCTAAACCCTAGAAGCTAGCCTATGATGATTATGATTGTGATCGTCCCTCTAAGGACCAACCTCTCCGGTTTATATAGACACCGGAGAGGGCTAGGTGTGGGAGTCCTGGATTAGGGGGTGTCCGGAAGGCCGAACTATCACCTTTGGCCAGACTCCTGGACTATGAAGATACAAGATTGAAGACTTCGTCCCGTGTCCGGATGGGACTTTCCTTGGCGTGGAAGGCAAGCTTGGCGATACGGATATGTAGATCTCCTACCAATGTAACCGACTCTGTGTAACCTTAACCCTCTTCGGTGCCTATATAAACTGGAGGGTTTTCGTCCGTATGACGAACAACAATCATACCATAGGCTAGCTTCTAGGGTTTAGCCTCTCTGATCTCGTGGTAGATCTACTCTTGTACTACCCATATCATCAATATTAATCAAGCAGGAGTAGGGTTTTACCTCCATCGAGAGGGCCCGAACCTGGGTAAAAACATCGTGTCCCTTGTCTCCTGTTACCATCCGCCTAGACGCACAGTTCGGGACCCCCTACCCGAGATCCGCCGGTTTTGACACCGACATTGGTGCTTTCATTGAGAGTTCCTCTGTGTCGTCATCTTTAGGCCCGATGGCTCCTCCGATCATCAACAATGATGCGGTCTAGGATGAGACTTTTCGCCCTGGACAGATCTTCGTATTCGGCGTCTTTGCACTTCGGGCCAATTCGCTTGGCCATCTGGAGCAGATTGAAAGCTACGCCCCTGGCCATCAGGTCAGATTTGGAAGTGTCAACTACACGGCTGATGTCCGCGGAGACTTGATCTTCGACAGGTTCGAGCCCCAGCCAAGCGTGCCGCACTGTCACGATGGGCACGATCTAGCTCTGCCGATGGACAATGCCCTCTACAGGAGACGACCAAGAACTAGCGCCTACAGGGCACTGGAAGGCCACCTCGTCCTACGACATTTAATGGTGGACATCCCAAAAGATGGGAACGGCGATGGAACAACGAAGGATGACCCCTCCAAGAAATAGCCTAAGCGCCGGCATCAGCAGCGCCGCTCTAAATCCCGCAACAGCAAAAAGAGTGATTCCAGCACGGGAGACAATAATACCCCGGAAAGTGCCGAAGATAACCCCCTCTAGCAGGATTCAGCACAGGAGGATGGAGAAGCCAACCCTCATGAGATAGAGGCAGACAGAGAGGAAGAGGACGATAATTACATGCCTCCCTCCGAAGACGAGGCAAGCCTCGACGACGACGAATTTGTCGTGCCTGAGGATCCCGTCGAACAGGAGCATTTCAAACGCAGGCTTATGGCCACGGCAAGCAGCCTCAAGAAAAAGCAGCAACAGCTTAGAGCTGATCAAGATTTACTAGCTGACAGATAGACTGGAGTCCTTGCGGCCGAAGAGTACGAACTCGAACGCCCCTCCAAGAGCTACCCAAAACGCAGGCTGCTACCCCGATTAGAGGAGGAAGCACTCAAACCTACATCAGCAGTGCAGGATGCGGCCGACCGGCCACCTCGTGGCCGCGACAAAGAGGCCTCTCGGCCCTCCACTGAAGCCGCACCCCGGCGCCGCTCAAAAAATACCAAGGCACAGGGAAGCGCGCCAGACCTGCAAGATATATTGGAGGACAAGGCAAGGCAGACAAGATCGATCTATGGATCGCGTGGGCGCCTCACTACACGTGACGACAACCGTCATGCCGGATACAGCAAGTCCGGCCGGGTCGAACATAGCAGACAAAACCCATTTGAGCTACTCGTGATATAGCCCAATACAGAGGCGCCGCACACCCACTATGCTTCACAGACGAAGTGATGGATCATCAAATCCCTGAGGGTTTCAAACCCGTAAACATTGAATCATACGATGGCACAACAGATCCTGCAGTCTGGATTAAGGACTATCTCCTTCATATCCACATGGCCCGCGGTGATGATCTACACGCCATCAAATACCTCCCACTCAAGCTTAAAGGACCAGCTCGGCATTGGCGTAATAGCTTGCCAGCGGAGTCAATTGGTTGTTGGGAAGACCTGGAAGCCGCATTCCTCAACAACTTCCAGGGCACCTATGTGAGACCACCAGACACCGATGACCTAAGCCACATAATTCAGCAGCCAAAGGAATCGGCCAGACAATTCTGGACATGGTTCCTAACCAAGAAAAATCAAAGTGTTGACTGTCCGGATGCAGAGGCCCTTGCAGCCTTCAAACATAACATCCGCGACGAGTGGCTTGCCCGACACCTAGGACAGGAAAAGCCGAAATCCATGGCAGCCCTCACAACACTCATGAGCTGTTTTTGCGCGGGAGAAGACAGCTGGCTAGCTCGTAGTAACAACATGACCAAGAGCCCTGGAAATTCGGATACCAAGGGCAGTAGCGGCAGGTCGCGTCGCAACAAGAACAAGCGCCTCATCAATGGAGATAATGTTGAAGATATGGCAGTCAATGCCGGATTCAGAGGCTCTAAACCCGGTCAGCGAAAAAAGCCATTCAAAAGAAATACTTTGGGCCCGTCCAATTTGGACCGAATACACGATCCCTCGTGCCAGATACACGGCACCCCCGAAAAACCAGCCATCCATAACAATAGGGATTGTTGGGTGTTCAAGCAGGCAGGCAAGTTAAAGGCCGACAACAATGACAAGGGGTTGCATAGCGACGACGAGGAGGAGCCCCGACCGCCGAACAATAGCGGACAGAAGGGCTTCCCCCTACAAGTGCGGACGGTGAACATGATATTGTCAGGACCCCGACTCAATGCCACATCGATCTAGCATGTAACACCTCATATCACTTTGCGGCCTCACGCACGGTATTCCCACGGGTGTCGCCTTACCTTTGCCGGGGACCGTTTGCGCCTTTTGGCACACATATATGATAGTGTCGCTAGCATCCATATGATAAGGAGCCCGGGCTGACATGGCTAGTCGTAAACCCAAAGTGGCACAAACTTACAGGGACAGGCATCCATGACCCAACATCGAACGTGTCGGTCATCAGCGAGTGGATCCAGGCTGTAGTACTGGGCTAGCAGGACTCCGGTGAACCGGGCTGTAGCGGGCTAACAGGACTCCAGTATTCATCGTGTGACATTTCCCCGAAGGGACAGACACATGAACGAAGAAGGACACATGCCGGCCAGCCTAAGTATTCCGGAGCAGTAGCAAGCTACCATGGCTCAGTGGAAGCACTAGGAGACATTTCCCGGTAAGAGAGGCTACTAAGGATAAACAACTAGATAGTCAGATCCTACACATACCAAGCATTTCAATAACATACACACAATATGCTCGATATGTGCAAATACAACATGGCATCACAACATGACTCTACAACTCAAGTATATTATTCAATAGGCTCCGAGGAGCGGGATATTACAAACATGGGTCTCCTGACCCAACATTCAGAGCACACAAATCAAAGCACAAGCGGAAGCTCAACATGTCTGGGTACAGACAACTATAAATGAAAAAGGCTGAGAAGCCTGACTATCTACTAGATCCTGCCGAGGGCACAAGATCGTAGCTGAGGTAACTAGCTAAACGTCGAAGTCCAAGCGGAACTACTAGCGAGACTGAAGTCTCTCTGCAAAACATAAAATAGGCAAACGTGAGTACAAATGTACCTAGCAAGACTTACATCAGAACTAACTACATATGCATCATTATCAACAAAGGGGATGGTGGGGTTTAACTGCAGCAAGCCAGCTTTGACTCGGTGGCTATCCTAAGATACGACTGCAAGTAACTCTTTGAGGTGGCGCACACGAGTCCACATATTCACCATATCAATACACCACTATGGATCCGCTCCCGTCTCCCTACGAGGACGCCATCCATAGCACTCACGCTTATCTTGCGCATTTTAGAGTATCCACTTTCACTTGTCTATGAACTGTATAGGCAACCTAGAAGTCCTTTACCACGGACACGGCTATTCGAATAGATCATATTAACCCTGCAGGGGTGTACTTCTTCACACACGCTCTCGCCACTTACCGCCATTTACACATCATGTATCTCGGCAACCTTCAAGCGGAAGCCTGGCGAGGGTGTCAGCCACGACCTGACTAACCACACAAGTCTCTCGTCCAGGTTTATCGCCTATTCGGGTTCCATCCGCAAGGAGATCCGGCCGGGGTGTCGCTCACGGCCCCAAACAATGTGTGTAGGGTTCCCAAGTCCACCATCCGGGTGCCATTTGGTACACCGGGCCACTGTGCCTAGTCTGTCCCAAGCCCACCTGTACCGGGTGCCACTTGGTAGACTACTAACACTACCTACAAACACCAGAAACTAGTTGCAACTCTTGGACAGAGATCGAGTTGATTAATAAGTCGAGAGAGCTTGGAGTGCCCGGAGCCCAATGTGTGGTAGTAACTGTTCATGGATCACAAACACAGAACTCAGTTCCTGAGGACGGCTGCAATGAGACAACCCACCATGTACTCCTACATGGCCTCTCACCGCTACCTTTACCAAATCATGTTCACACACTTAGCTCACACATAGTAGGACATGTTTCACAACATTCCAATTCATCCCCGATGAATCAGACCTGACTCAACTCTAAGCAGTAGCAGGCATGACAACAAGCATGAATGAGTAGGCACATCAGGGCTCAAACAACTCCTACTCATGCTAGTGGGTTTCATCTATATACTGTGGCAATGACAGGTCATGCAGAGGAAAGGGGTTCAACTACCGCAGCATGTAACAGTTGAATCATTGTTGTCATAATGCAGTAAAATAGAGCAGGAGCGAGAGAGTGGGATTGTATCAGAATGAACAAGGGGGTTTTGCTTGCCTGGAACTTCTGAAGATAATATAGTTCTTCATCGGTGTCATCGAATTCATCATCGGAACCAAGTCTATCAAGAGGGGACAAATACCGGCAACACAGAGAAAACACAATCAATGCAATGCAACAATATGATGCATGAATATGACATGGCAAAATGAGTGTGTTTTTGCTAATGCAACTTAGAACAGATTAAATGAAGTTGGTTTGAACGCAAGGTTCAAATTCAAACTCCATATGTGAAGGTTTAAATGCCCTTTAAATGATTTGTCCTAAACAGCAGCCATAAGTTGTCCTAAAATGCATGAAAACAGTACAGATGGATATCTTGGATTTTTCTGATCATTTTTCATATATAACTTATTTCATTTGGAGTTACGGTTGAATTTCTATGATTTTTCAAAGTTTGCAACATTTTCTGAAATTTCCAAATCATTTTTGAATTAGAAATATTCCAGAAAATGCTTACTGCGTCAGCATGACATCAGACTGACATCAGCAGGTCGGCTGACCGGGTCCAGGTCAAACCTGACGTGTGGGGTCCACACGTCAGTGGCACAGAGCTGGCTAGTGTCACAAACAGGTGGGCCTAGTTAACAGCCACGTCAGGACGGTCAACTCTGGCGTGTGGGTCCCGCCGGTTTTAAAACTAATCTAAACAGAAATTAAGTTAACCTAAATAGGCACAGGGGCCCACATGGCAGTGGCTCTAGGGGTGTTTAGTAAGGTCATTAGTGCTAATTAAACTGACGCCACATCAGCAGTTGACGCCAGCGACCAAACCCAACGGCGGAGGATCGCCGGAGTTGCTCGGAACGGTGCTACAGGGGTCGGCTCGATGCGCTGGAGGCACCAGAGGGATGCCTATCATCACGCGCATCCAGGGATCACACGGGAGGCTGCGGGGTGGCCGGAGACAATGGCCACGGCAATCATGGTGGTGGCCGGAGCTCGGCTAGATGCGGGCGCGGGGCTGCAGCTCGATTCCAAGCGAACGGAGAGCACAAGCAGAAGCTATGGGGCCCTAGGAGCTCGACCAGGTGCTCGGATGCGGTGTTGGCCCTCCGTAATGACAACGACGACATTCATGGCGGCAGCAATCTTCGGCCGCGGTGGCCAGGGGGGCTAGAGGAGGGATTCGATGGCGGGGAGAGAGGGGTTGGGAGCAGGAGCTCACAGGGAGGCGGCGCAGTAGGTCAGTGGGATCGGGGACATCCTTGACGGCGCGAATCGACGGTGAGGGGCTCGGGTGCCCGAGGTTGAAGATGACCACGATGACGATGAAGCAGGTCCTCCCGCCGTCCCGTAGCTCGATCGAGAGGACGAGGAGGTTTCTGCGGTGCTTCTGGACTCGGCGAAAGGGCGAGGGTGCACGATGGCCGCGGCAGCGGCGATCAGCGGTCTCGGGTGTGCTCGGCGGCGCGAGGAAGAGAGGCCAGAGGAAGGGGGCGAGGCAGAGGAAGGAGGGGAAAGTGAGAGGGGGCCGCCCTCATCTCCTGGGCGTGCAGGTGGACTCGGGGGAGGCTAGCCAGCGCGAAGCAGGAGGTGGCCGAAAACGCACGCCACGCTTCCCCTCTGCCTACTGGCAGGAGAAAGAAGACAGCTCTGCCCTCGGTGGGCTGGGCCGCTACAGTGCCAGCACAGGTAGGCCGGCCCAGGTAACTCTCTCTCTGTTTTCTAATTTAAATTGTTTCTGTTTTCTATTTTTCTGTAGTTGTTTGGGCTTTATGAAAAATACCATAGCACTTCTAAAAATCCTGAAAATAATTGTGGGCACCTTCTGAAATATATGCAACAGCCCACATTTAGTTTCAGAATTATTTGAGCATTTAAATTATTTATAGCATTCAAATTCCCAAATTCAAATACTTTATGAGTTAAATCAAAAATCCATAAATGGCCAAGAAAAATATGCTCATCATTTTTGGTAGAGGTTTTCAACTTTATCAAAAATCATGAACATTTCCAAAGGCATTTTGGGTTCATTGAAGATTATTTTATATTGAACCTATTTGATTTGATCTGGTGCTAGGGTTTGAACAATCCCCATTTCAGGTTTAAATGAAATTTAAACATGATGCAGCAACCAAGCTAGTCCAAGGGCATAGCAAGGCTAGGGACGTGACAACTCACCCCTACTAAACAAGAATCTCGTCCCGAGATTCAAGCATAGGGTAAGATGAAGGGGGAACACAAACTAACATAATCTTAACAATCCAGGTGGCACTTCATGGAACGTTAACTCGATCACCATCATTGTCTTGATGTCTTGCCCCGAGAACTCCAACTAACATGACAATGAGAGGGAAAGGAAAACTCTAGAGGGATCGATCTTATCGAAGGTCGAACAACTAATGATCAACTCGTGGAGTGGGACATTGAAACATCTCTCAAGCTGAGACACAAGGCATTCGTCCAGAGGTATGGAGTAAAACACATGACAAAGGTTCACTAGGTAGGCAATAATTCCACACCTAAGAAGGTGGTGAACATTTGTCAACGTAGCGAGGAATTGAGTTGCCATGATACCATAACGATGCACCTTAGGGAAGGTGACTCGTAGAAATATCCCCTTAAGTGGCAAAAAGAATTACCTTTGATTCAGAGATTATTGAAACTCTTTATACCAGCCTAAGGCAATTCTCGGTAGAATGGCATACCCGGATTAGAATGGATTATGTGGATTACCTTGTTGAAAACAACACAAGGGATGATTTTAGTAACTGGGCAGAAGCTCAACAGTAGAGAGTGGGTCCACTGTTTGAAAAGTTATAGCATAAACGAGGAAACTGAGAGCAATCCCAATTAGTGCCAATGATAACACCTAGCGCTTGTGCATGCTCTCAAGAACTTGAGCATTTCCATATTTATCAAGGTTTTACCAATATCCGTGACAAGGATCCTGGCAACACAACATACTACCATGATGGATAGTGATGGACGATGCAGATGCAAAGGAAGATAACACCTTCTCAGATTTCACCTTAGCCAGGCCAAGGAACAAAATCTGGATGATCAACCGAGAGACATTTAGCACTCCGCTTCTAATGTTCTCCTTGACGTTCCAGGTACCACGATCATGCTTAAAAGCATCGACATGGCCATCAAGTAAAGGTCGGACTTCGGAATACAAAGGATCCATAAGGAACAACTGCAGAGATAAATCCTACGAAATCCTTATGGGGATGTGGCCAACTTCTTCAATCAAGATACTACAATAATAGGTCTTCTGTCTGGGTGTGTCAGCCACGACATCCACTTTACCGGGTTACACAAAGACCAATATTATAGTTCTTGGGAAACGTTGCAACCATCATATCTGCCTGAGATTCAGATCTGGTTCGTGTCGGGATATTCCGGACTCATCAAGTCTAGAAAGAAAAATGAAAGTTTGCAACACAAATCAACGAGACGACGTTGCGAGATTCTCGGGAAATGGACTACGGTAGTAAGCTCCAAAACACGAGTTGGTTCTGCTACAAACATGTGAATATGTTGTCCCAGACAAGCATGACCACGTAGTAGTCTTATAATAAAACACTACCAAGTTCAGGTGGGGAACCATCATCGAGGATATTGGAATCATGTGCATGAACTAGTATTCGCACAGCAACTCCTTTTCCTCGAACAAATCAATCAGTGGCTTGGTGTGCTAGGAAACACATATGGAATGGAGGCGGCCAACCTATCAAACCATAGAGTACTTCGCATATAGGCGTGACTAACTTGGGACAATTCCAGAGGAAGCAAAAACAATCTTTCTCTGATCCACGGCGACAACTTACATCAAGTACACGTGAATTAAAGAAAGTCACTTCTTTCATCCAAATATATCCTTCATGAGATAATATGAAGAAAATGCTTTCAAAAGTTTCCAACACTAGCTTAATATTCAACAAAATCATGGAGGAGATAAAAATGTTACCGATGGACTCAACAACAATTCATCCAGATTTCCGTGAAGATGGAATATTATGAGATCAAGTGATAGCATTGGTCAGAACAAAAAGACGTAATAGTGTATGCCCGAGGAAAATCCACGAGTAAGACAACATTATGAACATCGTTGGTTCTGATTTGAGTTGAGGATAGCCCACACTCAAATCAAAGTTTTGGCAAGACAATAGGTCCAACAAACTGGTCACGAGGATCAATCGATGAAAATATCATCTTTCTTCAACACACATACAAAATATCCCTTAAGATGAACTAAACCGGACAAGCTTCCATCTTCCAACTCTCCAAGTTGTTGTTTAGCTTGACCAACCAGCTCAGGGGTATGCAACACAGATTCTTGGAGAAAGGGTGGCTTACAAGGAAACCAACTTGATCACGAACTCAACATAGCGGTCAGGGGACAACCGTATGATACTTCCGGGAAGATACTCGGAAAATCACGAACCACCGATATGCTACTAAGCTCGAGATCAATCTTGCTTCTGAGGCAAGATGATATGATCAAAAGAGCGAGGGATTGACACAGTCCTAACTCATTGACCGAAGAGTGCACCAGAAATATGGACTAGGTACCACGATCAACCTTAGGATGGTGATTCAGTAACCAACACGCTAAGGATGAGGTTATTGTCCTTTAACTACCAAGCAATAGGGTTGCTAGGAGTATTGATTTCACACATCATAGTTTATCTGTCGGCATTCCGGTTGCAACAACACGGGAGCCGAGAAATGAATAATGTGGGCGAGAAGTATCACTATATCAAGATTTCATAAGAGGGTGTGCAATTCTCACGATACTCTTGTTATGAAAGAGGGTGATACCCCAAGGTATAACAGAACAAAAGCTGGATTGGCATTTTGATCTGCGAAGTACAACTACTTTGATCCAATCCTAGAAATGGATGAGATACTGGAGTTTGATTCTCCTGGTCATTCCAGAATAGAATGACTTGACGGACCACAACAGTAATAGGCATCGACGATCGAATGCACGCATACTCTTGACTATCAATTGATAGACGAGGGTCGGAAGACAACTAAAATGGGACAACTCAAAAGAACATATGATTTTCTGAGTTGTGGATGCATGGATTAGCATGTCGAACCAAGTTCAACAGGTTTCTTCCGGATAACCCATGCAGAAAGGTAGAATTGGCGGAGTATCAACATAGAAGCGAGAACTCGTCAAGAGCACTCTGGTTGTGATCTTTCGGTTCAACGAGGAACTTCCGCCATAAGAAGTTCATGGTATTTGGAAGAAGGAAATACCATGGACCTCGAAGACTATTACAAAGGTTACTAATATCCTAAAGGAACTAGCAAACACTTCCAACATGAAGTAAGTGGAGTGAATCTCGGGTTCAAAAACCTAGGATTAGAATACCTACTAACTAAGTGGCATCATGAAATGCTTTCGAGAATGATGGCCAGAATCATCACACTGGGAACACAAACATGGCTCGATTACTAGGTGGCACTCTAAGACACCTAGGGTCATAATAATAACTCCAACATATATTTCAAGGCAATTGAGTACCTCAACTCACCGTTTAGTGTGGTTAATCTGGCCCAAAGGGACATCGAAACGGAAGGAAGGGATTTGCAAATGCTTCAGACTATTTAGAAACCTGGGATGACTCGGAAAACATAACAACTGTAAATGCTCGAAAAGATTTGAGACATGCTACAAAAATGGTGGCATAACCACTCGATCATCATAATATCAAGGTTCTGAGATCAACTATGAACATACAGAAGATAGTAGGAGCTGAACTGAGGCTTAAATCCATCAATCCTATAAGTCTATGGATTAGTAACACGTGATCCTAATAGAAAGAAGAGAAAGCCTAGTTCCTTAACCCCGTAGGAAAGATAAGGTGACTCAGATCATAGGGCATAAGGTAAAGGAGTAAAAAGAGCCTTACGTTCCCATCCCACAATCAATTCCCCTACATATAACTAAAGCATTTCTGGACTCAACTTCGACCAGTTTGGCTTGGTAATCCTACAGGCAGTCAAGCTCTGATACCAAATCTGTCAGGACCCTGACTCAATGCCACATCGATCTAGCATGTAACACCTCATATTACTTTGCGGCCTCACTCACGGTATTCCCACGGGTGTCGCCTTACCTTTGCCCGGAACCTTTTGCGCCTTTTGGCACATGTATATGATAGTGTCGCTAGCATCCATATGATAAGGAGCCCGGGCTGACATGGCTAGTCGTAAACCCAAAGTGGCACAAACTTACAGGGACAGGCATCCATGACCCAACATCGAACATGTCGGTCATCAGTGAGTGGATCCAGGCTGTAGCATTGGGCTAGCAGGACTCCGGTGAACCGGGCTGTAGCGGGCTAACAGGACTCCAGTATTCATCGCGTGACATTTCCCCGAAGGGACAAATACAGGAACGAAGAAGGACACATGCCGGCCAGCCTAAGTGTTCTGGAGCAGTAGCAAGCTACCATGTCTCACTGGAAGCACTAGGAGACATTTCCCAGTAAGAGAGGCTACTAACGATAAACAACTAGATAGTCAGATCCCACACATACCAAGCATTTCAATAACATACACACAATATGCTCGATATGTGCAAATACAACATGGCATCACAACATGACTCTACAAATCAAGTATTTTTTTCAATAGGCTCTGAGGAGCGAGATATTACAAACATGGGTCTCATGACCCAACATTCAGAGCACACAAATCAAAGCACAAGCGGAAGCTCAACATGTCTGGGTACAGACAACTATAAATGAAAAAGGCTGAGAAGCCTTACTATCTACTAGATCCTGCCGAGGGCACAAGATCGTAGCTGAGGTAACAAGCTAAACGTCGAAGTCCAAGCGGAACTACTAGCGAGACTGAAGTCTCTCTACAAAACGTAAAATAGGCAAACGTGAGTACAAATGTACCCAGCAAGACTTACATCAGAACTAACTACATATGCATCATTATCAACAAAGGGGATGGTGGGGTTTAACTGCAGCAAGCCAGCTTTGACTCGGTGGCTATTCTAAACTACGACTGCAAGTAACTCTTTGAGGTGGCGCACACGAGTCCACATGTTCACCATATCAATACACCATTATGGATCCGCTCCCGTCTCCCTACGAGGACGCCATCCATAGCACTCACACTTATCTTGCGCATCTTGGAGTATCCACTTTCACTTGTCTATGAACAGTACAGGCAACCCAGAAGTCCTTTACCACGGACACGGCTATTCGAATAGATCATATTAACCCTGCAGGGGTGTACTTCTTCACACACGCTCTCGCCACTTACCACCATGTACACGTCATGTATCTCGGCAACCTTCAAGCGGAAGCCTAGCGAGGGTGTCGGCCACGACCTGACTAACCACACAAGTCTCTCATCCAGGTTTATCGCCTATTCGGGTTCCATCCGCAAGGAGATCCGGCCGGGGTGTCGCTCACGGCCCCAAACGATGTGTGCAGGGTTCCCAAGTCCACCATCCGGGTGCCACTTGGTACACCAGGCCACTGTGCCTAGTCTGTCCCAAGCCCACCTGTACCGGGTGGCACTTGGTAGACTACTAACACTACCTACAAACACCAGAAACTAGTTGCAACTCCTGGACAAAGATCGAGTTGATTAATAAGTCGAGAGAGCTTGGAGTGCCCGGAGCCCAATGTGTGGTAGTAACTGTTCATGGATCACAAACACAGAACTCAGTTCCTGAGGATGGCTGCAATGAGACAACCCACCATGTACTCCTACATGGCCTCTCACCACTACCTTTACCAAATCGTGTTCACACACTTAGCTCACACGCAGTAGGACATGTTTCACAACATTCCAATTCATCCCCGATGAATCAGACCTGACTCAACTCTAAGCAGTAGCAGGCATGACAACAAGCATGAATGAGTAGGCACATCAGGGCTCAAACAACTCCTACTCATGCTAGTGGGTTTCATCTATATACTGTGGCAATGACAGGTCATGCAGAGGAAAGGGGTTCAACTACCGCAGCATGTAACAGTTGAATCGTTGTTGTCCTAATGCGGTAAAATAGAGCAGGAGCGAGAGAGTGGGATTGTATCGGAATGAACAAGGGGGTTTTGCTTGCCTGGAACTTCTGAAGATAATATAGTTCTTCATCGGTGTCATCGAATTCATCGTCGGAACCAAGTCTATCGAGAGGGGACAAATACCGGTAACACAGAGAAAACACAATCAATGCAATGCAACAATATGATGCATGAATATGACATGGCAACATGAGTGTATTTTTTCTAATGCAACTTCGAACAGATTAAATGAAGTTGGTTTGAACCCAAGGTTCAAATTCAAACTCCATATGTGAAGGTTTAAATGCCCTTTAAATGATTTGTCCTAAACAGCAGCCATAAGTTGTTCTAAAATGCATGAAAACAGTACTGATGGATAGATTGGATTTTTCTAATCATTTTTCATATATAACTTATTTCATTTGGAGTTACGGTTGAATTTCTATGATTTTTCAAAGTTTGCAACATTTTCTGAAATTTTCAAATCATTTTTGAGTTAGAAATATTCCGGAAAATGCTTACTGCGTCAGCATGACATCAGACTGACACCAGCAGGTCGGTTGACCGGGTCCAGGTCAAACCTGACGTGTGGGGTCCACACATCAATGGCACAGAGCTGGCTAGTGTCACAGACACGTGGGCCTAGTCAACAGCCACGTCAGGACGGTCAACTCTGGCATGTGGGTCCCGCCGGTTTTAAAACTAATCTAAACAGAAATTAAGTTAACCTAAACAGGCACAGGGGCCCACATGGCAGTGGCTCTAGGGGTGTTTAGTAAGGTCATTAGTGCTAATTAAACTGGTGCCACATCAGCAGTTGACGCCGGCGACCAAACCCAACGGCAGAGGATCGCTGGAGTTGCTCGGAATGGTGCTACAGGGGTCGGCTCGACGCGCTGGAGGCACCAGAGGGATGCCCATCATCGCGCGCATCCAGGGATCACGCGAGAGGCTGCAGGGTGGCCGGAGACGATGGCCACGGCAACCATGGCGGTGGCCGGAGCTCGGCTAGATGCGGGCGCTGGGCTGCAGCTCGATTCCAAGCGAACGGAGAGCACAAGAAGAAGCTACGGGGCCCTAGGAGCTCGACCAGGTGCTCGGATGCGGCATTGGCCCTCCGTAATGACAACGGCGACACTCGCGGCGGCAGCAATCTTCGGCCGCGGTGGCCAGGGGGGCTAGAGGAGGGATTCGACGGCGGGGAGAGATGGGTTGGGAGCAGGAGCTCACAGGGAGGCGGCGCAGTAGGTCAGTGGGCTTTGGGACGTCCTTAACGGCGCGAATCGACGGTGAGGGGCTCGGGTGCCCGAGGTTGAAGATGACCGCGATGACGATAAAGCAGGGCCTCCTGGCGTCCCTTAGCTCGATTGGGAGGACGAGGAGATTTCTGCGGTGCTTCTAGACTCGGCGGAAGGGTGAGGGTGCACGATGGCCGCGGCAGTGGCGATCGGCGGTCTCGGGGGTGCTCGGCGGCGCGAGGAAGAGAGGCCAGAGGAAGGGGGCGAGGCAGAAGAAGGAGGGGAAAGTGAGAGGGGGCCGCCCTCATCTCCTGGGCGTGCAGGTGGACTCGGGGGAGGCTAGCCAGCGTGAAGTAGGAGGTGACCGAAAACGCACGCGCGCACGCCACGCTTCCCCTCTGCCTACTGGCAGGAGGAAGAAGACGGCTCTGCCCTCGGTGGGCTGGGCCGCTACAGTGCCAGCACAGGTAGGCCGGCCCAGGTCAGCTCTTCCGAATTACCCCATGTCAGGCCCGTCTCTTTCCAAGAGGTGAGTCGTGTAGGGAAGCCAGATCGGAATTCGGGGACCGCCGCCCATTTAGGGTCACGCGGCTCGGTGATGTAGAACAACCCCGATTACCACCCCTTTATGGTCTCCACGAAGGAGCCCTCGAGCCATAAAACGTTGGGCATCCTGCCCACCATGGCACCTCCGCACTCCGCCTGGCGGCTGCCCACTACCTTCGGCTTGACATTGAAGGTCTTCAGCAATAAGCCGAAGTGGAGCCGGATGCAGAGGAAGGCCTCGCACACGACAATAAACGTCGAGATGTTGAGGATGAAATTCGGGGCCAGATTGTGGAAATCCAGGCCATAGTAGAACATGAGCCCCCGGACAAATGGGTGAATTGGAAAACCTAGTCCGCGGAGGAAGTGGGTGAGGAACACCACCCTCTCATAGGGCCTGGGGGTGGGGATAAGCTGCCCCTTGTCGGGGAACCGATGCGCGATGTCGCTGGACGGAGGAGACCATCCACTTGCCTCCCCCTCCGGACATGGCTGGGGAAGGTTGAGGTGAGATGTGCGGACTTGGGCGCTGGAGCTCGAGTGCGCGGAAATGGATGAGCAAAGGAGGAAGAAGGCGTGTGTGAAAAAGTGGATCCTTATCCCTTTATATGGACGGACGAAGCTATGCGTCCCCACCGACCTGATAAAACTCGCTTATCTCCCAAGCGCCGTAATTGATGGCGCGGTTGGGTTACCCACGCTCGTATTGATGAGAATCCTGGAATAAGGGGACACAATCTCTGCTTTGACAAGACGTGCCAAGGAAACCGCCTCGCTAAATGCACTGAGGTGGAATAGTAAAAACGATTCAAATAAAGACTTGGCCGTGGTGTGATGCCACGGAATACGTCAGCAGATTGAATATGTGTAAATATTATTCTCTCTACGGTGGTATGTGGAACTTATTTTGCAGAGCCGGACACTATCCTTGTGTTCAAAATCCTCTATGAAGTATTCGGAGGAGGAACCCGCCTTGCAATGCCGAAGACAATATGCGCGCCGGACTCGTCATCATTGAAGCCTGGTTCAGGGGCTACTGAGGAGTCCTGGATTAGGGGGTGTCGGATAGCCGAACTATCACCTTTTGCCGGACTCCTGGACTATGAAGATACAAGATTGAAGACTTTGTCCCGTGTCCGGATGGGACTTTCCTTGGTGTGGAAGGCAAGCTTGGCGATACGGATATGTAGATCTCCTACCATTGTAACCGACTCTGTGTAACACTAACCCTCTTCGGTGCCTATATAAACCGGAGGGTTTTAGTCCGTAGGACGAACAACAATCATACCATAGGCTAGCTTCTAGGGTTTAGCCTCTCTGATCTCGTGGTAGATCTACTCTTGTACTACCCATATCATCAATATTAATCAAGCAAGAGTAGGGTTTTACATCCATCGAGAGGGCCCGAACCTAGGTAAAAACATCGTGTCCCTTGTCTCCTGTTACCATCCGCCTAGACGCACAGTTCGGGACCCCCTACCCGAGATCCGCCGGTTTTGACACCGACACTAGGGTTTACACGCAGTCGGTTACAAGGAAGGAAATATAATATCCGGATCACCAAGCTTGTCTTCCATGCAAAGGAGAGTCCCATCCGGACACGGGACGGAGTCTTGAGTCTTGTATCTTCACGCTCCAACAATCTGGACAAAGTATATAGTCCTGCTGTCCGGATACCCCCTAATCCAGGACTCCCTCAATATCCAAGAACATCAAGGAGAACTTTGTATTGAGAATCAAAGAGAGAGAAGAAGCCATCTAGCTAATAACTATGGGCCCGAAGGTCTATGGTAAACTATTCACGCTTCATCAGTGAGTCAATGGTGTTGATGTAGAAGCCCTCCGTGATCGATTCCCCCTCCGGAAGATCACCGGAAAAGGCCCCAAGATGGGATCTCATGGGTACAGAAGGTTGCGGTGGTGAAAAAGTGGTTTCGTGGCTCTCTGCAATATTTCTAGGGTATAAGAGTATATATAGGCGAAGGAAGTACGTCGGTGGAGCTACGAGGGGCCCACGAGGGTGGGGGGCGCGCCTACCCCACTTCCCCCCGGGCGCACCCTCCTGCCTCATGTCCACCTCATGGAGTTCCAGATTTCGACTCCAAGTATTCTGGATTGCTTTCGGTCCAAGAAAGATCATCGCGAAGGTTTCATTCCATTTGGACTCCGTTTGGTATTCCTTTTCTGCGAAACTCTAAAATCGGCAAAAAAACACAGAAACTGGCACTGGGCCTCCAGTTAATAGGTTAGTCCCAAAAATAATATAAAAGGGCATATTAAAGCCCATTAAACATCCAAAACAGATAATATAATACAATGGAACAATCAAAAATTATAGATACGTTGGAGACGTATCAGTCAACCAGAGTATGTTCTGCACCAGAGTAGTATGGTAATCCTGTTCTAGAAGTCATGTTACTAGACCGTGATGAACCTACGAACTATGAGGAGGCGATGATGAGCCCAGATTCCGCGAAATGGCTTGAGGCCATGAAATCTAAGATGGGATACATGTATGAGAACAAAGTGTGGACTTTGGTTGACTTGCCCTATGATCGGCAAGCCATAGAGCATAAATGGATCTTTAAGAAGAAGACTTACGCTGATGGTAATGTTACTATCTACAAAGCTCGACTTGTCGCGAAAGGTTTTTGACAAGTTCAAGGATTTGACTACGATGAGACCTTCTCACCCGTAGCGATGCTTAAGTCTGTCCGAATCATGTTAGCAATTTCCACATTTTATGATTATGAAATCTGGCAAATGGACGTCAAAACTGCATTCCTTAATGGATTTCTTTAAGAAGAGTTGTATATGATGCAACCAGAAGGTTTTGTCGATCCTAAAGGTGCTAACAAAGTGTGCAAGCTCTAGCGATCCATTTATGGACTGGTGCAAGCATCTCGGAGTTGGAATATACGCTTTGATGAAGTGATCAAAGCATATGGTTTTATATAGACTTTTGGAGAAGCCTGTATTTACAAGAAAGTGAGTGGGAGCTCTGTAGCATTTCTAATATTATATGTGGATGACATATTGTTGATTGGAAATGATATAGAATTTCTGGAAAGCATAAAAGGATACTTGAATAAGAGTATTTCAATGAAAGACCTCGGTGAAGCTGCTTCTATATTGGGCATCAAGATCTATAGAGATAGATCAAGACGCTTAATTGGACTTTCACAAAGCACATACCTTGACAAAAATTTGCAGAAGTTCAAAATGGATCAGTAAAAGAAAGGTTTCTTGCCTGTGTTACAAGGTGTGAAGTTGAGTCAGACTCAATGCCCGACCACTGCAAAAGATAGAGATAAAATGAAAGTCATTCCCTATGCCTCGGTCATAGGTTCTATCATGTATGCAATGCTGTGTACCAGACCTGATGTGTTCCTTGCTATAAGTCTAGTAGGGAGGTACCAAAGTAATCCAGGAGTGGATCACTGGACAGCGGTCAAGAACATCCTAAAGTACCTGAAAAGGACTAAGGATATGTTTCTCATTTATGGAGGTGAAAAAGTGTTGGGGAACATAGTATTTCAAAAAAAATTCCTACGATCACGCAAGATCTATCTAGAAGAAGCATAGCAACGAGCAGGGAGAGTGTGTCTACGTACCCTCATAGACCGAAAGTAGAAGCGATTAGTAACGCGCTTGATGTAGTCGAACGTCTTTGCGATCCAACTGATCCAAGTACCGAATGTATGACACCTCCGCGATTAGCACACGTTCAGCTTGGTGATGTCCCTCGAACTCTTAATCCACTTGAGGCCGAGGGACAGTTCCGTCAGCACAACGGCATTGTGACGGTGATGATGAGGTTACCGGCGTAGGGCTTCGCCTAAGCACTATGACGATATGACCGAGGTGTGTTTCTGTGGAGGGGGGCACCGCACACGGCTAAGAGAAACTTTGGTGTGCCTTTGGGGTGCCCCCCTCCCACGTATATAAAGGGGGGAGGGAGGAGGAGGCCGGCCAAGGTGTGGCGCGCCCAAGGGGGGGAGTCCTACTCCAAGTAGGATTCGCCCCCCTCCTATTCCCACAAGGAGAAGGGGGGAAGGAGGAGGAGCAGAGAAGGAAAGGGGGGGCGGCCCCCCCAACCCTAGTCCCATTCGGTTTGGGCTAGGGGGTGGCTCCACTCCCTGGCCTGCCTCGTCTCTTCCACCACTAGGCCCATGAGGCCCAATAACATCCGGGGGGGGGTCCGGTAACCCCCGGTACTCTGAAACTTATCCGAAACGCCCCGAACCATTCAGGTGTCCAAATTTAACCTTCCAATATATGAATCTTTATGTCTCGACCATTTCAAGACTCGTTGTCATGTCCGTGATCTCATCTGGGACCCCGAACAAACTTCAGTACATCAAATCACATAACTCATAATACAAATCGCCATCGAACGTTAAGCGTGCAGACCCTACGGGTTCAAGAACTATGTAGACATGACCGAGACACATCTCCGGTCAATAACCAATAGTAGAACCTGCATGCTCATATTGGCTCCTACATATTCTATGAAGATCTTTATCGATCAAACCGCATAAGAACATATGTTGTTCCCTTTGTCATCGGTATGTTACTTGCCCGAGATTCGATCGTCGGTATCATCATACCTAGTTCAATCTCGTTACCGGCAAGACTCTTTACTCGTTCCGTAATGCATCATCCCATAGCTAACTCATTAGTAACATTGTTTGCAAGGCTTATAGTGATGTGCATTACCTAGAGGGCCCAGAGATACCTCTCCGATACACGGAGTGACAAATCCTAATCACGATAGCTGTAGAGCATCTTTATAATCACCCAGTTACGTTGTGACGTTTGATAGCACACATGGTGTTCCTCCGGTATTCGGGAGTTGCATAATCTCATAGTCATAGGAACATGTATAAAAGTCATGAAGGAAGCAATAGCAATAAACTTAATGATCATAATGCTAAGCTAACGGATGGGTCTTTTCCATCACATCATTCTCTAATGATGTGACCCCATTCATCAAATGACAACACATGTCCATGGTCAGGAAACTTAACCATCTTTGATTAACGAGCTAGTCAAGTAGAGGCATACGAGGGATACTTTGTTTTGTATATGTATTCACACATGTACTAAGTTTCCAATTAATACAATTTTAGCATGAATAATAAACATTTATCATGATATAAGGAAATATAAGTAACAACTTTATTATTGCCTCTAGGGCATATTCCCTTCACAAAGAGCTCGTTGTAAATGGTTACGTTGATGCCAGCTTTGACACTGATCTGGATGACTCTAAGTCACAAACCAGTTACATATTTATATTGAATGGTGGAGTTGTCATTTGGTGCAGTTCCAAGCAAAGCGTCATGGCAGGATCTACGTGTGAAGCGGAGTACATTGTTGTTTCAGAAGTAGCAAATGAAGGAGTCTGGATGAAGGAGTTCATATCCGATCTTGGTGTAATACCTAGTGCATCGGGTCCAATGAAAATCTTTTGTGACAATACTGGAGCAATTGCCTTGGTGAAGGAATCCAGATTTCACAAGAGAACCAAACACATCGAGAGACGCTTCAACTCTATCCATGATCAAGTCAAGGAGGGAGACATAGAAATTCGAAAAATACTTACGGATCTGAATGTGGCAGACCAGTTGACTAAGCCTCTTTCACAAGAAAAACATGATCAACACCAAGACTCCATGGGTGTTAGAATCATTACAATGTAATCTAGATTATTGACTCTAGTGCAAGTAGGAGACTGAAGGAAATATGCCCTAGAGGCAATAATAAAGTTGTTATTTATATTTCCTTATATCATGCTAAATGTTTATTATTCATGCTAGAATTTTATTAACCAGAAACTTGATACATGTGTGAATACATAGACTAAACACAGTGTACCTAGTAAGCCTCTACGAGATTAGCTTGTTAATCAAACATTATTAAGTTTCCTAACCATAGACATCAGTTGTCATTTGATGAACGGGATCTCATCATTAGGAGAATGATGTGATGGACAAGACCCATCTGTTAGCTTGGCATAATGATCATTAAGTTTTATTGCTACTGCTTTCTTCATGACTTATACATATTCCTTTGACTATGAGATTATGCAACTCTCAGATACCGTAGGAATACCTCGTGTGCTATCAAACGGCACAACGTAAGTGGGTGACTATAAAGATGCTCTACGGGTATCTCCAAAGGTGTTTGTTGGGTTGGCATAGATCGAGACTAGGATTTGTCACTCTGAGTATCGGAGAGGTATCTCTGGGCCCTCTCGGTAATGCACATCATGATAAGCCTTGCAAGCTATGTGACTAATGAGTTAGTTGCGGGATGATGCATTATGGAATGAGTAAAGAGACTTGCCTGTAATTAGATTAAAGTAGGTATGAAGATACCGACGATCGAATCTCGGGCAAGTAACATACCGATGACAAAGGGAATAACGGATGTTGTCATTACGATTTGATCGATAAAGATCTTCGTAGAATATGTAGGAATCAATATGAGCATCTAGGTTCTGCTATTGATTATTGACCGGAGAGGTCTCTCGGTCATGTCTACATAGTTCTCGAACCCGTAGGGTCCGCACGCTTAACGTTCGATGACGATTTGTATTATATGAGTTATGAGATTTGGTGATCGAATGTTGTTCAGAGTCCCGGATGAGATCACGGAGATGACGAGGAGTCTCAAAATTGTCGAGAGGTAAAGATTGATATATTGGACGATAGAATTTGGACACCGGAAGTGTTCTGGAATGTATCGGTTACATATTGGAGTACCGGGGGGGTTACCGGAACCCCCCGGGAGAAGACATGGGCCATATGGGCCATAAGACGGAGGCACACAAGCCTACAAAGGGGTGGTGTGCCCCCCACAGGGAAGGAGGCCGAATAGGACTAGGAGAGCGGCGGCGCCCCCCTTTCCTTCTCCCTCTCCCTCTCCTTCCCCCTTTCCGGGGGACGAATCCTACTAGGAGCCCAAGTAGGACTCCTCCTACTTGGGGCGTGCCTAGGGCCGGCCTTCTCCCCTCCCTCCTTTATATACGTGGGGAGGGTGGCGCCTAGAAGACACATCAATTGTTCCAAGCCATGTGCGGCGCCCGCCCCACAGTTTACGCCTCCGGTCATATTCACGTAGTGCTTAGCCGAAGCCCTGCGCGGATCACTTCACCATCACCGTCACCACACCATCGTGCTGACAGAACTCTCCCTCGACACTTTGCTGGATCAAGAGTTCGAGGGATGTCATCGAGCTGAACATGTGCAGAACTCAGAGGTGTCGTACGTTCGATGCTTGATCGGTTGGATCGAGAAGATGTTCGACTACATCAACCGCGTTAAGTAAACACTTCCGTTTTCGTTCTATGAGGGTACGTGGACACACTCTCCCCTCTCGTTGCTATGCATATTTTAGATAGATCTTCCGTGAACATAGGAAATTTTTTAAATTGCATGTTGCGTTCCCCAACAGATCTTGAATGAAAAGGCAACATGTTGTATCAACTAGGTCCAGGATTTCAAATTTCGTATGTGCTTAGGAGGCAGCCCATGTTGCACCTCAAAGGTGCTCACCACCACAAAACACGCCATCTAGCTAAGCTCACTCAGTCAACGGTGGTGGTAGGGGATGTTTATCTATTTGCAGTGTGGTGATGGCCCTACCCGGTGCGGCTAACGCAGGATTGTTGCCCGAGAGGCAATGCTAACACTGATGCAATAGGAGAAGATACTAGTGCGTTAGACAGTTCCAGGTCGGCTCGGCGGTCGGTCAACATAAGCATCTTGGCATGGACAAGGGAGTGAAGCGGTAGATCCTTCGTCCATCGCACGTCCCTTCACCGCAATAGGGACCAAAGGTGGAGCAACTGGAGCATGATGGAGGGAGGCAAGGAACTCAACCTATTTCCGACGCTCGCTCCAATGTTTTAGGTGGAACTTGAACTCTCTTGGTGCAGGAATACGGCTAGGAAGAAGGAGCCACCCAACAGAGATGTTTTTGGCCAGTGATGGTTTCGAAAACACGTATGTAGATTCTCATGTGAAAATAATGATCTCACCCCTTCTAGGTCATACCATTTCCGACGTGCATGCATCATTTCCTTGTTGAAGATGTTGGCTCAACCCTCGTCTTGTGAGTTAATAATTCCAAGTTCGACTTCTAGTTGGATCTCATATCTGACGACTCCTCCAAAGCTATTGTACCTACACAAAATTTTAGGACTCTCGGATGACTTTTTTGTAAAATGTTCAAGAATTCCCAAAAGCCATTAGATTTGAGATCCAATGGCTCTGAGGAGCTTGTATCATGGTATCGCCTAACACCCGGTATCACCTGATATCTTCCAATCTAATGGCTGATATAGAGGGGATTTTAGTCAATACTCATCCAGTTCTTTTTTTCGATTAATATGCAGTATCGTTGTCTTCATCCCCGCGATCACCGCCCACGACACCAATCATGTCCATCTTCCCATCCCCGTATCATCGTCCTGCTCCCCTGCTTCCCAGTGATTCGCCTCCACCGTGGATAGTCGCTCGTCCCAAGTATAGCCGCAGATGCTAGTGCCGCCGTTGCTTGCTCATCATTGTATCATCTTTGCATGCTCTCAGGCCAATGTGATAGTTGAACCAGCGCGAAAGTGGATCCTACCAACTCGGGGATGGGGAAAGCTAAGAGCATCAACAACCAGACTTTGCAAACCCGACCCTCAAACGCATGCAGACGCGACCGGACGCGTCCGCGGACAGTGACAGATCACCCCTTAAATTAGCCACTTTGCATCCGAATCTCTCATATTTCAACCCCTAAATCCATACAAAGCATGCAAAGAAATCGTAGATACTATATAATATGTAGTACCCTAACTAATCTTCGTCGTCGGAGATGTCCACAATGACGGTGTGATAATCCCCAAGTGCAGGGAATCATCGTAGCAATTCCCAAAGGTGGAAGTGATAAGTATGGAGTGTCGAACCCACATGGAGCTAAAGGTAAGATCAATATTCTCTCAACTCCTATCTGCCACTGATACGACTCTACGTACACCAACTGTTTGCTTCCAACTAGAAACGAGAAATGAAACTATGTTGTGGGTATGAAGAGGATAACTTTGCATGGTATCGGAGATATAAAATATAAAAGTAAGTGATTTTATCATAAAGTTAGAATATATTACTAAATATTATAAATAGCGAGTGTGGAATAATGATGGGTCGGTGTGCGGAATCATCCTAGGCAATTGTTAACAAGACCGGTAATCACTATTGCAATTTCATATGAGGGAGAGGCATAAGCTAACATAATTTCTCTTCTTGGATCATATGCACTTAAGATTGGAACTCTAGCAAGCATCCGCAACTACTAAAGATCATTAAGTTAAAACCAACCATAGCATTAAAGCATCAAGTCCCCTTTATCCCATACGCAACAACCCCCTTACTCGGGTTTATGCTTCCGTCACTCAAGCAACCCACTATAAGCGAATGATGAACGTATTGCATCACCCTACAGCGGGAATCCCTCATGCTTGTGCGACATGGAGGGCACAATAGGACAGCACAAAAAACCATACAACTCATACCAATCTAGATCATCAATCAACCCAAAGACAAAGGATATCTACTCAAAACATCATAGGATGGCAACACATCATTGGATCATAATATGTGGCATAAAGCACCATGTTCAAGTAGGGATTACAACGGGGTGCAGGAGAGTGGATCGCGTAAAATAGATGAGGATGGTGATGATGATGGTGCTATTGATGAAGACGATCACCGCGGCGATGATTCCCCTCGCGATGGCACTCTGGCGCCACCGAGATAGAGAGGAGGAGAGGTTCTCCCCGTTGTGGTTCCTCCTCCATGACCTCCCCCCTGGATGGGGAGAGGTTCTCCCTCTGGATCTTGGCCTTCATGGCGATGATGGACCCTCCGAGATCCTCCTCCATGGCCTCCGGTGATGATGGCCCCCTCCGACAGGGTGCCAGAGAGGGCCTAGATTGATTTCTCGTGGCTACAAAGGCTCGCGGCGGCGGAACTTTCGATCTAGGTTATTTTCTGAAGGTTTCTGTATTTATAGGAGAGGATGGCGTCGAGAACAAGTCAGGGGGTCCCTGAGGCAGCCACGAGATAGGGGGGCGCGCCCCCACCCTCGTGGGGCCCACGAGACTCCCCTTCGGTAGATTTTTGCTCCAGTATTTTTTATATTTTCCAGAAAAATTCTCCGTTGATTTTCATCGCATTCCGAGAACTTTTATTTCTGCACAAAAACAACACCACGGTAGTTCTGCTGAAAACAGCGTCAGTCCGGGTTAGTTCTAATCAAATCATGCGAAAATCATATAAAACTATTGTAAACATGGCATGAATACTTCATAAATTATAGATATGTTGGAGACGTATCAGCATCCCCAAGCTTAATCCATGCTCGTCCTCGAGTAGGTAAGTGATAAGAGAAATAATTTATGAAGTGTAAATGCTAGCAAGTGCATAAGTTTGATCAATAATAGTCCCAATCACTCTTTCTAGCATCATTATATATCATAACAATAGCTCAACTCATAAAACTTCTCATGATCAAGTAACAAGCTATTCACATGTTAAAGTATAGATCATAAACTTTCTTGAAAACTAACAAACCGTGCCCTTAGTCATCAAACAATTGCAATTCATCTCATTTTCGGGAAGGGTCTATGTAAGAGCTTTGATTAAACAAACTCCACATACTCAACTATCATTTTATCTTTCACAATTGCTAACACTCATGTGATATTTATGGGTTCAAATTTTTAATCGGACACAGAGAAAGATAGGGGCTTACAGTTTCGCCTCCCAACCTTTTACCTCAAGGGTAATGTCAACAATAATAATTTATGAAAACCCACATCCAAGTGGATATATATATCTGCATCGCTCCAACACAAAGTGCTTGCCAAAGGAAAAAGTGTAAAAAGGAAAGGTGATGATCACCATGACTCTTGTATAAGGGTAGAAGACAAAAGTAAGAGATAGGCCCTTCGCAAAGGGAAGCAGCGGTTGTCATGCGCTTTTATGGTTGGATGCACAAAATCTTAATGCAAAAGAATGTCACTTTATATTGCCACTTGTGATAAAGACATTTATTATGCAGTCCGTCGCTTTTATTTGTTCCTTATCACAAGTTCGTATAAAGCTTATTTTCTTCGCACTAATAGATTATACATATTTAGAGAGCAATTTTTATTGCATGCACTGATGACAACTTACTTGAAGGATCTTACTCAATCCATAGGTAGGTATGGTGAACTCTTATGGCAAAACTGGTTTAAGGGATGTTTGGAAGCACAAGTAGTATTTCTACTTGGTGCAAAGAATTTGGCTAGCATGAGACGAAAAGGCAAGCTCAACATGTTGGATGATCCAAGACAATATAATGTTTCGGATATAGGAAAACATAGCCCATTAAGTTGTCTTCCTTGTCCAACATCAACCTTTTAGCATGTCATATTTTAATGAGTGCTCACAATTGCAAAAGATGTCCAAGATGGTATATTTATATGTGAAATCTCTCTTCCTTCAATATTCTTTCATGAATTGTTCAAGTGACCAATTCTACGTTTGCTAACTTTCAATAAGTTTACTACCTATACTTATTATGTGTGAAGTCATTACTCCCCATGTTATAAGCATCTGAAACGTATATAAATTCAGATTTATGATATTCAATTCATTCAACCATTTACTCATAGGATATATGTGGAGCACGTGAGTAAACAACAAACTACTCCAAAAAGATATAAGTGAAGAACACTAAGTAGTCAAATGATTAACTAGCCATGGGATGATTCTTTTTCATTTGAGATTTCAGATCCAATGATTTTATTCAAAAAGCAAGTAAAATTGAAAACACACCAGCAAAACACATATCATATGACGAATAAAAATATAGCTCCGAGTAAGGTATACCGATAGTTTCGAAGATGAAAGAGGGGATGCCTTCGGGGCATCCCCAAGCTTAGGCGCTTGCGTCTTCCTTTATTATTACCTTGGGGTTCCTTGGGCATCCCCAAGCTTAGGGTATTTCCACTCCTTATTCTCCTCATATCGATATCTCACCCAAAGCTTGAAAACTTCAATCACACAAAACTTAACAGAACTTCGTGAGATAGGTTAGTATGATAAAGAGTAAACCATTCACTTTGGTACTGTCAAAGACAAGGTTCATAATTGTTCTCACACAATGCCTACTGGACCATATCATTTCTACAATTTATATTGAGAAATATAAGTCATAGAAACTAGAAAACAAGCAAACTATGCAATGAAAACAGAATCTGTCAGAAACAGAACAGTCTATCATGATATGATAAGAAACCATACTTATGCTACTCCAAAAATTATGAAATAAATTGGTGGACGTGAGGAATTTGTCTATTAATCTTCTTAAAAAAGAATCAACTCAAAATCACTCTTTTGTAAAAAAATGACAGCTAATCTCGTGAGCGCAAAGTTTCTGTTTTTTACAGCAAGATCACATTAACTTTCACCCAAGTCTTCCCAAAGGTCTTACTTGGCACTTTATTGAAACAAAAGCTACAGAACATGATTACTACAGTAGTTTAATCATTTAAACACACAAAAACAGTATGGGTAAATATTGAGTTGTCTCCCAGCAAGCGCTTTTATTTAATGCCTTTTAGCTAGGCATGATGATTTCAATGATGCTCACATAAAAGATAAGAGTTTAAACATAAAAAGAGCATCATAAATAATATGACTAGCACATTTAAATCTAACCCACTTCCTATGCCAAGGGATTTTGTGAGCACACAATTTATAGGAACAAGGATCAACTAGCATAGGAAGGCAAAACAAATATAACCTCAAAACTTTAAGCACATAGAGAGGAAACTTGATATTATTGCAACTCCTACAAGAATGTATTCCTCCCTCATAATAATTTTCAGTAGAATCATGAATGAGTTCAACAATATAACCATCACACAGAGCATTCTTTTCATGATCTACAAGCATAGAAATTTTACTACTCTCCACATAAGAAAAATTCTTCTCATTCGGAATAGTGGGAACACTAATTCCTAAAGTTGACACTCTTCCAACCCCACTTTAGATTATAGTATTATTCATACTCCAAAAGATATAAGTGAAGTTCATTGAGCATTCTACAATTAATATAGTCTAACCAATACCCAAGCTCAAAATATATAAGTGAAGCACACAAAGCATTCTATAAAATCATACTTAAAAGATTTAAGTGAAGCACAAAGAGCAATTCTGTAAGATCATACTTAAAATATATAAGTGAAGCACATGAAGTATTCTATAAATCAATCAAGGGATATCTCATACTAGCATGGTTCTTAAAGGAAAAACAAAAACACAAAGGACACAAATCATGTGAACAAAACAAAAACCGAGGTATACCGATAATTGTTGAAGAAGAAAGATGGGATGCCAACCGGGGCATCCCCAAGCTTAGATGCTTGAGTATCCTTGAAATATTTACTTGGGGTGCCTTGGGCATCCCCAAGCTTGAACTCTTGCCTCTCTTTATTCTTCTCATATTGATAGCACCTCGATCTTCGAACACTTCATCCACACAAAACTTTAACAAAAACTTTGTGAGATCCGTTAGTATAATAAAGCAAATCACTACCTTTAGGTGCTGTTGAGAACTAATTAAAAATTAATATTAGAACTATATCTACTGTATTCCAACTTCACCATGGTTCATACCCCCCGATACTACCCATAGATTCATCAAAATAAGCAAACAACACACGAAAAACAGAATCTGTCAAAAACAGGACAGTCTGTAGTAATCTGGAAGTTTAGTAAACTTTTGTAACTCCAAAAGATTCTAAAGAAATACTAAAATTTAAACAACTTGTATAGAAGTAATGTTCAAAAATTTTCAGACCCATTTGACTTTCCAGTAAAAAATGTAAATTCACGCGCTACAGCCAAAATTTCTGTTTTTTGTACTGCACAAAGTAAACAAGCAATCTGATCATCCTAAAACCAAAGCTTGGGACATTATTTTTATAATACAATGGATATATACAAAGGGATAATTATTTTCAGAGAAGCTTCCATGAAAATTTTTACATTGTTTCCATGAGCATGAACACAAGTGTTCAAGATTGACCCTCACTTCTCCGATGCATAACCTTCCAATCACTTCTCTTATTGAAAAAAACTTTTTAGGCAAGAGAGGCAAGTAAATTTTTTGTATTTTCAATCTTTTAATTTTTTTTATGTTTCACCCACAACTAAGCAAAACTAAAAAGGCAAAACAAAAACTACTTAGTGAAGAAAGCAAACAAGCATACACGAAAATATCAACCCCACGCTATTGCTCCCCGGCAATGGCGCCAGAAAAGAGCGTGATAATCCCCAAGTGTAGGGAATCATCGTAGCAATTCCCAAAGGTGGAAGTGATAAGTATGGAGTGTCGAACCCATAAGGAGCTAAAGGTAAGATAAATATTCTCTCAAGTCATATCTGCCACTGATACGACTCTACATACACCGAACATTTGCTTCCAACTAGAAACGAGAAATGAAACGACGTTGTGGGTATGAAGAGGATAACTTTGCATGGTATCAGAGAGATAAAATATAAAAGTAGGTGTTGTTATCATAAAGTTAGAATATATTACTAAATATTATAAATAGCGAGTGTGGAATAATGATGGGTCGGTGTGCGGAATTATCCTAGGCAATTGTTAACAAGACCGGTAATCACTATTGCAATTTCATATGAGGGAGAGGCATAAGCTAACATTCTTTCTCTTCTTGGATCATATGAACTTATGATTAAAAGTCTAGCAAGCATCCGCAACTACTAAATATCATTAAGGTAAAACCCAACCATAGCATTAAAGCGTCAAGTCCCCTTTATCCCATACGCAACAACCCCCTTACTCGGGTTTATGCTTATGTCACTCAAGCAACCCACTATAAGCGAATCATGAACGTATTGCAACACCCTACAGCGGGAATCCCTCACGCTTGTGCGACACGGAGGGCACAATAGGACAACACCAAAATAAAACATACAACTCATACCAATCTAGATCATCAATCAACCCAAAGACAAAGGATATCTACTCAAAACATCATAGGATGGCAACACATCATTGGATCATAATATGTGGCATAAAGCACCATGTTCAAGTAGGGATTACAACGGGGTGCGGGAGAGTGGACTGCATAAAATAGATGAGGATGGTGATGATGATCATGATGTTGATGAAGATGATCACCGCGGCGATGATTTCCCTCCCGATGGCACTCCGGCGCCACCAAGAGAGAGGAGGAGAGGTTCCCTCCCTTGTGCTTCCTCCTCCATGGCCTCCCCCATGGATGGGGAGAGGTTCTCCCTCTGGATCTTGGCCTTCATGGCAATGATGGCCCCTCCGGGATCCTCCTCCATGGCCTCTGGTGATGATGGCCCCCTCCGGCAGGGTGCCAGAGAGGGCCTAGATTGATTTCTCGTGCCTACAGAGGCTTGCGGCGGCGGAACTTCCGATCTAGGTTATTTTCTGAAGGTTTCTATATTTATAGGAGAGGATGGCGTCGAGAACAAGTCAGGGGGGTCCCTGAGGCAGCCACGAGATAGGGGGCGCGCCCCCACCCTCGTGGGGCCCACGGGACTTCCCTTCGGTAGTTTTTTGCTCCAGTATTTTTTATATTTTCCAAAAAAATTCTCCGTTGATTTTCATCGCATTCCGAGAACTTTTATTTCTGCACAAAAACAACACCACGGTAGTTCTGCTAGAAACAACGTCAGTCCGGGTTAGTTCTACTCAAATCATGCCAAAATCATATAAAACTATTGTAAACATGGCATGAATACTTCATAAATTATAGATACGTTGGAGACGTATCACGGTGTCGGGCACTAGCTGAACGGGCGGGTAGGAGGGCTCCGTCTCATCCTCCTCTTGCTTGACCTCATCCATGTAGGCGAGCATGTCCGCCTCCTTCGTGACCTGCTGCGCCTCAATCTCCTGCCGGGGACGGTGTCTGGCCTCCGCAGCCGACTCCGAGCGGAGGAAATCGAGGATGGCCTTCTGCTCCGCCTGTTTATCCGCGTCACCAGCACCCCCACCTCCTTCTCCTTCTCCTCAACCTCCTTCTCCTCATCATCATCGTCGCTGTCGTCCTCCTCCTCCTCCTCCTTCGGATCCACTACATCTAAAGGTAGCCCCACGACAGTCCGGGCTTCACGCCTTTCTCGGATCTGTTCAAGGAGCTCGAGCCGTTGCTCCGGCGTTAGAAATGGGTGGCTCCTCACCTAGAGGCGTGAGGGCATGGCTACTAGGCGGAGGAGGGGAGTGGAAAGTGGCGGCGGCGGCGGATGGGCGGAGGAAAATGTGGATGGTAGATTTTTGGTGCTGCCCTCGACTTAAATAGCCGGGCTAGGCACTACGCGGTCTGCTGGTGCGGTGCCACGCGGCGACACCGGTCTGATGGTGGAGACGACCTTCGGACCGTCGGGTTTCCGCGAGTTTCCGCGTGGGACAAGGCCGTCAGTCCAACATGGTGGGCGTGCTCGGGCGCCCTATATCCGCCCCATATTTGTGCTGGATATGAGGGGTGCCAGTCAGGGCGTTTAAGGTCCGTTTGAGGGGCTGTCTGGGTTGAAAAATCATGACCGGTCAGTGACTGGGCGGGTGGCCGAAGCATTTGAGGCCGGTTTGGGACGCTCAACTATAGATGCTCTAATCACTGATGTTTCTTTCTCTCGCGAATCAATCAGGTGTAAGAATGGTTCTCCGAGACAATTCTATGGATGGCGATCATGTCGTCAAAAGGTTTCTTGCACAGAGGAGATAGGTGCATGTATGGAAGGAATCTCACTTGCATTGGAATGGTTTGATTTTTTTGAGGTTTGGAATGGTGTGAATTTTCTCTTTTTTTAGGCTTGCAATGGTGTGAAGTGTCAGCGATCAATGAATATTTTGGGGTTCAAGAATCGACCCAGGGTAAGTAATTAAATAGAACTAGCTAGGTACCATCTCTTTAATTCTAGTTTCAATACTATTAAGTATCATGCTTCATTAATTATTATCTGATTGAATTCTATTCTCATAAAGGCCATGCAGCAGGCATCAGGGAATGATTTATGTGCATACTACATTTGCGAAAACATTCGCATAATGACGTCCGAAAGGAGCACATCTGATAGACAGCTATGGGTACGTTTGCCAGAACACTATTCACAATGTTTACATCGTTACCGATATCTAATCACACAACTAATACATGCATATTGATCTTCTTCTTAAAAGTTCAATGAGGTGTGGGATAAGCTCCTACCGGAGGATCGCGTACGAGCAATTCAAGAGGAAATAGCGGGATTTTTGCTTGACCGGGTCATAGATCCAAAGGAGAATACCATTACCCGCTACCGCAGTAATGCCTCAATGTAGGAGAAATTGTATATACCAAATTGTATATGTATACATGTGTATGTGTGAATGGGTGGTGCGAGAAATTCGTTATATATATATATATATATATATATATATATATATATATATCATTGGATGTCTCGCACCACTACGAGAAATTCTATTTATATATATGCATAACGTGTACAATATGTACTATCATAAAATACCAGAAAATGAAAAATAATTAAATGGAAAACACAAAATTAAAGGAAAAAGAAATCATGAACCCAAAACACCCCAACCTTCTAGTACCGGTTGGTGTTACCAACCGGTACTAAAGGTCTCCCGCCCCAGGCGCAGGCTCACGCCACCTGGTGGCCCTTTAGTGATGGTTCGTGCTGAACCGGTACTAAAGAGGGGACCTTAGTCCTCATCCATTAGTGCCGGTTACAGAACCGACACTAAAGGGCCTTACGAACCAGTGATAATGCCTGATTCTGCACTAGTGTTAGAAATGGGTGGCTCCTCACCCAGCGGCATGAGGGCATGGCTACTAGG
>NC_041389.1:595507853-595534354 GCF_002162155.2 Triticum dicoccoides | reverse complement strand
GGCGGACAGACGGAGCAAAATGTGAATGATAGAGTTTCGGTGCCGCCCTCGACTTAAATAGTCGGGCTAGGCACTACGCGGCCCGTCGGTGCGGCGCCGCGCGGCGACACTGGCCTCGGACCGTCGGGTTTCTGCGCATTTCCGCGTGGGACCCCGTCGTTAGTCCAATGTGGCGGGCGTGCCTGGGAGCTCTATATCGGCCCCATATTTGAAATGGATATGAGGGGTGCTAGTCAGGACGTTCGAGGTCCGTTTGAGAGGCTGTCTGGGTTGAAAAATCATGATCGGTCAGTGACTGGGTGGGCTGCCGGAGCGTTTGATTTGGGACGCTTGGCTGTAGATGCTCTAATCACTGATGTTTCTTTCTCTCGGGAATCAATCAGGTGTAAGAATTGTTCTCCGAGACGATTCTATGCATGGCGATCATGTCGTCAAAAGGTTTCTTGCAGAGAGGAGATACGTGCATGTATGGAAGGAATCTAACTTGCATTGCAATGGTGTGATTTTTTTTTTAGGTTTGTAATGGTGTGATATTTCTATTTTTTTAAGCTTGCAATAGTGTGAAGTGTCAGCGATCATTGAGGTCGTTACCTTGGAGGTGGTGAAGATGACCCATAATGGTGACCATGATAAGTCTGTCTATTCCTCTTTAGTGCTTGAGATCAAGTCGCTAATTGCCTCTTGTATCAACTTGTATTATCATGTTAGCCATAGTCAGAATACAGTTACTAATCCTTTAGTGTTTTTTTTGAAAACCCCCACCATGTATTAATTTAACTTAAAATGTTTGTACAATCATTCATTACAAACTTTGCCAGGCAGGAAGAAACAGAATGAAAAAGAAAACCATAAGATCTATTATCCAAACTAAACTTTACAATCTCGTGAGCCACCAAATTTGCCCTCCTGTTAATCTTTGAAATCTGTAAATTCACCAGCATCTTTGAGACATTTACAGCCTTCTTCTTTAGATCAACAAGGGAGGACCTGTCCATACAATCTCTTCCAAGAACAGAGGCCACAAAGGAGCAATCAGTTTCCAAAATGACGGGCATGTCTAGTGTCATACAAATACCCAGGCCGGACATGGACGCTCTAATTTCGGCTTCCTCGATACTATAGCAAACTCCAATATAATCCCAGGAAGAAAGAATAACTTGTCCGCAGTTGTTTCTCACAACCACCCCCACGCTCGCAGTTTTAATGGCCTCCACAAAACTTGCGTCCACATTAATCTTGTTTGGCTTATATCTTGTCCTCCCATCTTTATTGGATGTAGCGGGTTCGAATATTTTGTTGATCTGTAATGTATGAATATTTTTGTATGATCGGGAATGGATCCATTTTTCCTTTCATGATGATCAATATGATGTTCTGGTTTGATTTCGAATGTGTAAATATTTTGTTGGATGTCGTACTTTTTGTCTTGATGACAATTATGATTTTTTTGGTTTGATTAAGAATCTATGAATATTTTGGGGATCAAGAATCGATCCAAATTCTATATTTTGTTTTGTTAGAAATAGATCGTTTTTATTGTGAACTCAATTGTGATGCTATATGCGAATTAGAAAGAGGATCTCTAGAAATTCTCACGAAAACCAAAAAATTTGGACATTACTGTGGTTGAATTATACTTTTTTATATCAAAATACAGATGTTGAATCCCATCCAACCTCGTGTTAATTAGCATGACAAGGAGAAAATTTCTGACAGCTTCAGCACATTATAGGTGCGTTTACAGTGTAGAAATTGCGGAAGCGTCTCCACTCCCGTAACATGGGAGCCTGCGTGCTTTATGTTGATTGGGCGAGGCCAGCTCTCGCAGAGGCATACAAGATTGCGGTTTAAACAACCAGAGATATACATGGAGAGATAGAGGAGAATAAAAGGATAACAAGCTAACAACCTAGATTCTCCTGACTACTCTAACATAATAATGATAATGCGTGATATATGTTTAACACTCCCCCATAATCACAACTATGACAAGTTGAGATTACGTTTAAACTGTTCAAAGCTTCTGTCTGGCAATGCCTTTGTGAATCCATCTGCAAGCTGATTTTTGGATGGTATAAATCTGATCTCAAGCTGTTTGTTGACAACACGTTGTCTCACAAAATGAAAATCTATTTCAATGTGCTTTGTGCTGGCATGAAAAACTGGATTAGCAGATAAATATGTGGCACCAAGATTATCACACCGTAAGCACGGAGGCTGAGTCTGAACCACTCCAAGTTCTCTGAGCATGGATTGAACCCAAATAATTTATGTCGTTGCATTTGCTAGTGCTTTATATTCTGCTTCTGTACTTGACCTGGAAACAGTGGCTTGCTTTCTTGCGCACCATGATATTAAGTTAGATCCATAAAAGATAGCAAAACCACCTGTTGACCTTTTGTCATCCAAACAACCAGCCCAGTCTGCATCTGAGAATGCACTAACAGGTGTTGAAGATGACTTGCTGAGTGTGAGGCCCAAGTGTATAGTGTTGCTTATATACCTGAGAAAACATTTTGCAGTTGTCCAATGGGCTGTGGTAGGTGCATGAAGATACTGACACACCTTATTGACTGCACAAGAAATGTCAGGTCGAGTAAGAGTCAAGTACTCAAGTCCACCAACTAGACTTCTGTAACCAGTGATGTCCTCTTGATGCAAGGGCTCTCCTTCTGTCAAGGACAAGGGTTCTGAACTAGACAAGGGTGTTGGTGAAGATTTACAATTCTGCATACCAATTCTACTTAGTAGTTCAGTGGCATACTTTGCTTGAGATAGATGAATACCATTACTATGTTTCTTAACTTCAATACCCAAGAAGAAATGTAGATCTCCCAAGTCCTTGAGAGCAAACTCAGAGCCTAGGTCCTTAAGCAATGTTGTCACGGCTCCATCAGAAGAGATAGTGACAATGATGTCATCAACATATATTAAAACAAATATGGATGTTTTATGCTTTTTATAAATGAACAAGGAGGTGTCAGATTTTGATGGAACAAAGCCAAGTGACTGGAGTTTCATACTTAACCGTGAATACCATGCTATGGGCGCCTTCTTCAAACCATACAGGGCTTTATCAAGCTTGCAGACATATGATGGTGCATATTTAGCTTCAAACCAAGGAGGTTGTTTCATGTACACTTCCTCTTCCAGAACACCATGGAGGAACGCGTTCTGGACATCTAGCTGCCTCAGACTCCATCCCCTGGACACGGCTATTGGTAACACAAGACAGATTGTTGCAGCTTTAACAACAGGACTAAATGTGTCCTCATAATCTATGCCATACCTTTGCTTGAACCCCTTTGCTACAAGCTTTGCCTTGTATCTGTCTATGGTACCATCAGATTTTTTCTTGATTCTATAGACCCACTTACAATCAATTAGGTTTCTGCCTGGTCGGGGGGGGGGCACTAGGTGCCATGTTTTATTTTTGCGCAATGCCATGATTTCATCTTCCATGGCTGCCTTCCACCTCGGATCATCGAGGGCTGTCATTAAACTGTTAGGCTCACCAGTTGTGCAAGACATACCAATCTTAGAGAAATTTTTGTAATTTAAGCGAGTAGTGACTCCCTTCTGTAGTCTTCTGCGCGGCGCCATAGGGGAAACCACAGGAGGTGGAGCCACAGGAGATCCATCATCTGCATCAGGTGCTGGCGACTCAGATCTCGGGGAGGATTCTGTCGCACCTGCTGGCGACCGCGACCGAGGCGAGATGGCGGGCCCGGGTGAATCTGGCGCATGCGGCCGAGCATAAGTGGCGGGCCCTGACGAATCCTGCACGGGCCAACTAGGCGAGCAAGGCTCGACCGTGCGGGTGACCTCCCGCCACGCGTCATCAGCCAGTTGGTGCGGGCGACGACGTCGCTTTCCTGATCGCGCGCCTGCCCGAGGTGCTCAAGGCTCGAGGCGCGACCAGGTGCTGTCCGCCCGGATCCCGGGGGGATGTTGTCTCCTGCCGTGGGGATCTCGAGGCAGATCCTCCTCGGTTCTCGTCCGTCTCTCCAGCCGGGGGCACATGAAATCTCGCCCGTTTTGACTCGGATTTTTGCCATCTGAACTGAAATCTGCAGCAGTAATCTCAGGCATAATATGATGATTAGGTGCAAGTTGATTAGTACTGTTATTCTCTCCCTCATGATCAACGCCGGATAAAGTGGAGGGAAAGAGAAGATTTCTTTGCAAAGTAATGCGCCTGCATTTGGGTGAAGTTTGGCAAAGGGAAAAACTGTTTCATCAAAGACTGCATCTTGAGAGATATACACACGTCCCGTGGCTACGTCAAGACACTTGACGCCTTTGTGTTGTGCACTGTAGCCTATAAAGACACATTGTGTCGAACGAAACATGACCTTTCTGTTGTTATAGGGATGGAGGTTGGGCCAACATGCGCAACCAAACACTCGAAGAGATGAATAGTCGGGTTTGAGTGAAGTAGACATTCAGTGGGTGTTTCGTGATTAATGACATGGCTAGGCAGAATATTTATGAGGTGTACCGCTGTGAGAAAAGCCTCATCCCAAAACTTTAGTGGCATAGATGCGGCAGCAAGAAGGGAGAGGCCAATGTCAACAATGTGTCTGTGCTTACGCTCCGCTGAACCGTTTGTTGATGAGCGTGAGGGCAAGAAACATGATGAGAGATTCCTATCCGTTGGAAAAAGGAGTTGAGTTTTTCATACTCACCTCCCCAATCCGACTGCATAGGAAGTATTTTGGAATCAAATTGTCGTTCTACAAGGGCCTGAAAGTTGATGAAAACTTGAAAAACGTCGGAGCGTTTTTAAGAAGGTATATCCACATATACTTGCTAAAATCATCAATGAAACTCACATAATAGTTGTGGCGGCCAACAGAGGAGGGGGCCGGTCCCCATACATCTGAAAACACAAGTTGCAAGAGTTTTGTGGACACACTGGTAGATATAGGATATGGTAACTTGTGGCTTTTTGCTCTTTGGCAAGAGTCACAAATGGTTTCACGATCATGCTCACCAACAAATACAAGCTTATTTTTGCTAGGAATCTGATAAACAATGGAAAAAGATGGGTGGCCTAAACGATTATGCCATCGTTCTGAAGACAGTTTGAAGACTCCATAGGCTTGCTTATTGAACTTGGAAGTTTTGGGGATCAGTGGGTAGAGGCCTTGCACACATCTACCGTGATAAAGCACCCTCCTCGTGACCTGATCCTTGATCAAAAAGAAGAGGGGGTGAAACTCTATGAAAACACCATTATCAAGAGTAATGCGATGTACTGACAAAAGATTTTTGGGTGCATTGGGAATGTGAAGCACATCATCTACAAGAATATCACGGTGTGGGGTTTGAATAATAGACTGTCCAACATAACTTATCATCATACCTGGACCGCTTTCAGCGGTGTGAACTTGATCTTGGCCATGATACTTCTCGTGCATGGTCATCTTCTCAAGCTCAGAGGTGATGTTCTCATTTGAGCCGGAGTCAAGATACCAATTGGAATCGACTCCGTATGAGGCATCTGCCGCAGCTGCAACATGCCTCCTTCTAGAATTATCCTCTGCATAGCGCCACTTACATTCTTTTGCAATATGGTTAGTTTTCTTGCAGATCTGGCATTTGTTTTCATACTCATCATACCCGGTGAAGCGGCCACCTTGATTGTTGTTGTAATAGTGGCGCGGAGGGCCGTTGTTGTTGTAGTAGCCCCCGCCGCCGCCGCTGCGGTGGACACTGCCTTGGCCACCGCCATTGCCGTGGTAGTTGTAGCCGCCGCCGCCGTGGTTGTTGTAGCCACCGCCGCCATGGTTGTAGCCCCTGCTACCCATGCCAGGATAGCCGCTGCTAGGGTTTTGGCCGCCACCACCAGAGTAGCTACCGCCGCGACCACCTTGCTTCTGGTTGTGGTAGCCGCCTCTGCAGCCACCCAAGCGACCCCTGGAGGCAGCGTTCACCGATGACTTGAAGCCACCATTGTCATTGAACATCTCAACACGTTGATCGAAGTTTGCCACCATCAAGAAGAGCGCGTCGACGGTGATAGGCTCGGTGCGGACGTCGAGTGCAGAGATGATTGGCTGATACTCCATATCAAGCCCGGCGAAGATGAAGGAGATGAGTTCGTCCTCCACGAGCGGTTTGCCCGCCGCCGCAAGCTCGTCGGAGAGGGTGCGCATCTGCCCGAAGTAGCTGGAGGCCGACTGTGATCCCTTCTGGGTGTTTGTGAGGGTCGATCTGATGTTATTGACGCGAGACAGGGAAACTGCAGAAAACATGTTTGCTAACGCAGTCCAGATCACATGGGATGATACAAGCGAGGCCACTTGAACAAGCACCTCCTTGGACAGATTTCGGAGAAGATATGCTACGATTTGTTGATCTTGAACTAGCCAGGGGTTATGAGCAGGGTTGGAAACTACCCGATCCTTGCCATCTTTATCTTTGCTAATGATTGTTTTGGGAGGCTCCTCTATAGTCTGATCTATATAGCCAAACAAGCCAGCGCCCAATATCTGGGATCGTGCTTGGGCTCGCCAGAGAACATAGTTCGTCCGGCTAAGGGATTCTGATGTGTTGTAGTTAAGGCCAAAAGAGGTGACTGCGAAGGAGGACATGGCTGCGGCGTGGTGGATTTGGGAAGGGAATAGATGAAGGAAGATGATCTAGATGCTATGGAAGAGGCCTGCTCTGTATACCACTAGATCGAAAACGCGCCTTGGCGCGAGGGTGCCGGTCACAGCGCTATGGACAAGTACTGAGTGCTTAATTTAGTAGGAAATCAAGTTTAGCGTACGTATTCAAATAGGATATAACAAAATATGAGGAAGAAGAAACATTCACATGTAATTGGAGCAAATCACCGTTAAGTTCAACATTGTAATGAAACTATAAGGCAACATACAGTTTTGGGTGTTGCAAAAATTATCATTTAGCTCACACAAATTTAGAAGCATCGAGGTTTCAAGGCTTTGCTGGATTAGTAAGATTACATGCTTTCTTTTATCTGATATTTTTTCATTCAAAACAATCATACATGATCCAAAACCTGTAAATAACATCCAGGTTCTTCGCCCATGCACATGATCGCATATCAAAATATTTTCTGTCAAGCGATGATCAGTGATTTTTTTACATAATAGGAATTAAAGAACAATGAACTAAACCTGCTTGAATGCTAAGATGTCTCTAACACCAACAGGTTAGAAAAGGATAATGTAATCATTTTTAAACACATCATGATGGCTCCGTGTCCAGGTAAATTTTTGTGGCAGCAACAATACAGTAGAGGCAACAGAAAATAAAATAAAAAGGTTGTTCCTCCGTTGATGTTTGTCATGGTGCCGAGGAACATTTCCATCCTAAGAAAAGACATCACAAATGAACATTGGTTAGCAATGGAACATAAATGTATTGAATACAGGATGAGGCTTAGGATGATCAGTTGACTGGAAAAAATTCATTGTGTCATTGAGTCATGCATATATGGAGGAAACATTGGTTGTTTATTTTGAAAAATGAATCGAAAATAAATAGAGAATGGCTCAAGAAGTCTGAGCCGTTGCCTAAAAGTGTTGTGTCAAGAAAATGACTAACCGATACTGCATATGTTGAAAGCAAGAGCCAAAAGACGGTGGTCAAAAATTGAATTAGATTATGATCAAGTAAATGCTACATGTTCCACATAGCAAATAGGTCCAATTATTAAAAAAATTAACAAAGCATACAGAATGTGGCGAAGAACCTGAAACAATTACAATTTTAAACTTCTATACATAATTTGAGGTGCTTAAGTAAACCTTGGCTGGAGATTTTGTGTCAAGGAAACCCTTCAAATTGTTCCAGATCAACTTGAACACACTGCCCACATACACAAAAAAATATATGATGTAAGGTCTGCAGTTTAAATTAAAATTATTACTGCACTACACCATAATACTTCTTTTAAACTATCATAATTTTAAACAAACTATTCAATATCTACAACTAAGTAAAATAACCGCCGATAATAGTCGATCTTTATCTTCTGCATATGAACATATATGTGGTATATTGTACCAGAAACATAAAAAGAGGGACCTTACAATGCTTGCCAATGTTGGTGATCAACACTGGTCACATCCATGCCAAGGCGGGCTTTAGGTCAGAGAGAGAGATGCAACTGGCAACGTCCTGTACCTCTACTCCGGGGCGAGCCTCCTTGTGCGTCCTCTTGCTTGATGGTATCCTTTGACTACAGATCATCCAAATCCCTCCACCTCTAGGCTTCATTTACTGCAGAGAAACGGAGTTAAGAGGGGGCTCATTTTAGACACCAATTTAACTATGGGATAACATCATTATGGAAGTAGGAAGGAGCCTTGGCGAATAATAGATATGTTTGAAATAAATAGACCAAACATGCTAATTACAAGAGGAAGAACATGTTGATCCATCTACGACGTATAATGACCTAACGCCTAATGTTATAACTTCATTATGAAAGTAGGCAGGCGCCTTGGTGAATAATACATATGTTTGAAATTAAATAGACCAAACATGCTAATTAGCAGCAGAAGAATATGTTGATTCATATATGAATTCTAATGACCTTACATGATGCTCAGCGCATCGAGCGACCATCTATAAAAATTATAGTTCTCCACATTAGTAATCCAACACCAAGAAAATAAACAAGCAATCATAATCATTTGTCAACATTATTTTCTCTTCTAATTTTGTAGAAAAGGATAGAAGTACAAATACTAAAATATAGGGAACTTAACTATTTGTCAAATCATGAGTTATGTACATAAAGAAGTAGACATAAAATTAACCTTGGAAGAGGATTACTCTTCCTGTTTCTGGGCCCAACACCTTAATAGTGTTCTGTGTACCATAAGAGCATCAGTAAGTGACACAACTACTATGCCTACATACATTATAAAGAACTTCAATGCCATATGTGTGTGCTGAAAGCAAAAAAAAGGAAATAAAAAACACTGCATCTGAACCATATTGGCTACTAAAAGGGTAGGCACAAGCATTGCTAAATTTACCACAAATGTGATTCAAAATGTGGTGTTGCACATACAATACCTAGTAGATACTGCTTTAACTAAAAACTAAACCTACAGCTCTCTGATGTCAGAGTAGCATGATTCAATTTGTAAATGAGAATGCGTGTGTCGCACTATTACATACAGAAAACACATGCATTCATATTTACTATGAATATACTTGGAAGGAATAGTGTGGCCTTTCTAGAAGGAAAATACATCTCAAATACACTTCAGAACCGTAGGTATTGGCATAAACACTAAACATACGTATCAAGTTCACTACAAAGAATAAGATGAAGAGGAGTAGGATAAACTTCTATGTTACAGAAATGAGTGCAGACTGCGGGCATTTATTCAATATAAAACCAAGGATACGCTGGACTTAAGGCCACAAAGCAAAACCTGAAATAAACATGAAACAAAGACATAAGAAACCATAGCAAATCTCGACACGGGTACAACTTGCAAGACTCTAGGCGTGAAGGCAAAACTGGCTAGTCACATGAGAGGAAATAAAACGACATTTTTCTGCCCCAACTCCTATTTGTGATCACCTCAAATGCCAAATACACTACAGCCAAGAAAGAAAACATTAACCAGCTAGAGAATATAAACACTTGTCTAATAGGAAATAATGTACTTTAATCAGCAAGGTATTGCCACTCTCCAACATGGAAGAAAAGCAAATAAATCTTATGTGTGCACTGCCCTAGTTATATTTTAGCATATCTCTGGAATGAAATTTAGAACCAAGATGTCCAGATATAACTGAAGGTTAAACATAAGTCTTTATGAAATAATAACTACATGCAAATATCAAACAGACAATAAATGATCACCCTCATCTGTATCTTACTTAAGAAAAAAGAGCAGGTTGTGTTCCTAAGTTGAAATTGAAATTGTATGCTTAATATTTATACTGGGAGAGAGAAGTGTGGGTACCTGCAAGAAAGCTTACTCGCATGACTAGTTAACAATAAAATAATATCAGAAATCCTCCATTGAACTCCTCATGAAGAACCAATAGCATAGCCGAACCATCGCTTATCCCAGAATAACAAAGTGAAACTTACTCTTAACCAGATTAGATCAAGGACCAACAACAAACAATAAAAGATCAAAGGTAGGAGAGAGAAGAAATATTTACATAAGACGGCTATAAACACTGGAGCATAAATAAGCGACACCTTTAAATACAAATAAAAAGGGTTCAGGGTTCAATGCATAGTGGACTCAGATTCTCCTTTCCTCGATCATATAATCTACCCCCATAATCTCTTTCACAGATCAATCTGTTTATCCAGTGGAGCTGTCCTGGTTATCATTCAACAAGAACGACCATCCAAGGACAGAACAATAAGTATCACAGGATCAAAAAGGATTCTAGAGACAAGAGGGAGGATCCAACTTGATACCCACAGGTGCCTCAATTGCT
This sequence comes from Triticum dicoccoides, assembly GCF_002162155.2. Taxonomy (NCBI): domain Eukaryota; kingdom Viridiplantae; phylum Streptophyta; class Magnoliopsida; order Poales; family Poaceae; genus Triticum; species Triticum dicoccoides. The sequence goes on along the minus strand of NC_041389.1, from coordinate 595,523,896 downwards.
CAAAGGCACACTTATTTCAGCCACGACTAATCATCATCGCCCTAGCAAGAATGGCTTCCGACGGATGGGGCACGTGATTCAAACGCGGTGGCACGAGATATCTCACCGCGGGAGTAACTATTCATTCCAGCAGTAACTTTTTTTTATCCGACGGACGAGGTCGTTACAGGGGTCGATCCGACGGCCCAGATTTGATCAAACCACCCGATCCGACGGCCAGGAATCCCAAATCGCTGTGGTGCGGCCTGAGGAGCTTCTATTCTTATTTCTGGATTCTTTGATGGATCACCAGATCAAAATGTTCTTATGAGGGTGAAACTGCCCTGGTTATCACTCATCAGAAATGACCATCCAAGGACAGAGCCACTAAAATAAGAACGTGATCAAAATAGCTCAAAGAAATGAGGGGGATCCAAATTAATACCCACAACAATTGCCTCGATTGCTCGAGAGTATGCCTATATCAGCCATAACTGATCATCATAGCCCTAGCCATGTCCCATGCAGTAGCTTAAGCAGAGCAGGAGGAAGATGGAGCTCACCAAGGGAGGTTGTAGCCAAGGCAGTACTTAGTGGGCGTCGGGGTTGCGCCTGAACGCCGTCCAGCCAGCGAGGAACCACTTCCTACACCACACATCCACGCCGCTGCATCGAAGTTGCGCCTTGCACCGTCCCACCGATGAGCACGAACGCCACGGGCACCGAAGCGGCCAATGAGAGGATGAGGTGATGTAGCACAGAAATATGAACCTAACCAAGAATGTAGGATTTAAGACTATAAGGCATGCACGGGAAGCAAACAATCAAGGCTGAGAAACAAGTGTCATGTCTAATTGCTCTTTATTGCTGTTGTAAACTAAAACAGAAACCACCACAAACAACTATATATTGTGCATACATTAATCAGGGGCACACTAAAACAACAAAGCATCTAGTGGGGTACTCGTAATTATCGTATGACCTCAAGAAACTTGGCAGGCCTAACCCCCCTCCTCAATAACAAAGCCATACTCTATGAAAAAAACCTAGCTAGATCCAACACTCCCCTGGACAAAGGTACCCGCAAAACAAGGCAGATCCAAAAATCCCATTCCTTGGAGCCTAGCTAGACCTAAAGTAACAAAAACAGCAACACTCCACCAACAAAGGAGCAGCAATCACACGCCCTACAAGGATCCAGACAAATAAGAAAAGGCATAAATATATGCTCCAACAATAACAAGCAGTAGCACTTTTGGCATTTTCGACAAGAAAAAACAACAGAAGGCCCTCACTTCCCAGCATGCATACCAGCACACACGACAAACAGAATATAGCGAGCCTAAAAAACCACATGGCCATACTGGCATATACCTAGCCCTAAAATAAGATTGAAAAGTATGTGAAAAAGAGGGGTTGACCTGCAGATGACCCAAAGATCCATGAACGAAGATGCAACCAGCTCGGATCAAAATATGCACAGACAGGAGTGGACGAGGCTGCAGGGCAAACAAGGGAAAATCAGAAACAAGCAAAAACTAGTGGCAAGAACAGCGGATGCACAAACACATACCTGCAAATCAATGAGCACAACAGCAGATCTGGCAAGAACCAGTCTCGGGGAGGACCAACCGGAGGCGCAGGCGCAGCCATGTAGCACTCAGTGGGCACCAGGGTTGCGCCTGAACGCCATCCAACCGTCGAGGAACCGCGTCGGAGTTGCGCCTTGCACCGCCCCGCCAACGAGCACAAACACATCACACAACCAAGTGACTCTGTGCATGGTATACATGTCAAACAATATAAACAATTAGATATGCTATCACAACAGGCTATAAACAATACATGCCAAACAATATAAACAATCGGAATGACATGATCATGAGGATAGTAGGAACCAACGTTTTAGTCGCGCGGCTTGCCACGCGTTACCCTCCAAACGACAGGCAACCAAATATGAATAATCATTTTTAAATACAATAGAATGGAATAGTATGCAGAGTGATTATAGCGCACTCAAGTTGTTTGATTACAATGATAAAACTATAGAAGTAACAAATACATTACATGAATCATACAGAAGGAAAACTTGTGTACATAATCCCTCTATGCTTTGTATGGCTAAATGATAGCGAGTAAAAGGCCATAGAGCAGTCTTTCACAGTAGACGTATAGTTGCCTCATGCCTGTCACCACAACATCTGGCTCGATGGCCGTATACTGAACTCATCAAATGGTCAACAAAATGATACATCCCATACAAAATTGGCAAACAACCAAACATACAATCAAATACTGGGACAGCCTAATCATGAAACAGAAGTGCGGGGAAATATTTACTTATGCATTGATGCTATTTACAAATGCTCTTAGTCTCAGGTTTATTTGCAGCCAAACTCCAAACCATTCATCACATTGCATACTGAAAATTGATCAAGTGAATTTGGCCATGAGTTTAAAGGTAAGATATACATAAATGTAGTAAATCGTGTATATATGTAAGAAAGGTAAATACTAAATACTAAAAAAGTTTTAGTAATCTATACGTCATCTGAAGTGGGTTACAGCAACCGGTGACAAACCAACATGTTCAGTACTCTATTAACTGGCAGTTTAAACATCTATTGGCTATTGTCTTGCGCTGCACCAAACAAAGCCCTCCTTGCACCTATTTGTCCATAGACCTATACACCATAGCATTGGCTGCTAGATCAACAAGCAAAGAGAAATAACCTAACATACTTTATACTGAACCAGCAAGTCAGCATGCCATTATTGGCTTCTGCCTACATGTCTAAACTGAACCAGCAAGTCAGCACACCATTTATTGACCATGCAACATTGGTTCAGTTCAAAGTATGTTAGGTTATTGCTCTTTGGTTGCAGCAGTATATAAGGTCAGGTCATGGCTCAAAAGTGTTAATGTTATAATTAAACCATAAGTTCTTAATGAAGTACATGCATTTCACAATCAGACAATCTATTCACACATAAAGAGAGAAAAGTCAAAGACCAGATGTCATCTTATAGCTATAGGGATTAAAGCCCTTGGTTTGTGTGGCTACTCTAGCAGACTATCTAAGACCCATCTCTAGTATAGAAAAATAGAAATCAGGAGCAACATTTTAATTAGTTCTCCACTCAGCTACTGCCCTGCTGTGTCCTTATGGTGAATGATTGATGGTGTATGTTTTCCTGATAGTTCTGTGTATGCCAACGTCTGAATTTTATCATTTTGCATTTCTCCAAACCTTTCATCCTCACTACGATCCCCTGAGATGCACTATCCATGGACAATGTACTTCAAATAAAACATGACGGTGAACTTGAAAAGAGTAATTTACCTAGCTACAACAACCTATTGTTTATGTTCCTTGCTTTTGCAAATAGTAGTTTATGGTTGACACTTTAGTCTATATCTGTCATGCACCCATCTGGACTATAAATACAGCAACAGACACCATGGATCTACTACTGCGCCTCTCCCTTGACTATGCTCTAGCTATCACAGTGGTTTACAAATTCCAGATTCGTATTCAAACAAATGAACTATATAATGAGTCATGATAGGTGGGTGAGCCTTGCTACTGTTCGGTTGTAATGAGTCATGAACAGTGAAACAAAGAATTCTTGTCGCATAAACATCTAAATAGAACACACCAAACCATTTTTTTAAGATGGATCAGCTTCATGCACAAAGTATTCACAGTGCAGCATCAACTGAACTAAAATCTTTTACCCATCTATTTTTTAAAGGAGGAAAAAACTCATCGCTATGTAACATCTTCCATGATAGCAGAAGTGGAAAAAGAGTTGAGAGATATATAAGAGCGGAGTTGGGAATGTATGTAGTCCATGGGTGGGGTCAGGAGGCAAGGCAAGGAATCTGTATACCTCTGGACAGGAGAAAGACGGCAAGGTCGCCGACGCTGACAGCCTCTTCTGGCTCCATGAGCCCCGCAGCTGTAGGCATCGATGATCTACTCCTTCAATAGAATGTTGATCAGATCATTAGTTTTCTATTTACCGCTAGAGATGCTTATTAAACAAATAGTGTAGTAAAACAGATGGCCAAGCCCGAAACGGTATGCCAACATATTAGCGCATATTTAGACCTTGGTAAAACAGAAAAGCGGTTTTCAGGTAATAGGAGTTATGGATTGCAATGGTTAGCATGGATAGGAAGACAAAATTCAGCAAACAAAGCTTCTAAATATTGCCTTGGCTAGCTTACTTCTCACAGTGTTCACGCTTCTTAGAAACTTCTTTTACCGGCCTTTAAGGTACTGTGCTGTCATCAATCGCCTGAACATTTTAATTGGCTGTGTATCAAAGCGCCTGCAGAAAATGGCACATAATCAAGTGCACAATAGGGGCTCAATATTGGTTCTACAACTGGATCTGCTCGAGATAGAGAGGAAGAATTTTCGTAGATATTGTGATTCTTTGGTCGCTTGGAACTGTCATTAGATGTGATTGTAAAACAGTGCGGAACACCGTTTGCATATAGAGTGTTCCTTTTATCTGCTAAGTCTGAATACCTAGACAGCTTCCCAATGGTCTGGAAAAGAAGAAATAACTTTTCTTTCTTCACTGGTCCTGTGGATGACTGGTCTAATTATAGTGTCAAGAAAGTATTTGATTTATACCACCGAGAATAGGCTCGGCTGGTTGCCTGCCAAACGGAGAAAGGGACTCAATGGTAAATGGATAGTGCCACATGGCACAAATCCTTGTGTGCAGCTATACACTCATGAACACCTCTTTAAAAGGCCGATTGCCGAAGGCATGTGCCTGCATGTTTTACCTTTGATTTTTCCTACCTTATTTCTGAAACTTGTGGGTCTTCTTTATTAGAAGCTCACAACCTTGTATGTGCGGCTCTTCTTGTGGATGGCTACGGCCAACTGGACGACGAACAACGAATGCGACGGATGCGCTCAGATCCCGGGCCAACTGCAATACAGCAAGTTCGGTCCAGTCTCAGCTATAGCAAGTTCAAAATGCAGTACATAATATAAAAAAACATCATATATTAGTATATGGAATGAACATGAACAATTATGGAATCCTATCTTAAAGGCCCTATATGAAAATGAAAATAATACTTCCTGAAAGGAAAGCAGGAGGAAGCAAAACACATATAATAGTAATGGCTCAGTACAAAACCAGCCCCATAAGAGCACATAATCACACCAAATGGCAAGGTAAGTATTCCCTGGCAAGTACTGGACCGGAAAACTCTGACTGAAGCTACATGATATTAGAGCTACTCTGACCGAAAATTCACTTAGTAGCAGTACATCACGTGGGTCCATCATAACATCAAAAATCATTCTGCCTGGGATTCACAGTCTACTGTGTGATGCAATTACACGAATTTTTGGTTTACCTGAACAGCTAAACGCTGTTTTTTATTGCTATATGGCACATGTCCTGATGAGCAATGGTCAAGGATCTCGGCCGTGTCCATGGAGGCTGAGAAATTAAGATGTTTCTTGATCTAGGAAAAGGGAACCGGGTTATTCAAAAGAAGGAAGCATTTATATATTCAAATATTCTTCAGCATGCCTGCCATCAAATTAAGATGTTTCTTGACTAAGTAAGAAAACACACAATTGAGAAACAGGGGATGGACATGCATCCATTGGAAAAAGGCAGAGATAAATTGCAATACCATCGATTCATCTTTAGAAAAGATTCAGAGTTTCAAGTCAAAGATAAATTCGTATTGGTAATGTAACTACTACTGTACTTCTCGGCCTTTAATGTACTTTGCTGCTTCTTGTACCTGATCCTTAGTTAGAAGAGTAGGACAAGACTTCATATTGATGCACACTCTTCTCTAAGTACCTTCTGGCCATGTACATATATGATTATAATCGGCACACCAATCAGCAGGAACAAAAGGGCCCATAAAACAAACCTCAGAAGTGCACACTTCAGCCTTGACATGCTCAGAACAGCCTTTGAACCATGTTGCAAATGAATAGAGAAACCATGTGAGAAATCACTCAGGCAATAGAAGTCACAAGAAGCAAGAAATTGAGCTAAAAATAATAATACACAAGTACACCCATCTTCTTCACACAACTATTTGAACAACAAAAGAATGTACAAACTGCATGGGGTATACAACAACACTGATTTACCTAACTTAGGAACAAATCAAATAGTAAAGGTTATGGTGTATTGCATAACTGAAATTTTTGGCTAAAAAGAGTTACTAATTTGTTCAGCGTAAACTGGATGGCTGTCGATGAAAACAGGGAAAACTTTAAAACTCACTCAACATGGGAAGCCCAAAATAATGTTATGTTATTACTCATGGAAGCTCTCCATGTTATGTCATTACTTATGAAGATCAACAATGGCAACAACAAGTAGTCAGGTCGATATGTGTTTATTTTGTTATACAAAGAAAAACAGTGACACCCTAATTTAGATCGACCGATTAGAGCAAGATGCATACTATCTCCTTATGGATTCCCCTATAGTCTATTTTCGTAGCATGAATCCTCAGCATGCACAAGAATCAATGTGCAACTTTTTTACTAAAAGGTCGATGTTTTCATTGCCGCACCTCAACCAGGAAAGAAAATTTTCAAGGATTAAGCGGAACCTAAATCCGTCTAGCTCATGAGATTCCACCAGAACAAGAAGCATCAAAACTTTGAATCCTCCTAATACCCCCATGTGTAGGACTAGAACAGAGCAGAGACTCTTCTTCTAAAGCAACTAAGCAAGCATCTTGGACCCGGATTCGGAAATCTCATTGATACTTAATCCAAAACCAAAACTATCCTCAAAAACCCATCTCACTCATATTAAAAGTGCAGACATCATGTTGCACTGTCCTCAAAAAACCATTTTGGTCATATGCAGAATACTACTGGAAATTATAGCTTAGCATACTGGAGAGGGAAATTTCGGTAATAATTGGAGTACTGACCGCAGCATGAGAGAGAGGGAGAGAGAAGGGGGGAGGGGCAGTAGTACCAATAGTGGGCTACTGCTGGGTGTCGTCGGGGATGAAGGCGCTGCCGTGGAGGAGGGGGTCGGCGTCATTGATTTTTGGCCACTGCTTCTCCAGCTGAGCAGCAGCAGCGTCAACGCCTCATGCTTCTCCTGCTGGGCACCGAGGAGGAGAGGGAGATGAGCGCGCCGAGGGTGACGCAGGCGAGGACGGCAAGCAGGACCCGGTAGGACGTCGGGGCCGACGGTGACCGGGGGTCCTCGAGCGGAGGAGGACGGGGGCGGGGAGGAGCACCTCTGGTGGAGTTGAGGGGGCAGGCGTAGCGCGCTGTCCTTGCTGCTGTCGCCGCGTGGGGACGAGAGGAAGGAAGAGGACGCGCGTGTGGGGCTGGCCCTGGACGGCAGCAGGGCAGGGAGGCGCGGGCGGGAGGAAGAGGAGAGGGGGCAACGGCGGCGACGCGAGTGCGGGATGGGTGCCTGGGCGAGCGACGGCGGCGGCGACTGCGGCGGCAGCCGGCGGCGGGGCAGAGAGGCGGGTTAGGGTTAGAGTGTGGAGGGAGAGAGAGATGCGGGAGGGAGGAAGAGCGAGTGCGGGAGGAGGTCGTGCAATAGGAGCGGGCCCGTTTTATACCATAGGACACGAAATGACGAAAATGCCCCCGACGGGGCAAGGAAATTACCTGCGGTGGCACGAAACGGGAGTATCTATTCATTCCAGCAGTAACTTTTTTTATCCGACGGACGAGGTCATTCTAGGGGTCGATCCAACGGCCCAGATCCGATCAAGCCACCTGATCCGACGGTCAAGAATCCCAAATCGCAGAGGAACCGTGTGAGGAGCTTCTATTCTTATTTCTGGATGTAGAAATTGTGGAAGCGTCTCCACTCCCGTAACATGGGAGCTCGCGTGCTTTATATTGATTAGGCGAGGCCATCTCTCGCAGAGGCATACAAGATTGCGGTTTAAACTACCAGAGATATACATGGAGAGATAGAGGAGAATAAAAGGATAACAAGCTAACAACCTAGATTCTGCTAACTACTCTAACATGATAATGATAATGCGTGATATATGTTTAACATACAGAGGTGGGAGGATCAGAGAGAAGGGAATGTCGAAAGACGCAGAGCTTGCAGTGAGGCATAGAAGTTTTGAACCCAAGCTACAATAACATATTGACAAATCAAACGTTTTACAAGACAACAGAAAATTTGTAAAATGGGAAAACTTATAACTAAAGAGAAGTTTACAATTCTCTAGTTTTAAATTGGTCCCTGGTATCACCAGGTTCCTGTGGTTTAATAACATGAAAACGTTATGATGATGAACTTCATTTATTTAAAAAAACAAATAAGAGATAAAACCTGACTTCGACAAGGAGCAACAGCTAAGCCGGCATAGAAGTAGAAGTAGTTTGTGCTTCAGGTACAGGGTAGCTATAACGCGTGCCGGCGCCCAAGCGGAGCTCGCTGTCCGGTGTCCACCACTACTGGAGACCGTGCGCAGGGAGTTCCCTTCGCGCGCTCTTCCATAGCGTCGCCAATGGCAGGAGGTGCAGCCTCTCCTTCTTCTTGCCGAGCAAGGAGAAGAACATGTCACGGTGCGAGAGTGTCATCCACCAGATGGCAACACGGGGGAAGCGTTCCTTGAACTCCTCCCGGTGCTTGAAGTAGTCGCTGAACCCCTTGCAGATCAAGTCGTCCTCGTGCACGTACAGATTCGGCACCTAAGGGGAAAGCTGCTCGAACAACTTCTTCGTGCGCTCCCGATGGGACCGCAACACCTTTCCCGCACCAACCTTTACGACGTTACTCGCTGTTGGGGCTGGACAGCAATAATGCGCTGCACAAATTCACCGACACGGCAAATATGCACACTACACAGCCCCCTCTCCTTGTGATGAACTTTGAGGACAGCTTCAACCAACAAGTAAGCAGCGGAATAACACAAACAACATGCACAAGTGACACAGGATTTAACGTGGAAAAACCTCCTCAACTTGAGGAGTAAAAAACCACGGCTGTGGACCGACCGGTCCACACAACTTCACTATCAGAATGATGAGTACAAAGTCTTCTCTAGAACCTCTAGAGAGATTTAAAACACACTCTCCATGTTGCCAACCGGCAACAGCAACAACAGCCACAAGAGGCAAGATTTCGGCAAAGCAGAGTTTACACAGCTTCTGTACCCTTCAGTGTTTTGCAAACTGCTCTTAAACCGCTGAACCAAACAGCACCAAATTTGGCAGATAAGTATACACACGTGTTCTTGAGATCCCCTCCAAAATTCAGCTCAATCAGACATCGTTTGCCTACCCAAACTGTTCGTCTCCCAAAACTACTCTGTTCTGAAACTACAGCAGTCAGAGCTGACAAAACCACTCTCAAATCTAATGCTCCACTGACCCAATCCTCAAACCAGCTAACCAGATTGAAGTACTCAAAGTAAGGAACGAGCTCACCAAGTTTGGGGTCGATCCAAGCACGTTTGAGCCTCCAATCACCAGCTTGAACACTGACTAGTCAGATGCAGCAAATCTGGACAAAACCTCTGCTTCTTCTTCTTCCTCTCTCTCAGGTTGTGTTTTCTCTTGTGTGCTCTCTCTCTCACACTCTCACGATTGGCAGCCACCACCAGCAAGGGGTGGAGTGGCTAGGGTTTTCTCCTTGCTCCCTTCACCAGGAAACACTCACAACCGTTGGATGCAGAACAGATCAACGGTTCATATGTGTTGGACTTGTGTGGGCTGATGTTGGGCTGCCAACACACCTCCATGTGGAGGGACTTAGCCCAACAAACTCCCCCTCCCGACATCATGGAGGGTCTCACTGCCTTCCGGCAGCCATGCCAGCGAGCCGGCGCCATACTTCAATCTTCTTCCTTGTCACCACTTTAGTCAACATATCAGCCCCATTGTCCTCGGTGTGAGCTTTCTCAAGTTGCATTTTCTTGGAATACAACACATCTCGAATCCAATGATAATGGACTTCTATATGCTTAGACCTTGAATGAAAGCTTGCATTCTTACTCAAGTGAATAGCACTTTGGTTGTCACAAAACAACACATACTTGTCTTGTTTAAAACCAAGCTCACAAGCCAACCGTTTCAGCCACAATAGCTCTTTGCTCGCCTCTGTTACAGCAATGAATTCAGCTTCAGTTGTATTCAATGCCACACACTTCTGCAGCCTACTTTGCCATGACACCGCTCCCCCTGCATAGGTAACCTAGTAACCTGAAGTAGACTTCCTTCTATCAACATCTCCAGCCATGTCAGAATCTGAAAAGGCAATCAGCTTTGCCTCACCATCATCGAAGCAAAGTTTCACATTTGTGCTACCCCGAAGATATCTCAAAATCCACTTCACGGCTTCGCAATGAGGTCTTCCTGGATTGGACATAAATCTGCTCACAGTACTAACCGCATGAGCAATGTCAGGCCTTGTACACACCATAGCATACATCAAACTCCCAACCGCTGAAGCATAAGGAACATGATGCATTTCCTTTTTCTGCTCATCAGTGGTAGGACATTGCTTTCTGCTCAACTTGAAATGGGCTGCTAGTGGACAACTCACAACTTTAGCATTTTCCATCCTGAACTTCTGAAGTACTTTCTCAACATACTTCTCTTGAGACAAGTACAACTTGTTGCAATTTCTGTCTCGCTCAATTCTCATTCCGAGAATGTACTTTGCTGGACCTAAGTCTTTCATAGAAAAACATTTGCTCAACTCCTTCTTCAACTTAGCAATCCTAGAGACATTCTTGCCAACAATCAGGATATCATCAACATAGAGCAATAATATGATGAAATCATCACCTGAGAACCTCTGAATAAACACACAATGGTCTGAGCTACACTTCTTGTAGCCTTGCTCCCCCATGACAGTTTCAAACTTTATGTACCATTGTCTTGGTGTTTGTTTCAGGCCATAGAGACTTTTCTTCAGCTTGCACACATAGTCTTCTTTGCCTTTCACAAGAAACCCCTCAGGTTGCTCCATGTATATTTCTTCCTCCAACTCACCATGAAGGAATGCAGTCTTCACATCCATTTGCTCAACCTCCAAGTTGAGACTTGCTGCCATGCCAAGGATTACTCTTATGGATGTCATCTTCACAACCGGAGAAAAGATCTCATCATAGGCAATGCCTTTCCTTTTGCCGAATCCTTTTACAACTAGCCTAGCCTTGTACCTTGGATGTGATGTGTGCTCTTCTTGCTTGATTCTGTAGACCCACTTGTTCTTTAAAATTTTCTTGCCCTTGGGCAACTTCACCAACTCATAAGTATGATTCTTATGCAAGGAATCCATCTCTTCTTGCATAGCATTTTTCCACTCCTTCTTGTGCTCATCTTCCATTGCATCTGCAAAGCATTCAGGTTCTGGACTGTCAGATAATAACACCACGTATTGATCTGAGGGATACCTGTTGGAAGGAATTCGACCCCTGTTGGATCTTCTGAGTGGAGCAGCTGGTGGACTTTCTGGTGCTGGTGCTTCCTACTGATCCGGATCATCAACTTCAGCATCATACTCTTGTTGCTGCTGCTGGGGAGCATCTGCTTCACCTGCACCACCATGTACATCATCTTGTACATCTTCTGCATCTGCTTCAACTTGCACAAGAGCTGGAGCTGCAGGAACTGGGTCAGAATCAATCATGTCTTGCTGCTGTTGAGGAGGAACCTGCCCCTTTGTCTTCACAATATCCTCAATTGTTTGGTCTTCAACAAACACAACATCACGACTTCTCACAACTTTCCTTGCTATAGGGTCAAACAGCTTGTAGCCAAACTCATCACCACCATAACCAAGAAAGATACATTGTCGTGTCTTCGAATCAAGCTTTGACCTTTCATCTTGAGGAATATGAACAAAGGCCTTGCACCCAAAAACCTTCAGGTGGTCATATGAGACATCCTTGTCACACCAAACCCTGTTAGGAACATCTCCCTGCAAAGGATAACTTGGTGAGAGATTAATAAGATAAACTGCAGTCATCAAAGCCTCACCCCAAAAGTGTTTACGTAGCTTTGCACTTGACAACAAGCATCTAACTCTCTCCACAATTGTCCTGTTCATCCTCTCAGCAATACCATTCAGCTGTGGTGTCTTCGAGGGAGTAAATTGATGCCTAATGCCTTGCTGCTTGCAATATGCATCAAATGGCCCAATGTACTCTCCTCCATTATCAGTGCGAATGCACTTGATCTTCTTCTCAGTTTCTCTCTCAACCGAGGCTTGGAATTGCTTGAATACACCTAGTACTTGATCTTTGGTCCTCAAAGTGAAGGCCCAAACTTTCCTGGAAAAGTCATCAATAAAAGTCACAAAGTACTTAGCACCACCAAGAGATCTTACCGACATTTTGCAAACATCGGAATGTATCAAGTCCAGCTTCTCGGGCTTCTTGTGGGGAGGTAGAGTCTTGAAGGCAACTCGGTGTTGCTTCCCTGCTAGACAATCTGAACATTTCTTGATGTGAACTCCTTTCACACCCTTCAACAATTTTTTCTTCACTAGCACTGTCATCCCCTTCTCACTCATGTGCCCAAGTCTCTTGTGCCATAAAACACAATGATCATCCTTCTCTAGTGCACTGACAGAAGCACTAAAGAGCTTAGCATGAACATGATACAAAACTGAGACCATTTTACCTCTTGCAACAATCATGTTGCCTTTGGTGAGCTTGTACTGCCCTTTTCTAAAACTGCTCAAGTAATCATCTCCATCAAGCAAACCAACTGAAATAATGTTGAGACGAAGTGCCTCAACATGCCTCACAGATTTGAGGACTAACCCTGTACCATTTGCGGTCTCCAAATGCACATCTCCTTTTCCAATGATGGCTGCTCTATCATTGTTCCCCATCTTCACAACACCAAAATCACCTGATATATAGTTAGTGAAGAGCTCTCTGCGAGATGTAGCATGAATGGTAGCACCGCTATCCGCTATCCAAATCATCTCGTCACCATCCACAAGGTTGACGGTTTCATCAGAAACAACAGTGATCTTCTCCTCAACAGTGGAACCAAATCTGCCCTCATTTTATTCATGCATAACAAGCATGATGTCCTCTTCTACTGCAGTAACTCGGTTTCCCTCTGTGTCACTATCACTGTCAACTTGCTTCTGATCTTGTTTCTTCTTTTTCACCTTGTCTTTCCTCCACTTGTCACATTGCCACTTAATGTGGCCCTTCTGATGGCAGTGATGGCACTCATAATCAGCATACTTACTTTTTGATTTGCTCCTACCTCTTTCTGCCCCTTTACCTGGACCTCTGCTCTTGCTTCTTCCCCTGCACTGAGTGACTAGCACCTCTGAATGTGAGGAAGAAGTAGCTTCAGCCACCTTTCCGGACTCTTCATTTAGTACCCTGGTTTTCACAAGATTCCAAGTGACAACTCCATTAGGTGCTGAATTGCAAACCGTGACCTTAAAGGTCTCCCAGCTGTCTGGTAATGAGCCTAGTAGCAGCAAAGCTCTCACTTCATCTTCAAATGTTATTTCCATTGAAGAAAGCTGATTTATAATGCCTTGGAATGTATTCACATGATCTGCAATTAGAGTGCCCTCTTTGTACCTCAAGCACATCAATTGTTTGATCAAGAACATCTTGTTTGCACCTTTTTTTCGGGCAAACAACTCTTCCAATTTCTGCCATAAGGTGCGTGCATGTGTCTCATCAATGATATGGTTCAAAACATTGTCATCGACCCATTGCCGAATGAACCCACAAGCTTGGCGATGAAGTACCTTTCACTGACCTTCCTCAATGCCCTCCGGCATCTCAGTGGAGAACACTGGCTTCCAGTATTCTTTCACATACAATAAGTCCTCCATCTTGCCCTTCCATGCTTGATATTTGTACCATTCAAAGATATCATCCTGCTAGTATTCACTTCCATCTTTCACCACAGGAAACTCAGCAATTTGCACAAGCAAACCAAGGCTCTGATACCACTTTGTTGGGGCTGGACAACAACATTGCGCTGCACAAATTCACCGACACGGCAAATATGCACACTACACAGCCCCCTCTCCTTGTGATGAACTTTGAGGACAGCTTCAACCAACAAGTAAGCAGCGGAATAACACAAACAACATGCACAAGTGACACAAGATTTAACGTGGAAAAACCTCCTCAACTTGAGGAGTAAAAAACCACGGCTGTGGACCGACCGGTCCACACAACTTCACTATGAGAATGATGAGTACAAAGTCTTCTCTAGAACCTCTAGAGAGATTTACAACACACTCTCCACGTTGCCAACCGGCAACAGCAACAACAGTCACAAGAGGCAAGATTTCAGCAAAGCAGAGTTTACATAGTTTCTGTACCCTTCAGTGTTTTGCAAACTGCTCTTAAACCGCTGAACCAAACAGCGCCAAATTTGGCAGATAAGTAGACACACGAGTTCTTGAGATCCCCTCCAAAATTCATCTCAATCGGACATCGTTTGCCTACCCAAACTGTTCGTCTCCCAAAACTACTCTGTTCTGAAACTGCAGCAGTCAGAGCTGACAAAACCACTCTCAAATCTGATGCTCCACTGACCCAATCCTCAAACCAGCTAACCAGATCGAAGTACTCAAAATAAGGAACGAGCTCACCAAGTTTGGGGTCGATCCAAGCACGTTTGAGCCTCCAATCACCAGCTTGAACACTGACTAGTCAGATGCAGCAAATCTGGACAAAACCTCTGCTTCTTCTTCTTCCTCTCTATCAGGTTGTGTTTTCTCTTGTGTGCTCTCTCTCTCACTCTCACGAATGGCAGCCACCACCAGCAAGGGGTGGAGTGGCTAGGGTTTTCTCCTTGCTCCCTTCACCAGGAAACACTCACAACCGTTGGATGCAGAACAGATCAACGGTTCATATGTGTTGGACTTGTGTGGGCTGATGTTGGGCTGCCAACACACCTTCATGTGGAGGGACTTAGCCCAACACTCGCCAAGTGCAGGCGCCTCTTGGCCACCGGATCCAGGTTCAGGAAGTTGATCGACGTTATAAATGCCACGTGCGGTGGATTGAAGAGGAAGGTCGGGAGGTTGAACGGCTTCTTCTGCTCCATCATGTACCGTCCCACGACCAGCGCCACAGACGCTCCGAGAGAGTGCCCGGCGAGCCAGATGCAGCCGTCTTGGCCTTGGCTTGCTTGGTCCTCCTCCCTCATAAGTTCGTCGACCACCCTGCACGGTAGCTGGCAGCGCGTGCGTTTTTTCAGTTTGTTGGTCAGTACTTTCAAGTTATGGTAGTAGTCTCGAATCACCACCGTCCAGCAGGGGTTATCCGGCATGGTGCCCCTGAAGGCGACAACATACCGAGGAGCGGATGAGTGTGCGGGCACGTACTCCAACTCGAAGACGGCACCGAATATGGAGTCGAGGACGGCACCGAATATGGAGTCGGCGCCGAGCACGTCATCCACGAGTTCCTCCTTGAGACGGAAGTGAAAGCTCTCCCACCATGCCGGCGCGAGCGCCGCCGTCCCGGTCCTGCCCATAGCTCTGTCGCTCTCAAGGACGTAAGTGCCTTTGACGAGGCAGGCGGCGATGCAGCGGCGGTGCTCCTCGTTGTCCCTGTGACATTGATTCATATAGAGAAATCAGCCTACATATGCTGTGGAATGTGCCTATATAGCGCTGCCGCAGATAGAATCTACATACATGAGTCGGACGCATATAAACATACCAGTCAATCATCGCTGCAGAAGAACCGGCTCCCGTGATATGCTCCAGCTCACTGGCGTCGAAGCGGTCGGCGGTCGCTGAATCCATCCCCATCGATCAGTAATCAGTATGATGCCCTTGAACCTTGATCCACCTAGCTAGCTAGAGGTGTAGTAGACGCAGAAGCTAGCTACCGATCCTCGACCGTTGTTAACAGTCCTGATGAGCTTGTTTCTTTTTTCCGTGGCACTACAATAGTTACTAGTAGTACTGAGCTTCCAGTGTTTTGCTTGTGCTTAACTTGCCATGAGAACTTACTTATATACTAGTACTCCATTGACAAGTTTAGATGTAGCTGATGGAGCTAATTAATGATGGTTTCTCAGAATGAGTCCACTGGT
>NC_041389.1:595503670-595507612 GCF_002162155.2 Triticum dicoccoides | reverse complement strand
AGTCATTCACGGAAGTGGATCCTCTAACATTAAGGAGGGAAGTCATCTAAGGTACAATTTTCTAACTTTCCTCCTTCACTTTCATATAATTAAGACTAAAATGACTTGAATTAATTTGCAAATTATAAATCTACTTTATACATTTACAAAAATTACATACAAACAAAATTATGGTGCAATGAAATTAATTTTAAATTTATTTATATCAGCAGTAACTTTGTACAGTACCAACTTAAGTAGATTAGGTGACTTTGTACAGTACCCGTGACTTTCCTTCTCTGTTGTACACTAGCTTGCGTTGTAGATTAGGTGACTTTGCTCCTTCATATGTTAGAGGATCCACTTCTGTCACTCACATGCTCGTGCAGTGTCGTACGTACTCTTCGAACACACCTATGACGCCCAGTCAAATGCTCGTGTTAGGTTCATTTCTGACGTTGCCATGAAGACATGCACCCCCGTGTCCACTTCGACGTCAGCCGTCAGGTGCCCCTCCCTCATCCAATAATTGTTCCCACATGCAAAAACCCATTGCACCAAAAATGAACTTATTTTCTTTGCCAGAATACGACATTCTCATATGAATGAGTGTAAATAATTAATTCAGACTGGGACCAGAGTTAGGCTAGTCATAGTGGGGAGTAACTTAGACTAGTAACATACATATGTTATTAGTCCATGTTACCACCTTCATAGTGGGAAATGTCATAGGTGTAGTAACATGCATATCTTCATTTATTGCTTTGTAGACTCATTTTGTATTGGAAACCGCTATGTAATGGTAACATATTATGTTACTCTATTTGTCTCTCTCCTCTTTAATTACATGACACGTCGTTTTTTTTGCTTATGTGGCATCTATGTTACTACTTATGTTACTCCCATTATGAATTGCCTTAGTAACTTGGAAGAGGGTAGCTAACTAGAAACCAGAAACCAACTTTTTGACAAATTCCCACCCGGGCTATAATGACCGAGAAAAGCCAGATATATAGTAGAAGTTTCTGAGTCACGGCATATGTTCATACATGGTATCTCCCTCTCTTAACACATTGTGTAATAAAAACAGCAAGACAGACACATGCCTTCTGTCAAAAGTTTTCGATCTCCGTGTTTGTACCATTTACATATGTAATATGTAGTAGATCTTGGGTAAAAAGATTACATGTTGTATCAACTAGGTCGAAGATTTGAAATTTTGCTTGAGCTTAGGAGGTGGCCCCTATTGCACCTCAAAGGTGCTCGCCACCACAAAAACACGCCATCCAGCTAAGCTCGCTCAGTCAACGGTGGTGGCAGGGGATTCTTTCTCTCTCTTTGCAGCGTGGTGATGGCCCTAGCCGGCACGGCTAACACGGGATTGTTGCCCGAGAGGCAACCCTGACACCGATGCGATAGGAGAAGCAAGTGGCGCGTCAGACAGTTCCAGGCCCGGCGACGACGCTAGTCCAGCTCTCGGCACAATGGTAGATCCTTCGTCCATCGCCCCTCCCTTCCCCGCAACAGGGATCGAAGGTGCTGCGACTGTAGCATGATGTAGGGAGGCGAGGCCCTCAACCTATTTCGGCGCTTACTCCAATGGTTCAGGTGGCCTTGAACTCTCTTGGCGCAGGAATCCGGTTCGGAAGAAGGCGCCACCAAGCAGAGACGTTGTTGGCAGTGATGGGTTCGACAACAAGTACTACACAGATTCTCGGGTGAAAATAGTGATCTCACCCTTGCTAGATCATGCATTGTCTATGTGCATGCATCATTTCCTTGTTGAAGATATTGGCTCGAAACTCGGCCTGTGAGTTAAGAATTCGAAGTGCGACTTCCGGTTGGATCGCCTTTTGTTGTTCAATTACATACTCCCTCCGTTCGAAAAAACTTGTCCCTCAAATGAATGTATCTAGCATCAAGTTAGTGCTAGATTCATCCATTTGAAAAACAAACTTGGGACAAGTTTTTTCGGATTGGGTTCGTGGTAGGTTAGTGGCCATAATACTCTCACAATCTCAGAGAGGTCAACGTAGGTCAGTCGTCCTACGAAACATTAACTATATTTTCTTTGTGAGAATCCGACATTCCTGTAGGAATAAGAGGAAATAGCTAATGAGACTTTCTCAAAATAATTAGTTAATGGGAGTGAGATAGAATTGACGTGGAAGTGTACGTGACTTAAAATCAGAAACCGACTAGCTTGACAATTCTCAGCCTAGGTATAAGGACGAAAAAACATATTTGCTAATTAACATGGATGCACAAAGCCGCTCCAAAAGAACAACATGTGCGCTGATTAAAGTAAAACTCCAAGGAGATATATTATTAAAATGCTCTCGTGCCGCTAAAGAATTCGTTCTCGTACATATTTTTGCGCAGAATTCATTTTTTTATTTTATGCATTAGAATTCTCAAAGGACACACCTAATGTACTGCAAAATTTCTGCATACGTCCACTCGCGAGAAAAAGGAAGGTGTAGCAGGACTAAACTCAGCCACTCACGTGCTCGTGCGTGGATAAGCATAGGCCATGAGAGTGTACGTACGTACTCTTCGAATACACGTACGACGACGGACGCCCAGTCAAATGCTCGCGTTGATTGGTTCCTTTCTGACGTTGTCATGCAGACATGCACGCCGTGTCCAGTTCGACGTCAGCGGAAAAAGAACCAGAGATAGAAATTTCTGAGTCGCATTGGCATATGTTCATAAATGGTATCTTCCTGTCTTGACACATTGTGAGCATGAGGAGTCGAATCCTGATACGCTGGGGATACCACTATCCAACTAACCATCCAATCATTTGTTGGTTCGCGTGTTTGTGCTATTTAGATATGTAATGTGTAGTTGTTCTGTGGTAAAAAGCCAACACGTTGTATCAACTAGGTCCAAGATTTGAAAGTTTGTTTGCGCTTAGGAGGCGGCCCCTGCTGCACAGTGGCGGGGCTGGGGTTCTTCCTTGGACTTTCATTGAATACCCAATTTACCCTAAAAAAGTTGACTACATATGCTATACGATTTGGAGCCCACGAACTCAAGTCCAAAACGGCTTAGGACATGTACAATGGTGCTATCTTAGAAATGACACGTAGGATAAATGATGAGGTGGAGGAGAAAGAACTCGTAAGAAAATGTTTGTCTTCTCTTATTAAGAGAAGACAAGAGATGCTCTCTTAGCACAATATGTCTCACCATGTTTTTAAGAATTACCTATTTATTAAAGATAAGGCTAAGATATGACCCATTGTAGACATTTTTTTTGTCATCTCTAAATTACATGCAAGACTTAAGATAAGACAGTCTTATCAACCATTGTACATGCCCTTAGCAGGCTAGCAACCACGGAAGCCACGCACCAAACCTGACGTGTCTGGTGCGGCGAGCGAGAACCTTGTCTCTCAATCTCTCTTTCGGTCTTCCCTGGTTCTGAAATCCCAAACCTTACTGCTTACTCCAAGTTACGGCGGCGGCGGCGGCGAGGCACGCCATTCAAGGTCCGCCGGGCGACGGGCGATGGCTGGCCCTCTTCCTCCCCTCCCTAATCCCCTCCAGCCTTTCCGTTCACCTCCGACCCTCTCCCTCGCGGCTCTGCTAGTCCACCTCCGGCCTCCCCCTGCAGGCACTCTCCAGGGCTAACGGCTCCACCCACTAGTGCAGAATCGGGCAATAGCACCGGTTCGTAAGGCCCTTTTAGTGCCGGTTCCATAACCGGCACTAAAGTGTGGGCACTAAAGGGCCCCCCCCCCTTTAGTACCGGTTCAACACAAACCGGTGGTAAAGGGCAACCACGTGGCACGAGCCAGCTCCAGGGGCTGGAGCCCTTTAGTACCGGTTGGTAATACCAACCGGTACTATAAGGTTTGGGTTTTTTTATTTTTATGATTTTTTTCATTTAATTTTGTGTTTCCATTTTAATTCTTTTTCGTTTGCTGGTATTTTACGATAGTACACATTGTACAC
>NC_041389.1:595503245-595503562 GCF_002162155.2 Triticum dicoccoides | reverse complement strand
CGGTACTATAAGGTTTGGGGGGTTTTTAGTTTTATGATTTCTTTTTCATTTAATTTTGTGTTTCCATTTTAATTCTTTTTGGTTTGCTGGTATTTTACGATACTACACATTGTACACGTTATGCATATATATATATATATATATATATATATATATATATATATATATATATATATATATATATATATATATATATATATATATATATATATAATTTCTAGTAGAACCAATCATGCATATATATATCATCAATGTCTCACAAACCACCATATTAATTAATTCACACATACACAAATGTATAGCTAGCTGTATACAAT
>NC_041389.1:595488731-595503159 GCF_002162155.2 Triticum dicoccoides | reverse complement strand
TATATATATATATATATATATAATTTCTAGTAGAACCAATCATGCATATATATATCATCAATGTCTCACAAACCACCATATTAATTAATTCACACATACACAAATGTATAGCTAGCTATATACAATTTCTCCTACATATGCATGTTGCCTTCGGAGCCAGTGGCATTAGCCTAATTGGTGCCTTCGGAGCACGATGACAATTGGAAGTGGTTTTCATGGGGGCGGTAGCGGGTAATAGTATTCTCCCTTCGTTATGGACCGCTATTTCCTCTTGAAGTGCTTCTACGCGCTCCGTTTCTAGGAGCTTCTCCCGCACCTCTCTGAACTGTTAAGAAGGAGATCAATATGCATGTGTATTAGTTGTGTGACTAGATATCGATAATGGTGTAAAAATTGTAAATAGTGTTCTGACAAGCGTACCCATTCCTGTCTTTGAGATCTGCTCCTTTCGGACGCCATCATGCGAATGTTCTCGCAAACGCAGAATGCACACAGATCAGTTCTCTGCGCCTGCTTCAGGGCCTTTACGAGAATGGAATTTGATCAGATAATAATTAATCAAGCATGATAATTAAAGAGATGGCAGCTAGCTAGCTAGCTAGTACTACTTAATTACTTACCTTGGGTCGAAACCATTGAAGCTTTTTTTCCATTCGCCATCCGTGACGCTGATGAACCTTGCCCAAGCCCTGCCCGCCGACAAAGAAAATGAATAAAGGGGTTATTAAATAGTTCATATCATGAAATGATGAACTAAATAGGCCGAGATATATAGTTAATAATGATTGAAATTACCTGTTGACTATCCCAAACAAGATGTTATAGTCAGTTTTAACTTTGAGTAGTGAGTCCAGTATTTCAACTGTTCCATCGTCAACTTTAATGATACACAAGACCTAGTGAAATCTGCATGCACACACGTTTGCATGTCTTAATTAAGCGGGCATATGTAAGCAAAAACATGTAGCTAGCTAGTAGGCAAAAACAGAGAATTTGTAGTACAAGACAGTGTGACTCACTGGAAGTTGTAAGGAAGTAGTATATCTTCATTGTATTTGAGGCGCTTCAAGAAACTCTAGCATGTTGTCCTCTACGTCCTTTTGATGATGTTGATTTATCCGCCATGTGTATTCATTAACGGTGTTTGGGTCAATGAACCCAATGCCATAGCGTCCAGCTTTTCTCATTTCATACATCTTCATCCTGCATAATACCACAGAAAAGAATATAGTGAGAATAACTACAGGTAATGATTGACGATCAAAAGGATCACTACAGCTAGCTTGAGACTTAAATTACAGAAAGAAATCACTTACAGACAATAGCAACTGACGATAGATTTGTCGAGTGCGTCTTGATTGTATAACTGAAACAGTTCAGAATACTCAACGGACAGAGCTTTCTCATGGAAGTAATGATCCTCCTTGACATTCACCATGAGGGATAATCGATCTGAAATCTTTGTAATGTTCATGTACCATTGATGCAATTCATACATTCTCGTTGGGAGGTTCTTGACCTTGTCTGGCTCGACCAAAGGTTGGCCCCGGACATATTTCCGTTTTATTTCATCCTCTCTAAGCACAGGCATGGGCTCGATCTCGAGGAGTTGTCCAACAGTGATTTTGAGAACTTTAGCCTGCATTATATGCTCCTCCGTTATTACCACATTGCCCACCTCAGGAACGTAAACTGTTTGCCCACAATAATATTGGGCGCGCGTAGTGTCACGTGTTGTTGGCACAACAAGCGAGGGGATCGATTGCGCCGCCTGTTCTCCCAGCTGGGGAATGGTTTTCCCGCATTTTTTGATAGCTGCTTCTTGTTTGCTCGATCCCGAGCTCGCCTCCTTACGTAGACGTGCTCGATTTAACTTCCTGATGTGGCGCTCATAGTCTGTGTCAACAGGCTTGGGAGCTGGTGGTTGAGCCATTCGAATGAAGTGTGAAG
This sequence comes from Triticum dicoccoides, assembly GCF_002162155.2. NCBI lineage: Eukaryota > Viridiplantae > Streptophyta > Magnoliopsida > Poales > Poaceae > Triticum > Triticum dicoccoides. The sequence continues at coordinate 595,501,209 of NC_041389.1, read as the reverse complement.
GAAATATGCCTTAGAGGCAATAATAAAGTTATTATTTATTTCCTCATATCATGATAAATGTTTATTATTCATGCTAGAATTGTATTAACCGGAAACATGATACATGTGTGAATACATAGACAAACATATAGTCGCTAGTATGCCTCTACTTGACTAGCTCATTAATCAAAGATGGTTATGTTTCCTAACCATAGACATGTGTTGTCATTTGATTAATGGGATCACATCATTAGAAGAATGATGTGATTGACATGACCCATTCCGTTAGCCTAGCACTTGATTGTTTAGTATATTGCTATTGCTTTCTTCATGACTTATACATGTTCCTGTAACTATGAGAAATATGCAACTCCCGTTTACCGGAGGAACACTTTGGGTACTACCAAACATCACAACGTAACTGAGTGATTATAAAGGAGTACTACAGGTGTCTCCGAAGGTACATGTTGAGTTGGCGTATTTCGAGATTAGGTTTTGTCACTCCGATTGTCGAAGAAGGTATCTCTGGGCCCTCTCGGTAATGCACATCTTTATAAGCCTTGCAAGCAATGTGACCAAATGAGTTGGTTACAGAATGATGCATTACGGAACGAGTAAAGAGACTTTCCGGTAACGAGATTGAACTAGGTATTGGATACCGACGATCAAATCTCGGGCAAGTAACATACCGATGACAAAGGGAACAACGTATGTTGTTATGTGGTTTGACCGATAAAGATCTTCGTAGAATATGTAGGAACCAATATGGGCATCCAGGTTCCGCTATTGGTTATTGACCGAGAATAGTTCTAGGTCATGTCTACATAGTTCTCGAACCCGTAGGGTCCGCACGCTTAACGTTACGATGACAGTTTTATTATGAGTTTATAAGTTTTGATGTACCAAAGTTTGTTCGGAGTCCCGGATGTGATCACGGACGTAACGAGGAGTCTCGAAATGGTCGAGACATAAAGATCGATATATTGGAAGCCTATATTTGGACATCGGAATCGTTCCGGGTGAAATCGGCATTTTACCAGAGTACCGGGAGGTTACCGGAACCCCCCGGGGGGTTATTGGGCCTACATGGGCCTCGAGGGAGAAGAGGGAAGGAGGCAGGAGGGGGGCGCGCACCCCTCCCCATCCTAGTCCGAATAGGACAAGGGAAGGGGGCGGCGCCCCCCTTTCCTTCCCCTCTTCCTCCTCTTTCCCCCCTTCTCCTATTCCAACTAGGAAAGAAGGGAGTCCTACTCCCGGTGGGAGTAGGACTCCCCCCTTGGCGCACCCTCCTTGGCCGGCCGCCTCCTCCCCCCTGGCTCCTTTATATACGGGGGCGGGGGGCACCCCATAGACACACAAGTTGATCTACGGATCGTTCCTTAGCCGTGTGCGGTGCCCCCCTCCACTATATTCCACCTCGGTCATATCGTCGCGGAGTTTAGGCGAAGCCCTGCGCCGGTAGAGCATCATCATCGTCACCATGCCGTCGTGCTGACGGAACTCATCCCCGAAGCTTTGCTGGATCGGAGCCCGGGGATCGTCATCGAGCCGAACGTGTGCTGAACTCGGAGGTGCCGTACGTTCGGTACTTGGATCGGTCGGATCATGAAGACGTACGACTACATCAACCGCGTTGTCATAACGCTTCCGCTTACGGTCTATGAGGGTATGTGGACAACACTCTCTCCTCTCGTTGCTATGCCATCACCATGATCTTGCGTGTACGTAGGAAATTTTTTGAAATTACTACGTTCCCCAACAGTGGCATCCGAGCCTAGTTTTATGTGTTGATGTTATATGCACGAGTAGAACACAAGTGAGTTGTGGGCGATACAAGTCATACTGCTTATCAGCATGTCATACTTTGGTTCGGCGTATTGTTAGATGAAGCGGCCCGGACCGACATTACACGTACGCTTACGCGAGACTGGTTTCACCGTTGCGAGCACTCGTGCTTAAAGGTGGCTGGCGGGTGTCTGTCTCCCTCATTTTAGCTGAATCGAGTGTGGCTACGCCCGGTCCTTGCGAAGGTTAAAATAGCACCAACTTGACGAACTATCGTTGTGGTTTTTATGCGTAGGTAAGAACGGTTCTTGCTAAAGCCCGTAGCAGCCACGTAAAATTTGCAACAACAAAGTAGAGGACGTCTAACTTGTTTTTGCAGGGCATGTTGTGATGTGATATGGTCAAGACGTGATGCTATATTTTATTGTATGAGATCATCATGTTTTGTAACCGAAGTTATCGGCAACTGGCAGGAGCCATATGGTTGTCGCTTTATTGTATGAAATGCAAACGCCCTGTAATTGCTTTACTTTATCTCTAAGCGGTAGCGATAGTCGTAGAAGCAATAGATGGCGTAACGACAACGATGCTACGATGGAGATCAAGGTGTCGCGCCGGTGATGATGGTGATCACGATGGTGCTTCGAAGATGGAGATCACAAGCACAAGATGATGATGGCCATATCATATCACTTATATTGATTGCATGTGATGTTTATCCTTTATGCATCTTATCTTGCTTTGATTGAAGGTAGCATTTTAAGATGATCTCTCACTAATAATCAAGAAGTGTTCTCCCTGAGTATGCACCATTGCGAAAGTTCTTCGTGCTGAGACACCACGTGATGATCGGGTGTGATAGGCTCTACGTTCAAATACAACGGGTGCAAAACAGATGCACACGCGGAATACTCAGGTCATACTTGACGAGCCTAGCATATACAGATATGGCCTCGGAACACGGATACCGAAAGGTCGAACGTGAATCATATAGTAGATATGATCAACATAGTGATGTTCACCATTGAAACTACTCCATCTCACGTGATGATCGGACATGGTTTAGTTGATTTGGATCACGTGATCACTTAGATGACTAGAGAGATGTCTGTCTAAGTGGGAGTTCTTAAGTAATATGATTAATTGAACTTAAATTTATCATGAACTTAGTACCTGATAGTATTTTGCTTGTTTATGTTTGTTTGTAGATAGATGGCTCGTGCAGTTGTTCCGTTGAATTTTAATGCGATCCTTGAGAAAGCAAAGTTGAAAGATGATGGTAGCAATTACACGGACTGGGTCTGTAACCTGAGGATTATCCTCATTGCTGCACAGAAAAGTTACGTCCTGGAAGCACCGCTGGGTGCCAGGCCTGCTGCTGATGCAACTGATGATGTTAAGAACGTCTGGCAAAGCAAAGCTGATGACTACTCGATAGTTCAGTGTGCCATGCTTTACGGCTCAGAACCGGGTCTTCAACGACGTTTTGAACGTCATGGAGCATATGAGATGTTCCAGGAGTTGAAGTTAATATTTCAAGCAAATGCCCGGATTGAGAGATATGAAGTCTCCAATAAGTTCTATAGCTGCAAGATGGAGGAGAATAGTTCTGTCAGTGAACATATACTCAAAATGTCTGGGTATAATAATCACTTGATTCAACTGGGAGTTAATCTTCCTGATGATAGTGTCATTGACAGAATTCTTCAATCACTGCCACCAAGCTACAAGAGCTTCGTGATAAACTATAATATGCAAGGGATGAACAAGACTATTCCCGAGCTCTTCGCGATGCTTAAATCCGCGGAGGTAGAAATCAAGAAGGAGCATCAAGTGTTGATGGTTAACAAGACCACCAGTTTCAAGAAAAAGGGCAAAGGGAAGAAGAAGGGGAACTTCAAAAAGAACAGCAAGCAAGTTGCTGCTCAAGAGAAGAAACCCAAGTCTGGACCTAAGCCTGAAACTGAGTGCTTCTACTGCAAGCAGAGTGGACACTGGAAGCGGAACTGCCCCAAGTATTTGGCGGATAAGAAGGATGGCAAAGTGAAAAAAGGTATATGTGATATACATGTTATTGATGTGTACCTTACTAATGCTCGCAGTAGCACCTGGGTATTTGATACTGGTTCTGTTGCTAATATTTTCAACTCGAAACAGGGACTACGAATTAAGCGAAGATTGGCTAAGGACGAGGTGACGATGCGCGTGGGAAATGGTTCCAAAGTCGATGTGATCGCGGTCGGCACTCTACCTCTACATCTACCATCGGGATTAGTTTTAGACCTAAATAATTGTTATTTGGTGCCAGCGTTGAGCATGAACATTATATCTGGATCTTGTTTGATGCCAGACGGTTATTCATTTAAATCCGAGAATAATGGTTGTTCTATTTATATGAGTAATATCTTTTATGGTCATGCACCCTTGAAAAGTGGTCTATTTTTATTGAATCTCGATAGTAGTGATACACATATTCATAGTGTTGAAACCAAAAGATGCAGAGTTGATAATGATAGTGCAACTTATTTGTGGCACTGCCGTTTAGGTCATATCGGTGTAAAGCGCATGAAGAAACTCCATACTGATGGGCTTTTGGAATCACTTGATTATGAATCACTTGGTACTTGCGAACCGTGCCTCATGGGCAAGATGACTAAAACGCCGTTCTCCGGAACTATGGAGCGAGCAACTGATTTGTTGGAAATCATACATATTGATGTTTGTGGTCCAATGAATGTTGAGGCTCGCGGAGGGTATCGTTATTTTCTCACCTTAACAGATGATTTGAGCAGATATGAGTATATCTACTTGATGAAACACAAGTCTGAAACATCTGAAAAGTTCAAAGAATTTCAGAGTGAAGTGGAAAATCATCATAACAAGAAAATAAAATTTCTACGATCTGATCGTGGAGGAGAATATTTGAGTTACGAGTTTGGTCTACACTTGAAACAAAGCGGAATAGTTTCGCAACTCACGCCACCCGGAACACCACAACGAAATGGTGTGTCCGAACGTCGTAATCGTACTTTACTAGATATGGTGCGATCTATGATGTCTCTTACTGATTTACCGCTATCGTTTTGGGGTTATGCTTTAGAGACGGACACATTCACGTTAAATAGGGCACCATCAAAATCCGTTGAGACGACGCCTTATGAACTGTGGTTTGGCAAGAAACCAAAGTTGTCGTTTCTTAAAGTTTGGGGCTGCGATGCTTATGTGAAGAAACTTCAACCAGATAAGCTCGAACCCAAATCGGAGAAATGTGTCTTCATAGGATACCCAAAAGAGACTATTGGGTACACCTTCTATCACAGATCTGAGGGCAAGATTTTCGTTGCTAAAATCAGATCCTTTCTAGAGAAGGAGTTTCTCTCGAAAGAAGTGAGTGGGAGGAAAGTAGAACTTGATGAGATAACTGTATCTACTCCCTTATTGGAAAGTAGTTCATCACAAGAACCGGTTCCTGTGACAACTACACCAATTAGTGAGGAAGCTAATGATATTGATCATGAAACTTCAGATCAAGTTTCTACTGAACCTCGTAGGTCTACCAGAGTAAGATCCGCACCAGAGTGGTACGGTAATCCTATTCTGGAAGTCATGTTGCTTGACCATGATGAACCTACGAACTATGAGGAAGCGATGATGAGCCCAGATTCCGCAAAATGGCTAGAGGCCATGAAATCTGAAATGGGATACATGTATGAAAACAAAGTATGGACTTTGGTTGACTTGCTCGATGATCGGCAAGCAATTGAGAATAAATGGATCTTTAAGAAGAAGACTGACGCTGATGGTAATGCAACTGTCTATAAAGCTCGACTTGTTGCGAAAGGTTTTCGACAAGTTCAAGGAGTTGACTATGATGAGACTTTCTTACCCGTAGCGATGCTTAAGTCTGTCCGAATCATGTTAGCTATTGCTGCATTTCATAATTATGAAATTTGGCAAATGGATGTCAAAACTGCATTCTTGAATGGATTTCTGGAAGAAGAGTTGTATATGATGCAGCCAGAAGGTTTTGTAGATCCAAAAAGTGCTAACAAAGTGTGCAAGCTCTAGCGTTCCATTTATGGACTGGTGCAAGCATCTCGGAGTTGGAATAAACGCTTTGATAGTGTGATCAAAGCATATGGTTTTATACAGACTTTTGGAGAAGCCTGTATTTACAAGAAAGTGAGTGGGAGCTCTGTAGCATTTCTGATATTATATGTAGATGACATATTATTATTTGGAAATGATATAGAATTTCTGGATAGCATAAAGGGATACTTGAATAAAAGTTTTTCAATGAAAGACCTCGGTGAAGCTGCTTACATATTGGGCATCAAGATCTATAGAGATAGATCAAGACGCTTAATAGGACTTTCACAAAGCACATACCTTGATAAAATTTTGAAAAATTTCAAAATGGATCAGGCAAAGAAAGGGTTCTTGCCCGTACTACAAGGTGTGAAGTTGAGTCAAACTCAATGCCCGACCACAGCAGAAGATAGAGAGAAAATGAAAGATGTTCCCTATGCTTCAGCCATAGGCTCTATCATGTATGCAATGTTGTGTACCAGACCTGGCGTATGCTTAGCAATAAGCTTGGCAGGAAGGTACCAAAGTAATCCAGGAGGGGATCACTGGACAGTGGTCAAGAACATCCTGAAATACCTGAAAAGGACTAAGGATATGTTTCTCGTATATGGAGGTGACAAAGAGCTAGTCGTAAATGGTTACGTCGATGCAAGCTTTGACATTGATCCGGACGATTCTAAATCGCAAACCGGATACGTGTTTTTATTAAACGGTGGAGCTGTAAGTTGGTGCAGTTCTAAACAAAGCGTCGTGGCGGGATCACTAGTAGAAAAAGGGTCAAACGTGAAGCACATTAGTGCCGGTTTGTATTAGAGCCGGCACAAATGTATACATTAGTGCCGGTTCCAACGGCTAGCCGGGCCGCTCTCATTAGTACCGGTTCGTGGCTAACCTTTAGCACCGGTTCGTGCCACGAACCGGTACTAATGAGGATGGTGGCAGGATGTTGTCAGTCTGGGCCCCCTCCAGCACCTTTAGTACCGGTTCGTGCCACGAACCGGTACTATAGGTCCTCCTGCATATAAACCCTTCGTCCAGCTCGCTCTGTTCTTCCCCCTTCCCCTCTCCTCTCCTCTCTGTTCTTCCTCTTCTCCCTTCGACGTCATCACACATTTTGCCCAAAATTTGTCAAGATTTGAAGGCCCCCATCCATTCAAGTGATCACAAAGGTTAGAAACTTTGTCCTTTCATCTCTCATTGCTAGATTAGCTCTTGCAATGCTTTATATAGTTATTAATTTGTGAGTTTAGTAATTTGGGAGGAAATATATATATGTGCTAGTATTTGATTTATATGCAATCTGAGGTCAAAATAACACTTAGTTTGCATATGTAGGTGTGGTTTACTTAGTGCCTTCTAAATCTCCGTCGTAACCACCGTCAATCGCCCGCATCGTCCCGTCGCCGGCACCACCTTGTGGTGAGCCTCTTGTTCATGAAATTTTATATAAAAAATTGATGTTTGTGTGATTTGGATATATAGTTACTCGTATAATAATTATCTTACCCGTACGTTATTTGTTATACATAGTGCCATGGTTTTGAAATCCGTCCCCGTCGGCCCTCATCCTTGTTATGATTCGGATGTGGTATATTCTCTTTTAAAACTGTTTGTTGCATTTCGTGTTTATGACAAATTATGCCCATCAAGTTGACATAGATATTTTTATCTAGGAGGTATGTGAATCGGAAATTCCAACCGACCCTATTGTCGAGAGGTTAAATTTAGTTGAAAGAGAAAACAAGTACTTGAAAGAAATATTGAAAAGAATTGAGGGGGAGAAGATGGAATTGGAGTTGCATGTTGCCGATGTCGTCGATGATCACAAGATCAAGAAGGAGAAAATGCGCTTGAAGATTAGAAAGATTAGAAAATATGCCATCGATAGTGAGGCTTGGTATCATTATGCTGTTGGATCAATTGTTACCTTAGTTGCGATCTTGATCGCATTTGTTATTGCATTTAAATGCTTTAGCTAGAGAGTTATTTGTTTGTTGCATTTAAGTGTTGTATGAACTTTATGTATGAACTTGTATTAATTTGGTCTATTCGGTGTTGTGTAATGAAGATGAGCCGGCAATGGATGTACGATGACCGATGCTCTCCCCAGTTCGTTGAGGGCGTGCATACTTTTCTGCTTGCGGCTAAGGCAAACAAGCCGGCGGATGGTTTTATGCCTTGTCCATGTGCTGGCTATAAGAATGGTCGCAATTACTCTACGTCAAGAACCATTCACGTCCACCTGTTTGAGTCCGGTTTCATGCCCCACTATAATGTTTGGACCAAGCACGGAGAAAGAGGGGTTATGATGGAAGACAATGAAGAAGAAGAGGACGACGACAGCTATCCTAGCCATGGGTTCCCTGAATACGATGATACAACAATGGGGGAAGAAGCTGAGCCGGTAATGCGGGAAGAAGCTGAGCCGACAATGCGGGAAGAAGCTGAAGAAGAGGCATCAGATGAGCCCGTTGATGATCTAGGTCGGGCCATTGCCGATGCAAAGAGAAACTGCGCAAGTGATTTGGAGAAGAAGAAGTTGCAGCGCATGTTAGAGGATCACAAAAAATTGTTGTACCCGAATTGCGTAGGTGACAAGAAAAAGCTGGGCACCACACTGGAATTGCTGCAATAGAAGGCAGAGAATGGTGTATCTGACAAGGGATTTGGAAAGTTGCTGGTAACGATAAAGGATATGCTTCCAAAGGACAACGAATTGCCCGAGAGTACGTACGAAGAAAATAAGGTTGTCTGCCCTCTAGGGTTAGAGGTGCAGAAGATACATGCATGCCCTAATGATTGAATCCTCTACCGCGGTGAGTACGAGGATTTGAACGCTTGCCCGGTATGTGGTGCATTGCGCTATAAGATCAGCCGCGATGAGCATGGTGATGTCGAGGGCGAGCGCCCCAGGAAGAAGATTCCTGCCAAGGTCATGTGGTATTCTCCTATAATACCACGGTTGAAATGTTTGTTCCAAAACAAAGAGCATGCCAAGGCAATGCGATGGCACAGAGAAGACCGTAAGAAAGACGGAAAATTGAGAGTACCCGCTGACGGGTCGCAGTGGAGAAAAATCGAAAGAAAGTACGGGAAGGAGTTTGCAGATGACGTAAGGAGCGCATGGTTTGGTCTAAGCGCAAATAGCATTAATCCTTTTCGGGAGCAGAGCAGCAACCATAGCACCTGGCCTGTGACTCTATGTTTGTATAACCTTCCTCCTTGGTTGTGCATGAAGCGGAAGTTCATTATGATGCCAGTGCTCATCCAAGGCCCTAAGCAACCCGGCAACGACATTGATGTGTACCTAAGGCCATTAGTTGAAGAACTCTTACAACTGTGGAATGGAACAGGTGTACGTGCGTGGGATGAGCACATGGGGGAAGAATTTGACCTAAAGGCGTTGCTATTCGTGACCATCAATGACTGGCCTTCTCTCAGTAACCTTTCAGGACAGACAAACAAGGGATACCGCGGATGCACGCACTGTTTGGATGCTACCGACAGTATATATTTGAATAGTTGTAAGAAGAATGTGTACCTGGGACATCGTCGATTTCTTCCGAGCAGGCATCCCGTAAGAAAGAAAGGCAAGCATTTCAAAGGTGAGGCGGATCACCGGGCGAAGCCTCGCCACCGTACTGGTGCTGATGTACATGATATGGTCAAGGATCTGAAGGTGATATTTGGAAAGGGTCCTGGCGGACAACCTATTCCGAAGGACGCTGACGGACGCGCACCCATGTGGAAGAAGAAATCTATATTTTGGGACATGCCATATTGGAAAGATCTAGAGGTCCGCTCCGCAATCGACGTGATGCACGTGACGAAGAATCTTTGCGTGACCCTGCTTGGCTTCTTGGGCGTGTATGGGAAGACAAAAGATACACCTGAGGCACGGGAGGACCAGCAACGTATGCACGGAGAAGACGGCATACATCAGTGTCATGCAAGCTACGCTCTTACCAAAGAAGAGAAGGAAATCTTCTTTGAATGCCTGCTCAGTATTAAGGTACCGTCTGGCTTCTCGTCGAATATAAAGGGAATAATAAACATGGCAGATAAAAAGTTCCAGAACCTAAAGTCTCATGACTGCCACGTGATTATGACGCAACTGCTTCTGGTTGCATTGAGGGGGCTTCTACCGGAAAATGTTCGATTAGCCATTGTGAAGCTATGTGCATTTCTCAATGCAATCTCTCAGAAGGTAATCGATCCAGAAATCATACCAAGGTTACAGAATGATTTGGTGCAATGTCTTGTCAGTTTCGAGTTGGTGTTCCCACCATCCTTCTTCAACATCATGACGCACGTCCTAGTTCACCTGTGCGAAGAGATTAACGTTTTGGGTCCTGTATTTCTACATAATATGTTCCCCTTTGAAAGGTTCATGGGAGTCTTAAAGAAATGTGATCATAATCGTGCTAGGCCAGAAGGAAGCATCTCCAAGGGCCATCAAAATGAGGAGGTCATTGAGTTTTGTATTGACTTTATTCCTGACCTTAAGCCGATTGGTGTTCCTGAATCGCGGCATAAGGGCAGACTGGATGGGAAAGGCACGCTAGGAGGGGAACAAATAATATGTATGGACGGACATTCTCTCACTGAAGCACACTACACAGTTCTACAGAATTCCACCTTGGTGGCTCCGTATATGGATGAACACAAGAATTTGCTACGCTCCAAACACCCGGAGCGGTCTGATGACTGGATTACACGTGAACAACCCAGGAGTTTCGCCAGCTGGTTGCAGACACGTACCATGCATGACACCTCTATTGAAGATGACCTGTACTTGCTGTCCCAGTTACCATCTTCGAATATAATGACTTTCAAAGGGTATGAGATAAATGGTAATACATTTTACACGATCGCCCAAGATAAGAAGAGCACCAACCAAAACAGTGGTGTCCGCTTTGATGCAGAAACCAAGACGGGAAAGGAAACATTATGGTTATATACAGGACATATGGGAACTTGACTATCGACGTGGTTTAAAGGTCCCTTTGTTTCGGTGCAAATGGGTTAATATGACACGAGGCGGGGTAACGGAAGACCCGCAGTACGGAATGACAACAATGGATGTCAACAATCTTGCGTATGCAGACGAACCATTCGTCCTGGCCAATGATGTGGCACAGGTTTTCTATGTGAAGGACATGTCTACCAAGCCAATAAAAAGAAAAGATAAGGAAGCGAATGCATCGTACGATGAGCCAAAGCGGCACATAGTTCTTTCTGGGAAGAGAAACATCGTGGGAGTGGATGACAAGACAGACAAGTCAGAAGATTATGAAAAGTTTGATGAAATTGCTCCATTCACAGTGAATATTGACCCGAGCATGCCGTTAAATGATGAAGATTTTCCATGGTTACGGCGCAAAGGGACACACGCGAAGAAAAAGTTTCACACCCAAAGATCTGGGATGTCATCGGCTTCACTAGCTATCATCACTTTCTTCTGTGTTTCGCACCGAGAGGGGAATCTCTGTAATAGTTAGGGTAGTTATGTGTTTTGGCATTTGAAACACGAAGAAATTTTATGTGCAAACAAATTCACACTAATTTCAAATAATTCGAAATTTAAACTATTCAAATTTGAAAACTACGGGCACTAACAGAAAAAATAGCAGAAAAGAAAGAAAAACTATAGCTGAAAAGAAAAAAACTATATAAAAACACTACTCAAAAATAAATAGAAGAAAATAAATATAGCAGAAAAGAAAAAACTACTCAGAAATAAATAGAAGAAAAAATAAAGCAGAAAAGAAGAAAATTATATTTGCTATTTTTCAATCGTTTACAAAATGACCGTAAAATTGAAAATCACTACAAAATGAACTCTGAAAATGTTGAATTTTGGCAAACTAGATGAAAAACTACTCACAAATAAATAGAAGAAAATAAATATAACAGAAAAGAAAAAACTATACAAAAAACTACGCAAAAATAAATAGAAGAAAATAAAGCAGAAAAGAAAAAAACTATAAAAAAAATTAGGGCGCTACCCTATGGGCCTGATAGGCCACAGGTGTGTAATTACAGGCCTTAAAGACCCAGCAGACTCACAGGGCAGCGCGCAGAGTTTAGGCCCACAAGCCTGCTAGCTATATAGAGGAGTTCGAAATGGTAGCCGTGGCTGGGTTTATAAACCAGTGCGGCTGCCCTTCGCCCGGCGAGGTGGGACTAAACTTTGGGGTGGCAGCGCGACCCCTTTAGTACCGGGTCGTGGCACAAACCGGTGCTAAAGGGGGGGCCTTTAGTACCGGTTTGTGCCACCACCCGGTACTAAAGGGGGTCGCTTCCCGCCGCTTGGCCTGGCCAAAACAGGCCTTTATTACCGGTTGGTGGCTCCAACCGGTACTAAAGGTGCCTTCTATATATACAACAGCTACGAAAATTTCAGTTTCCCTCTCTGTTTGTTCCTCTGTTTCCGTCTCCGTCGTCGTCGCCGCCGCCCTCGATCATCTCCGTCGCCGCTCGTCTCCGTCGCCGCCCCCGTCCCCGTCGCCGCCCCCGTCCCGTCGCCGCCCTCGTCTCCGTCGCCGCCCTCGATCGTCTCCGTTGCCGCTCGCCTCCGTCGCCGCCCCCGTCCCCGTCGCCGCCCTCGTCTCCATCGCCGCCC
>NC_041389.1:595478662-595488395 GCF_002162155.2 Triticum dicoccoides | reverse complement strand
GCCCTCGTCTCCGTCGCCGCCCCCGTCCCCATCGCCGTCGCCCGCTGTGATCTCTCCCCCTCTAACCCCTCTCCCTCGCCCCCGGCGGCCACCATGGGCGCCGCCCCTCCCTGAGCCCATACACACACACACAAGCATGCATGAACACACACACACACACGTACATATGTATTTTGTATGTTTAATTAGTTTAGATTATTTAGTGTTTAATTAGTATATACGTATTTTGTATGTTTAACTAGTTTAGATTATTTAGATTATTATTTTTTCACTATTATATATGTATGAATGCATGTTAGATGGATATAATTAGTGTTTAATTAGTATGGAATTTTTTTATATAATGTTGTTTTTCGGTTTTTTAATGGATGTATAGAAGTTGTGTTTTCTGTTTTTAGTGTTAGATGCTTAATTAGTATGAAATAGTATATAGATTTTTGAAATAGTAGAAATGTTAGAAATTTTAGTTATCAAAATCCAACCATTAAAAAATATTACTTTTTGCGGGCATCTAGCTAGTATTTGTTCTCGACGATGCCCGGCCCGCATCCTCGCCGTCGACCCGTCCGCAAAGACGTCCAGCCGACCCATGTCCGGGACTGGGCTCCGCCGGGCTGGCACTGGGAGGTGCTGCCTGGAGGGGCGCGCCGCTTGATGAGGAACCCGGCACCGGGTCCCGTCGTCGACCCTGATCTCGTTTGGTGGCGTTCGCGTGGGCCAGTTTCGGTGCGGAGGGACCCGGCCCCGCCGGAGGTGGTACGTCGTCGTGTCAGGGAGGAGGACGAGCATGTCCATCGCTACATGGTTGCGTTAGAGGGCGGAAGGTTCTCCAATACCTGGCAGTATCTTCGGGGATCTCACTTCAGCTATGATCCTATGAGGGTTCCTTCTCTTTGGGTGTCCACCGCCCGCGCCGCAGGAACCGCGAGTGTCCTAGATTCTTCTGTAGTATTCGATCTTTAATTAGCTAGCCAGTGATGTACTATTCAATATTATATATTATTCGAGACGATGTATTCGAGATTATATCTATTATTCTAGACGAAGTATTCGAGATTATATCTATTATTCGAGACGATGTAATTTGAGACAGAGAGGGAGAACGGACCATGTTCGATATGATACGCGGGCCAGATGATGATCAGAATGAAGAAGATTATGACGGCTCCGAATTTCTAAACAACACCGGAGAGGGTGATATGATATTCGATCGCGACGACCGAATTGATGAAGTCATGAACTACGATTATGACGATGACGAAGAACATGTTGATCCTGAAACAACAAAGACTAGCGAGGTATATATATTTATATAAGCAGGTATCTGGTGATCATCACATGTTTTAAATGACTTGAAGATATATTAACGAATCGATCTTTGTTCTTTCAGCCATCTAGATTGAGCAAATCTTCAGGCAAAAGGACGAAACAAGGCCCGAACAAAAAGTTGAAGGAGGGCGTAAAGTACAATATCGAGGCAGTCACACCTAATGGCGAACCATTAGCGCCTAAGAAGATTGCGGACAAGTTCATTTGTCAGTGCGGAGTTCTTGTGAAGGACCAACTCCCGATCTCCCTTCAAGAATGGAGAGAGCCAGCAAAAGACAAAAGACAAAAAGGCAAAGAGGGCACTGCTCCATGTCCAGATGTTACTTTTGTCGACAAGAATCAAAAAGATCTTCTTTGGGATACTCTCATGGAACATTTCACCCTACCAGATCATTTCACAGAAGCAGATGTGCAGAAAGTCAAGGACGCTGCTCTTAGGAAGATGGCGGTTGCATTCAAGAACCACAAGAATCGTGAATGGGACAAGTACGTCAAGGGAGGAAGGAAGACTCCAGTATTCGAGGGAACACTAGAGAACCAACGTGCTCATTGGGACGATTTCATGAAATTCAAGGATTCGGAATTAGCTAAGGAACGGTCGAGAATAAACAAGAAGAATGCCCAAAAAAGGATAAGTTCCATAAGCTGGGGCCAGGTGGCTATGCGGTGGCAATGCCTAAGTGGGATAAGTCTGAGAAAGAGATGGAGGATGCAAGTGCCACTCCGGTTACTAAGAGCTAGCCCCCCAGGGTCAGGACTGGGTTCTATGCGCATGGGGGGGAGTTTGACCTGAAGACAGGCAATGTTTCGACGAAGGCAAGTCTGAAGGGAGCCGACGATGCGATACTTGTTGCAATAGAAAAGGCACGATCGGGGGTGTTCCAGCCCAACAGAGAGAACGACGAGCTTACACGTGCCCTGGGAAATCCTGAACACCCGGGAAGGACACGAGGCAAGGGCGCTATTCTGTGGTATGAGGGGTTCTCAGACTGGAACACCGACTACAGAACCCGTGCAAGAAAGAAGATTGCGGAGGAGAAGAAGAGGAAGATGGAGGAGGAGCAGAGGAAGCGGGACTATGAACGCCTTCAAGGCCTAGAAGCAAGTCAAGCGGAATTGGTAGTCAAATTCCAGCGGCAGTAGGAGCAGATCGACTCACTTACCCTGCAAAGGGGGTCTCAGCAGCTGCAGCAGCTAGCGAATGATCCAGCATTGGATAGCACCGCCCCATCCATGCCGAGAAGCAGCGTGGGTTCCGCCCCGGATGACGCAATGCTGGGTAGATACCCCGTGGATGACATCACGGAGAACACTAGCTGCAAGCTACATGTCAAAATGAAGAACATATCCATGAAGGTGGCGGACGTCGTTGCTTTTACAAATCCCCCCGAGGCAACCTTCCATTGCAACCCGATTCCAGCGGGCTATGCTCGTGTCTTGGTTGATGAGGTGGTGGACCCATATTCGGAGCTAGAGCTTGACTATCTTGGAGGTGACGACGAGCGCTTTCTCGGAGACGCCAAACTTCGTATCATCCTATGGAAAAAGGATTGCATCATCTTTCGAAGGCCACCGACACCGCGTCAGCCGACTCCTCGTTGAAGTCCGCCACCGAGTCAGCAGTCTCCCGTTCCTGCAAGTCCACCAAGTCCGGCAAAGTGTCAGGCCACTCCTCCTCCAAGTCCGGCAAAGTGTCAGGCCACTCCTCCTCCTCCAAGTCCGCCACAGCGTCAGACATCCACTCCTCCTCCAAGTCCGGCACAACCTCAGGCCACTCCTCCTCCAAGTCCGGCACAGCTTCAGGCGGCCACTCCTCCTCGTCCAACTCAGCCCCGTCAGCCGTCTCCGCCGCCTCAGCAATCACAGAAGAGACACCCCGCAGCTATGGTGCATAGCGGTACGAGTCGAGGTAGTACAGGAAGTACAGGCGGAGGCAAGCGATATAAATATGGTCCAAGCCTCACGCCTCTTCTGCAGAGGGCTTATGATAGGTCCGAGGAGGAAATCGCAGCCATATCGAAGTTCGAGGTGGAAGCCCATTTTGCACCGAAACCGCCAACGCCGCCAAGGGAGAAAGTGCCTGAGGAAACGATTGACCACTTCATTCGTATGGCTCAACCACCAGCTCCCAAGCCTGTTGACACAGACTATGAGCGCCACATCAGGAAGTTAAATCGAGCACGTGTACGTAAGGAGGCGAGCTCGGGATCGAGCAAACAAGAAGCAGCTATCAAAAAATGCGGGAAAACCATTCCCCAGCTGGGAGAACAGGCGGCGCAATCGATCCCCTCGCTTGTTGTGCCAACAACACGTGACAGTACGCGCGCCCAATATTATTGTGGGAAAACAGTTTACGTTCCTGAGGTGGGCAATGTGGTAATAATGGAGGAGCATATAATGCAGGCTGAAGTTCTCAAAATCACTGTTGGACAACTCCTCGAGATCGAGCCCATGCCTGTGCTTAGAGAGGATGAAATAAAACGGAAATATGTCCGGGGCCAACCTTTGGTCGAGCCAGACAAGGTCAAGAACCTCCCAACGAGAATGTATGAATTGCATCAATGGTACATGAACATTACCAAGATTTCCGATCGATTGTCCCTCATGGTGAATGTCAAGGAGGATCATTACTACCATGAGAAAGCTGTGTCCGTTGAGTATTCTGAACCGTTTCAGTTATACAATCAAGACGCACTCGACAAATCTATCGTCAGTTGCTATTGTCTGTAAGTGATTTCTTTCTGTAATTTAAGTCTCAAGCTAGCTGTAGTGATCCTTTTGATCAATCATTACCTGTAATTATCCTCACTATATTTTTTTCTGTGGTATTATATGCAGGATGAAGATGTATGAAATGACAAAAGGTGGACGCTATGGCATTGGGTTCATTGACCCAAACACCGTTAATGAATACACATGGAAAATAGATGAACGTCATCAAAAGGCCATAGAGGACAGCATGCTAGAGTTCTTGAAGTGCCTCAAATACAATGAAGATATACTACTTTCATACAACTTCCAGTGATTCACATTGTCTTGTACTACAAATTCTCTGTTTTTGCCTACTAGCTAGCTACATGTTTTTGCTTACATATGCCCGCTTAATTAAGACATGCAAACGTGTGTGCATGCAGATTTCACTGGGTCTTGTATATCATTAAAGTTGACGCCGGAACAGTTGAAATACTGGACTCACTACTCAAAGAAAAAACTGACTATAACATCTTGTTTGGGATAGTCAACAGGTAATTTCAATCATTATTAATTATATATCTCTGCCTATGTAGTTCGTCATTTCATGATATGAACTATTTAATAACCCCTTTATTCATTTTCTTTGTCGGCGGGCAGGGCTTGGGCAAGGTTTATCAGGGTCACGGACGGCGAATGGAAAGAAAAGCTTAAATGGGGAAGACCCAAGGTAAGTAATTAAGTAGTACTAGCTAGCTAGCTAGCTGCCATCTCTTTAATTATCATGCTTGATTAATTATTATCTGATCAAATTCCGTTCTCGTAAAGGCCCTGAAGTAGGCGCAGGGGACTGATCTGTGTGCATTCTGCGTTTGTGAGAACATTCGCATGATAGCGTCCGAAAGGAGCAGATCTCAAAGACAGGAATGGGTACGCTTGTCAAAACACTACTCACAATTTTTACACCATTATCGATATCTAGTCACACAACTAATACACATGCATATTGATCTCCTTCTTAACAGTTCAGAGAGGTGCGAGCGAAGCTCCTAGAAACGGAGCGCGTAGAAGCACTTCAAGAGGAAATAGCGGGATTTTTGCTCGACCAGGTCATAAATCTGAAGGCAGAATACTATTACCCGCTACCGCCCTCATGAAAACCACTTCCAATTGTCATCGTGCTCCGAAGGCACCAATTAGGCTATAATGCCACTGGCTCCGAAGGCAACATGCATATGTAGGAGAAATTGTATATAGCTATACATGTGTGTATGTGTGAATTAATTAATATGATGGTTTGTGAGACATTGATGATATATATATGCATGATTGGTTCTACTAGAAATTCTATATATATATATATACATATATATATATATATATGTGCATAACGTGTACAATGTGTAGTATCGTAAAATACCAGCAAACGAAAAAGAATTAAAATGGAAACACAAAATTAAATGAAAAAGAAATCATAAAACTAAAACCCCCTAAACCTTATAGTACCGGTTGGTCTTACCAACCGGTACTAAAGGGCTCCAGGCCCCTGGAGCTGGCTCGTGCCACGTGGTTTCCCTTTAGCACCGGTTCGTGCTGAACCGGTACTAAGGGGGGGGGGCCTTTAGTGCCCATACTTTAGTGCCGGTTATGGAACCGGCACTAAAGCGCCTTACGAACCGGTGCTATTGCCCGGTTCTGCACTAGTGGATCTACATGTGAAGCGGAGTACATAGGTGCTTCGGAAGCAGCAAATGAAGGAGTCTGGATGAAGGAGTTCATTTCCGATCTAGGTGTCATACCTAGTGCATCGGGACCAATGAAAATCTTCTGTGACAATACTGGTGCAATTGCCTTGGCAAAGGAATCCAGATTTCACAAGAGGACCAAGCACATCAAGAGACGCTTCAATTCCATTCGGGACCAAGTCCAAGTGGGAGACATAGAGATTTGCAAGATACATACGGATCTGAATGTTGCACACCCGTTGACTAAGCCACTCTCACGAGCAAAACATGATCAACACCAAGACTCCATGGGTGTTAGAATCATTACTATGTAATCTAGATTATTGACTCTAGTGCAAGTGGGAGACTGAAGGAAATATGCCCTAGAGGCAATAATAAAGTTATTATTTATTTCCTCATATCATGATAAATGTTTATTATTCATGCTAGAATTGTATTAACCGGAAACATGATACATGTGTGAATATATAGACAAACATATAGTCACTAGTATGCCTCTACTTGACTAGCTCATTAATCAAAGATGGTTATGTTTCCTAACCATAGACATGTGTTGTCATTTGATTAATGGGATCACATCATTAGAAGAATGATGTGATTGACATGACCCATTCTCTTAGCCTAGCACTTGATCGTTTAGTATATTGCTATTGCTTTCTTCATGACTTATACATGTTCCTGTAACTATGAGAAATATGCAACTCCCGTTTTCCGGAGGAACACTTTGGGTACTACCAAACGTCACAACGTAACTGGGTGATTATAAAGGAGTACTACAGGTGTCTCCGAAGGTACATGTTGAGTTGGCGTATTTCGAGATTAGGTTTTGTCACTCTGATTGTCGGAGAAGGTATCTCTGGGCCCTCTTGGTAATGCACATCTTTATAAGCCTTGCAAGCAATGTGACCAAATGAGTTGGTTACGGAATGATGCATTACGGAACGAGTAAAGAGACTTGCCGGTAACGAGATTGAACTAGGTATTGGATACCGACGACCAAATCTCGGGCAAGTAACATACCGATGACAAAGGGAACAACGTATGTTGTTATGCGGTTTGACCGATAAAGATCTTCGTAGAATATGTAGGAACCAATATGGGCATCCAGGTTCCGCTATTGGTTATTGACCGAGAATAGTTCTAGGTCATGTCTACATAGTTCTCGAACCCGTAGGGTCCGCACGCTTAACGTTACGATGACAGTTTTATTATGAGTTTATAAGTTTTGATGTACCGAAGTTTGTTCGGAGTCCCGGATGTGATCACGGACGCAACGAGGAGTCTCGAAATGGTCAAGACATAAAGATTGATATATTGGAAGCCTATATTTGGACATCGGAATCGTTCCGAGTGAAATCGGCATTTTACCGGAGTACCGGGAGGTTACCGAAACACACCGGGGGGTTATTGGGCCTACATGGGCCTCGAGGGAGAAGAGGGAAGGAGGCAGGAGGGGGCCGCGCGCCCCTCCCCTTCCTAGTCCGAATAGGACAAGGGAAGGGGGGCGGCGCCCTCCTCCCCCCCTTTCCTTCCCCTCTTCCTCCTCTTTCCCCCCTTCTCCTATTCCAACTAGGAAAGAAGGGAGTCCTACTCCCGGTGGGAGTAGGACTCCCCCCCTTGGCGCGCCCTCCTTGGCCGGCCGCCTCCTCCCCCCTGGCTCCTTTATATACGGGGGCGGGGGGCACCCCATAGACACACAAGTTGATCTATGGATCGTTCCTTAGCCGTGTGCGGTGCCCCCCTCCACCATATTCCACCTCGGTCATATCGTCGCGGAGTTTAGGCGAAGGCCTGCGCCGGTAGAGCATCATCATCATCACCACGCCGTCGTGCTGACGGAACTCATCCCCGAAGCTTTGCTGGATCGGAGCCCGGGGATCGTCATCGAGCTGAACGTGTGCTGAACTCGGAGGTGTCGTACGTTCGGTACTTGGATCGGTCGGATCGTGAAGACGTACGACTACATCAACCGCGTTGTCATAACGCTTCCGCTTACGGTCTACGAGGGTACGTGCACAACACTCTCTCCTCTCGTTGCTATGCCATCACCATGATCTTGCGTGTACGTAGGAATTTTTTTGAAATTACTACGTTCCCCAACAAAGTGGCCAATCATTTCCTCAGGCACTTTCTCCCTTGGCGGCGGTGGCGGTTTCGGTGCAAAATGGGCTTCCACCTTGGCCTTCGATATGGATGCGATTTCCTCCTCGGACCTATCATAAGCCCTCTGCGGAAGAGGCGTGAGGCTTGGACCATATTTATATCGCTTGCCTCCGCCTGTACTTCATGTACTACCTCGACTCGTACCGCTACACACCATAGCTGCGGGGTGTCTCTTCTGCGATTGCTGAGGTGGCGAAGACGGCTGACGGGGCTGAGTTGGACGAGGAGGAGTGGCCGCCTGAAGCTGTGCCGGACTTGGAGGAGGAGTGGCCTGAGGTTGTGCCGGACTTGGAGGAGGTGTGGACGTCTGACACTGTGGCGGACTTGGAGGAGGAGGAGTGGCCTGACACTTTGCCGGACTTGGAGGAGGAGTGGCCTGACACTTTGCCGGACTTGGTGGACTTGCAGGAGCGGGAGACTGCTGACTCGGTGGCAGACTTCGACGAGGAGTCGGCTGACGCGGTGTCGGTGGCCTTCGAAAGATGATGCAATCCTTTTTCCATAGGATGATACGATGGTTGGCCTCTCCGAGAAAGCGCTCGTCGTCACCTCCATGAATGTCAAGCTCTAGCTCCGAATATGGGTCCACCACCTCATCAACCAAGACACGAGCATAGCCCGCTGGAATCGAGTTGCAATGGAAGGATGCCTCGGGGGGATTTGTAAAAGCAATGGCGTCCGCCACCTTCATGGATATGTTCTTCATTTTGACGTGTAGCTCGCAGCTAGTGTTCTCCGTGATGTCATCCACGGGGTATCTACCCAGCATTGCATCATCCGGGGCGGAACCCATGCTGCTTCTCGGCATGGATGGGGCAGTGCTATCCAATGCTGGATCATTCGCTAGCTGATGCAGCTGCTGAGACCCCCTTTGCTGGGTAAGTGAGTCGATCTGCTCCTGCTGCCGCTGGAATTTGACTACCAATTCCGCTTGACTTGCTTCTAGTCCTTGAAGGCGTTCATAGTCCCGCTTCCTCTGCTCCTCCTCCATCTTCCTCTTCTTCTCCTCCGCAATCTTCTTTCTCGCACGGGTTCTGTAGTCGGTGTTCCAGACTGAAAACCCCTCATACCACGGAATAGCGCCCTTGCCTCGTGTTCTTCCCGGGTGTTCAGGATTTCCCAGGGCACGCGTAAGCTCGTCGTTCTCTCTGTTGGGCTGGAACACCCCCGATCGTGCCTCTTCTATTGCAACAAGTATCGCATCGTCGGCTCCCATCAGACTTGCCCTCGTCGAAACATTGCCTGTCTTCGGGTCCAACTCCCCCCCATGGGTCGGCTGGACGTCGTCGCAGATGGGTCGACGGCGAGGATGTGGGCCGGGCATCGTCGAGAACAAATACTAGCTATATGCCCGCAAAAAGTAACATTTTTTTAATGATTGGATTTTGATAACTAAAATTTCTAACATTTCTACTATTTCAGAAATCTATATACTATTTCATACTAATTAAGCATCTAACACTAAATACAGAAAACACAACTTCTATACATCCATTAAAAAACTGAAAAACAACATTATATAAAAAATTTCCGTACTAATTAAACACTAATTATATCCATCTAACATGCATTCATACATATATAATAGTGAAAAAATAATAATCTAAACTAATTAAACATACAAAAAACGTATATACTAATATATACATGCATTAATTCATACATATGTGTGTGTGTGTGTGTGTGTTCATCAAGCTTGTGTGTGTGTGTGTGTATGGGCTCGGGGAGGGGCGGCGCCCATGGTGGCCGCCGGGGGCGAGGGAGAGGGGTTAGAGGGGGAGAGCTCACGGCGGGGCGACGGCGAC
>NC_041389.1:595398081-595478226 GCF_002162155.2 Triticum dicoccoides | reverse complement strand
GCGCGACGGGGACGGGCCCGGGGCGGCGACGGAGACGAGGGCGGCGACGGGGACGGGGGCGGCGACGGGGACGGGGGCGGCGACGGGGACGGGGACGGCGATGGCGACAGAAACGACGGAAATAGAGGAAGAAACAGAGGGAGAATGAAATTTTTGCAAGTGTTGTTTATATAGGAGGGGCCTTTAGTACCGGTTTGTGCCACCAACCGGTACTAAAGGCCAATTTTGGCCAGCCCAAGCGGCGGGAAGCGACCCCCTTTAGTACTGGGTGGTGGCACAAACCGGTACTAAAGGCCCCCTTTAGTACCGGTTGGTGGCTCCAACCGGTACTAAAGGCCTCGCGCTGCCACCCCAAAGTTTAGTCCCACCTCGCCGGGCGAAAGGCAGCCGCACTGGTTTATAAACCCAACCGCGGCTACCACTTCGAACTCCTCTGTATAGCAGGCTTGTGGGCCTAAACTCTGCGCGCTGCCCTGTGAGTCTGCTGGGCCTTTAAGGCCTGTAATTACACACGTGTGGCCTATCAGGCCCACAGGGCAGCGCCCCAATTTTTCTTATAGTTTTTTTCTTTTCTGCTTTATTTTCTTCTATTTATTTTTGCGTAGTTTTTTGTATAGTTTTTTCTTTTCTGTTATATTTATTTTCTTCTATTTATTTGTGAGTAGTTTTTCATCTAGTTTGCCAAAATTCAACATTTTCAGAGTTCATTTTGTAGTGATTTTCAATTTCACGGTCATTTTGTAAACGATTGAAAAATAGCAAATATAATATTTTTCTTTTCTGCTTTATTTTTTCTTCTATTTATTTCTGAGTAGTTTTTTCTTTTCTGCTATATTTATTTTCTTCTATTTATTTTTGAGTAGTTTTTTATATAGTTTTTTCTTTTCAGCTATAGTTTTTCTTTCTTTTCTGCTATTTTTTCTTTTCTGCAAAACTTGATGGTCAAAGTCTGGAGTTATAACTTAAAAAAAAGAAATGTCGACGTGCAATTAGTTTTTGCCATAACAGAAGAAGTCCGGAGTTGTAATAAGTTATTAAAAATAAAAAAGAGGTGCAATGCTCGTTAATTTGCTTCAAGCCTTTCGGAATAGTGTAAACTGCACTGCGCATAGCTCCGTGCAGTCTACCGTATTCCTGAAGGCTTGAAGCTAAGCAACATGAGCATTGATCTTTTTCTTCATCGTCTCTGCACTAAGGGCTTATAAACCGCTCCTAGTCCCTCTCACTTCGCGAGGTGGGACTAAAAAACAGCTTACGTCTGGTTCATCCATGAACCGGTACTAAAGGTGCTCGTGGGGCCCCAGCCTTACCTGACACAACCTCATTAGTATCGGTTCGTGGTACAAACCGGCACTAAATGGTGATGGTGGGGCCATAGCCTGACCGGAGGCTGACACAGCCTCTTTAGGTACAAAAAATTACAAACTTTTTGTTAGTGCTCGTAGTTTTCAAATTTGAATAGTTTAAATTTTGAATTATTTGAAATTAGTGTGAATTTGTTTGCACATAAAATTTCTTCACGTTTCAAATGCCAAAACACATAACTACCCTAACTATTACAGAGATTCCCCTCTCGGTGCAAAACACAGAAGAAAGTGATGATAGCTAGTGAAGCCGATCACATCCCAAATCTTTGGGTGTGAAACTTTTTCTTCGCGTGTGTCCCTTTGCGCCGTAACCATGGAAAATCTTCATCATTTAACGGGATGCTCGGGTCAATATTCACTGTGAATGGAGCAATTTCATCAAACTTTTCATAATCTTCTGACTTGTCTGTCTTGTCATCCACTCCCACGATGTTTCTCTTCCCAGAAAGAACTATGTGCCGCTTTGGCTCATCGTATGATGGATTCTCTTCCTTATCTTTTCTTTTTCTTGGCTTGGTAGACATGTCCTTCACATAGAAAACCTGTGCCACATCATTGGCCAGGACGAATGGTTCGTCTGCATACGCAAGATTGTTGACATCCACTGTTGTCATTCCGTACTGCGGGTCTTCCGTTACCCCGCCTCGTGTCATATTGACCCATTTGCACCGAAACAAAGGGACCTTTAAAACACGTCGATAGTCAAGTTCCCATATGTCATGTATATAACCATAATATGTTTCCTTTCCCGTCTTGGTTTCTGCATCAAAGCGGACACCACTGTTTTGGTTGGTGCTCTTCTTATCTTGGGCGATCGTGTAAAATGTATTACCATTTATCTCGTACCCTTTGAAAGTCATTATATTCGAAGATGGTAACTGGGACAGCAAGTACAGGTCATCTTCAATAGAGGTGTCATGCATGGTACGTGTCTGCAACCAGCTGGCGAAACTCCTGGTTTGTTCACGTGTAATCCAGTCATCAGACCGCTCCGGGTGTTTGGAGCATAGCAAATTCTTGTGTTCATCCATATACGGAGCCACCAAGGTGGAATTCTGTAGAACTGTGTAGTGTGCTTCAGTGAGAGAATGTCCGTCCATACATATTATTTGTTCCCCTCCTAGCGTGCCTTTCCCATCCAGTCTGCTCTTATGCCGCGATTCAGGAACACCAATCGGCTTAAGGTCAGGAATAAAGTCAATACAAAACTCAATGACCTCCTCATTTTGATGGCCCTTGGAGATGCTTCCTTCTGGCCTAGCACGGTTATGAACATATTTTTTTAAGACTGCCATGAACCTCTCAAAGGGGAACATATTGTATAGAAATACAGGACCCAAAACGTTAATCTCTTCGCATAGGTGAACTAGGACGTGCGTCATGATGTTGAAGAAGGATGGTGGGAACACCAACTCGAAACTGACAAGACATTGCACCAAATCATTCTGTAACCTTGGTATGATTTCTGGATCGATTACCTTCTGAGAGATTGCATTGAGAAATGCACATAGCTTCACAATGGCTAATCGAACGTTTTCCGGTAGAAGCCCCCTCAATGCAACCGGAAGCAGTTGCGTCATAATCACGTGGCAGTCATGAGACTTTAGGTTCTGGAACTTTTTCTCTGCCATGTTTATTATTCCCTTTATATTCGACGAGAAGCGAGACGGTACCTTAATACTGAGCAGGCATTCAAAGAAGATTTCCTTCTCTTCTTTGGTAAGAGCGTAGCTTGCATGACCCTGATGTATGCCGTCTTCTCCGTGCATACGTTGCTGGTCCTCCTGTGCCTCAGGTGTATCTTTTGTCTTCCCATACACGCCCAAGAAGCCAAGCAGGGTCACGCAAAGATTCTTCGTCACGTGCATCACGTCGATTGCGGAGCGGACCTCTAGATCTTTCCAATATGGCAGGTCCCAAAATATAGATTTCTTCTTCCACGTGGGTGCGCGTCCGTCAGCGTCCTTCGGAACAGGTTGTCCGCCAGGACCCTTTCCAAATATCACCTTCAAATCCTTGACCATATCATGTACATCAGCACCAGTACGGTGGCGAGGCTTCGTCCGGTGATCCGCCTCACCTTTGAAATGCTTGCCTTTCTTTCTTACGGGATGCCTGCTCAGAAGAAATCAACGATGTCCCAGGTACACATTCTTCTTACAACTATTCAAATATATACTGTCGGTATCATCCAAACAGTGCGTGCATCCGCGGTATCCCTTGTTTGTCTGTCCTGAAAGGTTACTGAGAGCAGGCCAGTCATTGATGGTCACGAACAGCAACGCCTTTAGGTCAAATTCTTCCCCCATGTGCTCATCCCACGCACGTACACCTGTTCCGTTCCACAGTTGTAAGAGTTCTTCAACTAATGGCCTTAGGTACACATCAATGTCGTTGCCGGGTTGCTTAGGGCCTTGGATGAGCACTGGCATCATAATGAACTTCCGCTTCATGCACAACCAAGGAGGAAGGTTATACAAACATAGAGTCACAGGCCAGGTGCTATGGTTGCTGCTCTGCTCCCCAAAAGGATTAATGCCATCTGCGCTTAGACCAAACCATACGCTCCTTACGTCATCTGCAAACTCCTTCCCGTACTTTCTTTCGATTTTTCTCCACTGCGACCCGTCAGCGGGTACTCTCAACTTTCCGTCTTTCTTACGGTCTTCTCTGTGCCATCGCATCGCCTTGGCATGCTCTTTGTTTTGGAACAAACGTTTCAACCGTGGTATTATAGGAGAATGCCACATCACCTTGGCAGGAATCTTCTTCCTGGGGCGCTCGCCCTCGACATCACCATGCTCATCGCGGCTGATCTTATAGCGCAATGCACCACATACCGGGCAAGCGTTCAAATCCTCGTACTCACCGCAGTAGAGGATGCAATCATTAGGGCATGCATGTATCTTCTGCACCTCTAACCCTAGAGGGCAGACAGCCTTCTTTGCTTCGTACGTACTCTCGGGCAATTCGTTGTCCTTTGGAAGCATATCCTTTATCATTACCAGCAACTTTCCAAATCCCTTGTCAGATACACCATTCTCTGCCTTCCATTGCAGCAATTCCAGTGTGGTGCCTAGCTTTTTCTTGTCACCTACGCAATTCGGGTACAACAATTTTTTGTGATCCTCTAACATGCGCTGCAACTTCTTCTTCTCCAAATCACTTGCGCAGTTTCTCTTTGCATCGGCAATGGCCCGACCTAGATCATCAACGGGCTCATCTGATGCCTCTTCTTCAGCTTCTTCCCGCATTGCCGGCTCAGCTTCTTCCCGCATTACCGGCTCAGCTTCTTCCCCCATTGTTGTATCATCGTATTCAGGGAACCCATGGCCAGGATAGCTGTCGTCGTCCTCTTCTTCTTCATTGTCTTCCATCATAACCCCTCTTTCTCCGTGCTTGGTCCAAACATTATAGTGGGGCATGAAACCATACTCAAACAGGTGGACGTGAATGGTTCTTGACGTAGAGTAATTGCGACCATTCTTACAGCCAGCACATGGACAAGGCATAAAACCATCCGCCCGCTTGTTTGCCTCAGCCGCAAGCAGAAAAGTATGCACGCCCTCAACGAACTGGGGAGAGCATCGGTCATCGTACATCCATTGCCGGCTCATCTTCATTACACAACACCGAATAGACCAAATTAATACAAGTTCATACATAAAGTTCATACAACACTTAAATGCAACAAACAAATAACTCTCTAGCTAAAGCATTTAAATGCAACAACAAATGCGATCAAGATCGCAACTAAGGTAACAATTGATCCAACAGCATAATGATACCAAGCCTCACTATCGATGGCATATTTTCTAATCTTTCTAATCTTCAAGCGCATTTTCTCCTTCTTGATCTTGTGATCATCGACGACATCGGCAACATGCAACTCCAATTCCATCTTCTCCCCCTCAATTCTTTTCAATTTTTCTTTCAAGTACTCGTTTTCTCTTTCAACTAAATTTAACCTCTCGACAATAGGGTCGGTTGGAATTTCCGGTTCACATACCTCCTAGATAAAAATATCTATGTCAACTTGATGGGCATAATTTGTCATAAACACGAAATGCAACAAATAGTTTTAAAAGAGAATATACCACATCCGAATCATAACAAGGACGAGGGCTGATGGGGACGGATATCAAAACCATGGCACTATGTATAACAAACAACGTACGGGTAAGATAATTATTATACGAGTAACTATATATCCAAATCACACAAACATCAATTTTTTATATAAAATTTCATGAACAAGAGGCTCACCACAAGGTGGTGCCGGCGACGGGACGGTGCGGGCGATCGACGGTAGTTACGACGGAGATTTAGAAGGCACTAAGTAAACCACACCTACATATGCAAACTAAGTGTTATTTTGACCTCAAATTGCATATAAATCAAATACTACCACATATAATTCCTCCCAAATTACTAAAACCCACAATTAATCACTATATAAACCAATGCAAGAGCTAATCTAGCAATGAGAGATGAAAGGACAAAGTTGCTAACCTTGATGATCATTTGAATGGATGAGGGCCTGCAAATCTTGACAAATTTGGGGCAAATTTTGTGATGAACTCGAGAGGAAGAAGGGAAGAACAGATGAGAGGGAGAGGGGAAAGGGGGAAGAACAGAGTGCGGGTGGACGAAGGATTTATATAGGACGACCTTTAGTACCGGTTCGTGCCACGAACCGGTACTAAAGGTGCTGAAAGGGCCCCACTCTGACAACATCCTGCCACCACTCTCATTAGTACCGGTTCGTGGCACGAACCGGTGCTAAAGGTTTGCCACGAACCGGTACTAAAGAGCTCCTCCCAGCTAGCCGTTAGAACCGGCACTAATGGACACATTAGTGCCGGTTCTGTTACAAACCGGGACTAATGTGTCTCACATTTGACCCTTTTTCTACTAGTGACCTCCAGCAGTCTGTCCTCCGTCGCAGTGTCCCCGTCGACTCCACCTCCGTCAAGTATGCATACATCCAGTGTTGCATCCAGCCATCCCCCATCCATCTACAAGCAGCAGCACCATGGTAATTTCCCTATGTTCTTAAACAAATCTGATTTTTTTATCTGTAAATTGCCACTGCTACTGAATTCTGGAAGGGGTAGAAGCCACTAATTGCTTGTGAATTGTACCCCTCCCTCCCACAATATAAGTTTTTGCAACCTAACATGGCTTACAAAAATGTCATATATTGTGTGACAAAGGGTAATTTTTTGTCCAAAGTCCATCAATCCATGCAACTTTGGCCAAAAGAAATTACGAGAATACCCAGAAGTAAATTCTGGCTCCGCCATGGCTGTTGCACCCTAAAGGTGCTCGCCACCACAAAAACACGCCACCGAGATCAGCTCGCTTAGTCAACGGTGGTGGTAGGGGATTTTTTTTCTCTCTTTGCAGCATGGTGGTGGCCCTAGCAGGCGCGGCTAATGTGGGATCGTTACCCAAGAGGTAGCCCTGACGGGGGTTGGTCTATGGCGATGCTCCTACCAACACAGTGGTGTGTCACACAATTCCGGGGCCGGCAATGACAATAGTCGGGATATCGGCTCAGCGACCAACATACACATCTGGGCATGGACGAGGGGAGTCAAGCGGTAGATCCTTCGCCCACCTTCCCTCCCTTTCCCGACAATGGTTGTCGAAGTTTGTGCAATTGGGGCAGGATGAAGGGAGGCGAGGCAGTCGACCTATTTCCGGAGCTTTTTGCAATGTTCCTGGTGGGCCTTGAACTCTCTCGATTGGATCACTTTTTCGTTGTTCAATCACATACTTGTCACATATTTACTGGTGGAATATAACCTATGGTCATAGGTTTCCTGGTAGGTTAGTGGCGATAATGCTCTCACGGTCTTGGTGAGGTCAACTTAGGACAGCCATCCGATCGAACATTAACTATATTTTCTTTGTGAGAATACGACATTCCTTAGAAATAAGAGGAATTAGTTAATGAGTCTGAGACGGAATTGAACGTGACTTGAAACCAAAAACTGACTATTGACAAATTCTCAATCTAGGTATAAGGACTGAAAACCGAAAAGATAATCTTGGAGAGGTTCTACGAAACATTAACTTTATTTTCTATGTGAGAATACGACTTTCCTGGAGGGATAAGAGGAAATAGTTAATGAGACTGAGATGGACTTGACGTGGAAATGTACGTGACTTGAAACCAGAAACCGACTAGTTTGACAAATTCTCAGCCTGGGTAAAAGTACAAAAAACCAAAAAGATGAATTTGCTAATTCTGAGTAGATTAGAAACTAATTTAGCTTCAGTTAACTCAGTAGCCGTTGGATCCATGAATTGTGTAGTACCCTTGAGTTTCCCCCACACTCTTGGAGAGGTCAACTCCGGCCAGTCACCCAAAAACCCATTGTACCAAAATTTAACTTATTTTCTTTGCGAGAATACGACATTCTCACATGAATGAGGGGAAATAGTTATTGAGACTGGGACGGAATTAACGTCGAAGAGTGTACCTGACCCAGAAACCGACTCGTTTGACAAATTCCCAGCCGGGCTACAATGACGAGAAAAAAGAACAGGCACAGAAGTCTCTGAGTCACATTGGCATATGTTCATACATGCATGGTATCTTCCTGTCTTTTGGCACATTGTGTGAGAAAAAGAGCAAGACACGAGACATGCATTCGTCAAAAGTTCTCTATCTCTGTGTTTGTGCTATTTACATATGTAATGTGTAGTTGATCTTGGGTGAAAAAATAACATGTTGTATCAACTAGGTCCAAGATTTCAAATTTTGCTTGCGCTCAAAGGTGCTCGCCACCACAAAAACACGCCATCTAGCTAAGCTCGCTCAGGATTTTTATCTCCTTGCAGTGTGGTGATGGCCCTGGCCGGCGTGCTAATGCAGGATTGTTGCCCGAGAGGCAACGCTGACACCGATGCGGTAGGAGAAGCTGCTGGTGCGTTAGACAGTTCCTGGCCGGCGATGACGGTAGTCGAGCTCTCGGCTCGGCTGTCGGTCAACATAAGCATCTTGGCATGGACAACGGGAATGAAGCGGTAGATCCTTCGTCCATCGCCCGTCCCTTCCCCGCAACGGGGATCGAAAGTGGTGCAACTGGAGCATGATATAGGGAGGCAAGGCTCTCAACCTATTTCCAGCGCTCTCACGAATGTTTCAGGTGGGCCTTGAACTCTCTTGGCGCGGGAATCCGGTTAGGAAGAAGGAGCCACCCAGCAGAGACTTTGTTGGCGGTAATGGTTTCGACAACACGTATGCAGATTCTCGGGTGAAAATAGTGATCTCACCCCTGCTAGGTCATGCCATTGTCTACGTGCATGCATCGTTTCCTCAGTGGCAGTAACTCTTCTCGTCTTCCTTTCCTTGGCACTTTGCAGACCATGTTCAGCGCGGGGACAGAGACAACGGCGACGGCGGCGGAGTGGGCGATGTCGCTGCTGCTCAACCATCCGAACGCCCTGGCGAAAGCGCAGGCCGAGATGGACGCAACCGTCAGAACCACCCGACTGCTCTGCGCCGACGACCTGCCGCACCTCGACTACCTCCACTGCATCATCAGCGAGACCCTCCGGTTGTACCTGCCCGTCCCGGCGATGATCCCTCACGAGTCCTCCTCGGACTGCACGGTGGCAGGCTACGACGTCCCGAGCGGCACGACGCTGCTCGTGAACGCGTACGCCATCCACAGGGACCCAGCGGCGTGGGAGCACCCGTTGGAGTTCAGGCCGGAGCGGTTCGAGGAGGGGAAGGCCGAGGGTCTGTTCATGATGCCGTTCGGGATGGGGCGGCGCAAGTGCCCCGGCGAGGCCCTCGCGCTGCGGATGCTGGGCCTGGTGATGAAGCCATGTTCCTAGGGTAGGGTCATGGACCTGTTCAAGACACCCTCCCAAAGGACATCTCTAGAAAAAACTACCTTTCAGTCGACCTGAAAGGAGTTCACTCGACGGACTCGAAGACACTCGACCATAAAGCCACTCACTTGACCACCAGGAGATCTAAAGTCACTCTGCACGCAACGGTCTGCCATTAAGTAATCTTTATGGTCATCATAGCACTTCACGTATGGCGTTACCAGTAACGCCAGATCTTAATGAACCTTAAACCCTGCATAACTGAGGGCCGGAGGGGTCTGGCTTACTCTATATAAGCCACCCCCTCCTCAGTGTAAAGGGTTCGTACCCCTGTAACTCATACGCATATAATCCAGTCGACCGCCTCCGGGCTCCGAGACGTAGGGCTGTTACTTCCTCCGAGAAGTGCCTGAACTCGTAAACATCTTGCGTATACAACTACTCCATAGCTAGGATCTTGTCTCTCCACTCCTACACCCCTATTCTACTGTCAGACTTAGAACCACGACAGTTGGCGCCCACCTTGGGGTAGGTGTCTTAGCGACTTATTGGAGAAGTTGCAATTGTTCCGATCTCCTTCATCATGGTTTCAGGCGGAGTTTTGGTTGAGGGCCGCGAGATCCGTCTCGGCGCGCGCACGTTCATCGCCGACGACTCCGCTTGGCTTCAGGAGGCTCCACTCGACTTCGACGCGCTCCCCGTCCGCGGGGCAATGCACTTCCGCGCATGCGTCCGCGGCATCCTCATGCGACAACCGTCGATCCAGTATCGGTCGACCCCTATGTCGTCCTCCCTCCCTGTCTCCTGCCGGCGCAAGCGCTCCGGTCGGTCAAGGCTTCAGCGGTGGGTGAGGCACGCGGTGGCTCGCTAGTCGGCCACTCCCCAAGTCGCGGCGATCGAGCCCGACGAATCTCTCTACGGCCTGTTTGACCAATCGACTGGCTCCATAGAGACTGCATCCGAGTGCGACAGCAGTGATCCGGCGGCGGAGGTTCTGATGGTCAATGGACCACGCAGTCCTTCCAGTTTTCCCCGCATCGACAGAGTTGATGACGGAGGCGATCCGGCGCACGCACACGAAGAATATCAGCCCGAGCCCCTCACGCTATTACAAAGGAAAGAACTTCGCCGCCGGAACATGGATGTGCTGCATACTCCTATTGTTGGAGAAACCCCCGAGGCTCATGCCTTGGAGGACGCGCTTTTGGCCAACTTGGCTGAGCGCACTCGACTGGAAAACCTCCAGCGAGCACTCGACGAGCGTGCGCGGCAACGAGCTCCAGACTCCAGTCGACGTCAACTCTTTCCACCACCGACTCAGGTATATCGAACTCCGATTCAGAATCTAGCAGCTGCAGCCCGTATAGTAGAGTCGATTCAGCCCTCCCAGCCAGAGGCTGGCAGAGGCTTGTTACAGATCAGAGATTTACTCAGGGCAGCAGGAGATCAAAATTCAGCTGTATCGCAGTCGTGAAATAGGATTCACAGCAGATCTGTCGCTGCGAATATAGTCCAGTCGGCCCATAGCCCAAGATCGCCCCCGAGGCGTGAGGGACGTGGAGGCCGGCATGATCAGTATGATGACCGATTTGATCGCGATGATCGGCGTCGAGTGCCCACTCCTTCCCCAAGGGGTGAGTCGTACTCTCCTCGACAGGAAGATGACAGACGCCAGCACGGTGTTGGGCGGAGGGTTCCAGTCGACCCCATAGAACCAGGCTTTGATGCGAGATCCATTATCATTCAAGGTTTGGTCGATCGGAGCAGAGCTCACCGAGAAGGCCATGACAGAGATGTACCCACCAGCAGCAGAGTTCACGTCTCAGGACCAGAGTGTTTTAGCAGAGCCATCAGGGCCGCAGTGATTCCTCCCAACTTCAGGTTGGCGACTGGAGTCAGTAAGTTCACTGGTGTGTCCAAGCCCGATACTTGGCTTGAGGACTACCGAGTGGCTGTTCAGATTGGCGGCGGCAATGATGAGGTGGCCATGAAACACCTACCTCTTATGTTGGAGGGCTCGGCCAGAGCATGGCTGAATCAGTTGGCACCTAGCAGCATTTACACTTGGGAAGATCTTGCCCGAGTATTTGTCAGAACATTTGAAGGAACTTGCAAGCGACCGGCAAGGTTGACAGAGCTGCAGGTTTGTGTGCAAAAGTCGAATGAAACTCTGAGAGATTACATCCAGAGGTGGATCACACTGCATCACACGGTAGAGAATGTATCTGATCACCAGGCAGTCTATGCCTTCAAGGAAGGTGTTAAGAACAAAGAGCTAAGTTTGAAATTCGGTCGGACCGGAGACATGACCCTGAGTCGAATGATGGAGATTGCCACCAAGTATGTCAATGGTGAAGAAGAAGATCGGCTCCGGAGTGGCAAGTACAAGCCAGCCGCTCATGAAACCGGGGGAGGAAACTCCAGTCGGAAGCAGAAGCGGAAAGCCGAGCCAGCTGCTCCTGGAGAAGCCTTGGTCGTGACTCAAGGAAAGTTTAAAGGGAAACCCAAAGGATCTTGGAACCCTAAGAAGGTGAAAGACAAGGAAGGAAATGACGTGATGGATTTGCCGTGCCACATCCACACGAAAAAAGATGAGGAGGGTAAATTCATTTATCCGAAACATACCACTCGACAGTGTCGACTCTTGATCCAGATATTCCAGGGAAACAGTCCAAGGATAAGGAAAAGGAGTCGGACAAAGTTGAAGACAAAGAAGATAGTGATGATGGATATCCACAGGTCAATTCCACCGTGATGATTTTTGCTGATGTTGAAAGCAAAAGTCGATTGAAAGTTATCAACTGAGAGGTGAATATGGTTGCTCCGGCTAAACCCAGTTATCTGAAATGGTCTCAGACTGCCATCACATTCGACCAATCCGATCATCCGACACACATTGCCACCCCTGGGAGGCAAGTCTTGGTGGTCGACCCAGTCATCGAAGGCACTCGACTGACCAAAGTCTTGATGGATGGTGGCAGTGGCCTGAACATATTGTATGCGGAGACGCTGAAAGGAATGGGCATTCTGATGTCCAGACACAGTACCAGCAATATGAGTTTCCATGGAGTCATTCCTGGGAAGAAGGCTGAGTTTCTCGGCCAAATTGCTCTGATGTGGTTTTCGGTGATTCAAAGCATTACCGCAAAGAAAAGTTGACGTTTGAAGTTGTGGATTTCCAGAGTGCTTATCACGCTATTTTAGGCAGGCCAGCTTATGCACGTTTCATGGCTCAACCATGTTATGTGTACCTCAAATTGAAGATGCCTGGTCCCAAAGGTGTGATCACTATTACTAGCAATCGGAAGAAGGAAGAAGAGTGCTTTCCGAAGGGCTCAAAGATCGCCGATGCCCAGATGGCAGTAGTAGAGCTGCAGGAATACCAGAAAACCGCAGATCCGAGTGATTTGTTGCAAGCCAAGAAGCCTGCTACAGAATCGGCGTTTCAGTCGTCCGGTGAGACAAAGCCGATTCACATTCACCCGACTGACCCCAATGCTGCTCTGACTCATATCTCCACAACACTCGACTCCAAATAGGAAGAAGCGCTCATCCAGTTCCTCCGTGAGATCTGGGACATCTTCGCATGGAAGCCTGCTGACATGCCGGGTGTTCCCAGTGAAGGAAATATACCCTAGAGGCAATAATAAAGTTATTATTTATTTCCTTATTTCATGATAAATGTTTATTATTCATGCTAGAATTCTATTAACCGGAAACATAATACATGTGTGAATACATAGACAAACATAGTGTCACTAGTATGCCTCTACTTGACTAGCTCGTGAATCAAACATGGTTAAGTTTCCTAGCCATGGACAAAAGAGTTGTCATTTGATTAACGGGATCACATCATTAGAAGAATGATGTGATTGACTTGACCCATTCCGTTAGCTTAGCACTTGATCGTTTAGTATATTGCTATTGCTTTCTTCATGACTTATACATGTTCCTGTAACTATGAGATTATGCAACTCCCGTTTACCGGAGGAACACTTTGGGTGCTACCAAACGTCACAATGTAACTGGATGATTATAAAGGAGTACTACAGGTGTCTCCGAAGGTACATGTTGAGTTGGCGTATTTCGAGATTAGGTTTTGTCACTGCGATTGTCGGAGAGGTATCTCTGGGCCCTCTCGGTAATGCACATCATTATAAGCCTTGCAAGCAATGTGACCAAATGAGTTGGTTACGGGATGATGCATTACGGAACGAGTAAAGAGACTTGCCGGTAACGAGATTGAACTAGGTATTGGATACCGACGATCAAATCTCGGGCAAGTAACATACCGATGACAAAGGGAACAACGTATGTTGTTATGCGATTTGACCGATAAAGATCTTCGTAGAATATGTAGGAATCAATATGGGCATTCAGGTTCTGCTATTGGTTATTGACCGAGAATAGTTCTAGGTCATGTCTACATAGTTCTCGAACCCGTAGGGTCCGCACGCTTAACGTTTCGATGACAGTTTTATTATGAGTTTATGAGTTTTGATGTACCGAAGGAGTTCGGAGTCCCGGATGAGATCGGGGACATGACGAGGAGTCTCGAAATGGTCGAGACGTAAAGATAGATATATTGGACGATTATATTCGGAGTTCGGAAAGATTCCGAGTGATTCGGGTATTTTTCGGAGTACCGGGGAGTTACGGGAATACGGGGAAGAGTATTGGGCCTTAATGGGCCTTAGTGGGAAGGAGCCAGGAGGTGGCGCGCGCCCCTCCCAAGCCCAGTCCGAATTGGACAAAGGGTTTGGGGCGCGGCCCCCCTCTCCCTTCCTTCTCCACTTCCCTCCTTTCCCCCCTTCTCCTAGTTGGACTAGGAAAGAAGGAGTCCTACTCCCGGTGGGAGTAGGACTCCCCTTGGCGCGCCCTCCTCCTAGGGCCGGCCTCCTTCCCCCTTGCTCCTTTATATACGGGGGCAGGGGGGCGCCTCATGACACACAAGTTGATCTACGGATCGTTCCTTAGCCGTGTGCGGTGCCCCCCTCCACCATATTCCACCTCAGTCATATCGTCGCGGAGTTTAGGCGAAGCCCTGCGCCGGTAGAGCATCATCATCGTCACCACGCCATCGTGCTGACGGAACTCATCCCCTAAGCTTTGCTGGATCGGAGCCCGGGGATCGTCATCGAGCTGAACGTGTGCTGAACTCGGAGGTGCCGTACGTTCGGTACTTGGATCGGTCGGATCGTGAAGACGTACGACTACATCAACCGCGTTGTGCTAACACTTCCGCTTACGGTCTACGATGATTTGAGCAGATATGGGTATATCTACTTGATGAAACATAAGTTTGAAACATTTGAAAAGTTCAAAGAATTTCAGAGTGAAGTGGAAAATCATCGTAACAAGAAAAATAAAGTTTCTACGACCTGATCGTGGAGATGAATATTTGAGTTACGAGTTTGGTCTTCATTTGAAACAATGTGAAAGTAGTTTCGCAACTCACGCCATATGGAACACCACAGCATAATGGTGTGTCCGAATGTCGTAACCGCACTTTATTGGATATGGTGCGATTTATGATGTATCTTACCAATTTACCACTATCGTTTTGAGGTTATGCATTAGAGACAGCTGCATTCACTTTAAATAGGGCACCATCAAAATCCGTCGAGACGACGCCTTATGAACTGTGGTTTGACAAGAAACCAAAGTTGTCGTTTGTTAAAGTTTGGGGTTGTGATGCTTATGTGAAAAAGTTTCAACCTGATAAGCTCGAACCCAAATCGGAGAAGTGCGTCTTCATAGAATACCCAAAGGAAACTGTTGGGTACACCTTCTATCACAGATCCAAAGGCAAGATATTCGTTGCTAAAATGGATCCTTTCTAGAGAAGGAGTTTCTCTCAAAAGAAGTGAGTGGGAGGAAAGTAGACCTTGATAAGGTAATTGTACCTTCTCCCGAATTGGAAAGTAGTTAATCACAGAAATCAGTTCCAGTGATTCCTACACCAGTTAGTGAGGAAGCTAATGATGATGATCATGAAACTTCAGATCAAGTTACTACCGAACCTCGTAGGTCTTCCAGAGTAAGATCCGCACTAGAGTGGTACGGTAATCCTGTTCTGAAAGTCATGTTACTAGACCATGATGAACCTGCGAACTATGAGGAAGCGATGATGAGCCCAAATTCCGCGAAATGGCTTGAGGCCATAAAATCTGAGATATGATCCATGTATGAGAACAAAGTATGGACTTTGATTGACTTGCTCGATGATCAGCAAGCCATGTTAAATAAATGGATCTTCAAGAGGAAGACGGACATTGATAGTAGTGTTACTATCTACAAAGCTCGACTTGTCGCAAAAAGGTTTTCGACAAGTTCAAGGTGTTGATTACAATGAGATTTTCTCAACTGTAGCGATGCTTAAGTCTGTCCGAATCATGTTAGCAATTGCCATATTTTATGAAATCTGGCAAATGGATGTCAAAACTGCATTCCTTAATGGTTTTCTTAAAGAAGAATTGTATATGATGCAACCAGAAGGTTTTGTCAATCCTAAAAGTGCTAACAAAATATGCAAGCTCCAGCGATCCATCTATGGACTGTTGCAAGCATCTCAGAGTTGGAATATATGATTTGATAAGTTGATCAAAGCATATAGTTTTATACAGTCTTGCGGTGAAGCCTGTATTTACAATAAAGTGAGTGGGAGCACTACCGCCTTTTTGATAAATATATGTGAGCAACATATTGATTGATCAGAAATGATGTAGAATTTTTCTGGAAAGCATAAAGGAGTATATGAAATGAGTTCTTTAAAAGAAAGACCTCGGTAAAGCTACTTACACATTGAGCATCCAGATCTATATAGATAGATCAAGACGCTTGATAAGATTTTTCAATGAGTACATACCTTGATAAATTTTTGAAATAGTTCAAAATGGAATAGTCAAAGAAGGAGTTCTTGCCTGTGTTACAAGGTGTGAAGTTGAGTAAGACTCAAGACCCGACCATTGCAGAAAATAGAAAGAGAATGAAAAGTCATTCACTATGCCTCAATCATCGGCTCTATAAAGTATGCTATACCGTGAACCAGACCTATTGTATACCTTGCTCTGTGTTTGGCAAAGGAATACAATTTTGATCTAATAAGTAGATCACTGGACATGGGTCAAGAATATCCTTAGTGAGGACTAAGGAGATGTTTCTCGATTATGGAGGTGATAAAAGAGCCCGTCGTTAAAGTTACAACGATGCAAGCTTTTACAACAATCCAGATGACTCTAAGTCTCAATCTGGATACATATTGAAAGTGGGAGCAATTAGCTAGAGTAGCTCCGTGCAGAGCATTGTGGACATAGAATATTTGCGAAATACATACGGCTCTGAATATGACAGACCCGTTGACTAAGCTTCTCTCACGAGCAAAACATGATCATACCTTAGTACTCTTTTGGGTGTTAATCACATAGCGATGTGAACTAGATTATTGACTCTAGTAAACCCTTTGGGTATTGATCACATGATGATGTGAACTATGGGTATTAATCACATGCAGATGTCAATATTAGTTTTAAATCACATAGCGATGTGAACTAGATTATTGACTCTAGTGCAAGTGGGAGACTGAAGGAAATATACCCTAGAGGCAATATTAAAGTTATTATTTATTTCCTTATTTCATGATAAATGTTTATTATTCATGCTAGAATTGTATTAACCGGAAACATAATACATGTGTGAATACATAGACAAACATAGTGTCACTAGTATGCCTCTACTTGACTAGCTCGTGAATCAAAGATGGTTAAGTTTCCTAGCCATGGACAAAAGAGTTGTCATTTGATTAACGGGGTCACATCATTAGGAGAATGATGTGATTGACTTGACCCATTCCGTTAGCTTAGCACTTGATCGTTTAGTATATTGCTATTGCTTTCTTCATGACTTATACATGTTCCTGTAACTATGAGATTATGCAACTCCCGTTTACCGGAGGAACACTTTGGGTGCTACCAAACGTCACAACGTAACTGGGTGATTATAAAGGAGTACTACAGGTGTCTCCGAAGGTACATGTTGAGTTGGCGTATTTCGAGATTAGGTTTTGTCACTCCGATTGTCGGAGAGGTATCTCTGGGCCCTCTCGGTAATGCACATCATTATAAGCCTTGCAAGCAATGTGACCAGATGAGTTTGTTACGGGATGATGCATTACGGAACGAGTAAAGAGACTTGCCGGTAACGAGATTGAACTAGGTATTGGATACCGACGATCAAATCTCGGGCAAGTAACATACCGATGACAAAGGGAACAACGTATGTTGTTATGCGGTTTGACCGATAAAGATCTTCGTAGAATATGCAGGAACCAATATGGGCATCCAGGTTCCGCTATTGGTTATTAACCGAGAATAGTTCTAGGTCATGTCTACATAGTTCTCGAACCCGTAGGGTCCGCACGCTTAACGTTTCGATGACAGTTTTATTATGAGTTTATGAGTTTTTATGTACCAAAGGAGTTCGGAGTCCCGGATGAGATCGGGGACATGACGAGGAGTCCCGAAATGGTCAAGACGTAAAGATTGATATATTGGACGACTATATTCGGAGTTCGGAAAGGTTCCGAGTGATTCGGGTATTTTCCGGAGTACCGGGGAGTTACGCGAATACGGGGAAGAGTATTGGGCCTTAATGGGCCTTAGTGGGAAGGAGCCAGGAGGTGGCGCGCGCCCCTCCCAAGCCCAGTCCGAATTGGACAAAGGGTTTGGGGCGCGGCCCCCCCTCTCCCTTCCTTCCCCACTTCCCTCCTTTCCCCCCTTCTCCTAGTTGGACTAGGAAAGAAGGAGTCCTACTCCCGGTGGGAGTAGGACTCCCCTTGGCGCGCCCTCCTCCTAAGGCCGGGCTCCTCCTCCCTTGCTCCTTTATATACGGGGGCAGGGGGGCACCCCATGACACAAAAGTTGATCTACGAATCGTTCCTTAGCCGTGTGCGGTGCCCCCCTCCACCATATTCCACCTCGGTCATATGGTCGCGGAGTTTAGACGAAGCCCTGCGCCGGTAGAGCATCATCATCGTCACCACGCCGTCGTGCTGACGGAACTCATCCCCGAAGCTTTGCTGGATCGGAGCCCGGGGATCGTCATCGAGCTGAACGTGTGCTGAACTCGGAGGTGCCGTACGTTCGGTACTTGGATCGGTCGGATCGTGAAGACGTACGACTACATCAACCGCGTTGTGCTAACGCTTCCGCTTACGGTCTACGAGGGTACGTGGACAACACTCTCCCCTCTCGTTGCTATGCCATCACCATGATCTTGCGTGTACGTAGGAATTTTTTTGAAATTACTACGTTCCCCAACACCCAGGGGGCTAGCTGAGCATCGCCTACGAGTTGACTCAAAGGTAAAACCTGTCAAGGAACATCTTCGACGGTCCGCCGTCCAGAAGAGAAAAGCCATTGGCGAGGAGGTGGCTCGGCTCTTAGCAGCAGAGTTTATCCGAGAGATTTACCACTCCGAGTGGCTCGCCAATGTTGTCATGGTCCCCAAGAAGGACAAGTCACTTTGCATGTGCATTGACTTCAAACATATCAATCGGGCCTACCCGAAAGATCATTTTCCTCTCCCCCGCATCGACCAAATAGTCGACTCAACTGCGGGATGTGAGCGCCTGTCTTTTTTAGACGCTTATTCCGGTTACCATCAGATCCGTCTGTATGGACCCGACGAGATTA
Organism: Triticum dicoccoides; assembly: GCF_002162155.2. Lineage (NCBI taxonomy): Eukaryota > Viridiplantae > Streptophyta > Magnoliopsida > Poales > Poaceae > Triticum > Triticum dicoccoides. The sequence continues at coordinate 595,459,316 of NC_041389.1, read as the reverse complement.
AAACAGCTTTCATCACTCCATTCGGATGCTTCTGCTATGTCACCATGCCATTCGCCCTCAAAAATGTTAGAGCCACGTTCATGAGGATGATTCAGAAGTGTTTGCTCACTCAAATCAGTTGGACTGTGGAAGCGTACATGGATGATATTATGGTCAAATCACGAAAGGGTTCCGACCTGTTGACTGACCTTGCTGAAACATTTGCCAACCTCAGGAGGTATGATATCAAGCTTAATCCATCAAAGTGCACATTTGGAGTTCCCGGCGGAAAGTTACTCGGTTTTCTCGTTTCCGAACGAGGAATCGATGCCAACCCAGAAAAAGTTGGTACTATACTCCGAATGAAACGCCCTGTGCGTGTGCACGATGCCCGGAAGCTTACTGGATGCTTGGCCGCTTTAAGTCGATTCATCTCTCGCCTCGGTGAAAAGGCATTGCCTCTTTACCAACCAATGAAGAAGTCAGACAAGTTCGAGTGGACTCCCGAAGCTGATGCAGCGTTTGCAGAGCTAAAAGCTCTGCTCTCCACCCAGCCGGTGCTTGATGCCCCAGTCAGCAAAGAGCCTTTGTTGCTTTACATTGCAGCCATAGGACAAGCCGTCAGTACAGTACTTACGGTCGAGCGGGAAGAAGAAGGAAAAGCCTTCAAAGTTCAGCGCCCAGTATATTATCTTTCCGAAGTGTTGACCCCATCGAAGCAAAGATACCCTCATTATCAGAAGCTTGTATATGGGATTTATATGACCACGAAGAAGGTTGCTCATTATTTCTCTGATCATTCCATTACAATCGTCAGCGATGCCCCATTATCAGAGATTCTGCACAACAGAGATGCAACTGGTCGAGTGGCAAAATGGGCGATTGAACTCCTTCCCCTTGATATCAAGTTTGCGGCAAAGAAAGCCATCAAGTCCCAAGTAGTAGCTGATTTCATCGCCGAGTGGATTGAACAGCAACTACCGACTCAGGTTCACTCGGAGCACTGGACCATGTTCTTTGATGGTTCTAAGATGCTAAATGGTTCCGGTGCTGGGGTGGTGTTGGTTTCCCCCCGAGGAGATGAGCTCAGATATGTGCTCCAGATCCACTTTGATTCCTCCAACAATGAAGCAGAATACGAAGCACTTTTGTATGGGTTGCGAATGGCCATTTCACTCGGCGTCCGTCGCCTCATGGTCTATGGCGACTCAGATTTGGTGGTTAATCAGGTGATGAAGGAGTGGGACGTCAGAAGTCCAGCCATGACTGGTTACTGCAATGCAGTGAGAAAGCTAGAGAAGAAATTTGAGGGGTTAGAGCTCCATCATATACCCCTACTGAAAAATCAAGCGGTTGATGATTTGGCAAAGATAGGCTCCAAAAGAGAAGCATTCCCAGTAATGTGTTTTTGGAACACATCCATACACCATCAGTTCAAGAGGATCCTTTCACCGAAGAAGCTCCACAGCCAAAAAGTGTCACAGATCCGATTGAAGTTGAAGTTCTAGTTGTGGTCGATCTGATCATGGAAGTTTTGGTCATCACTCCCGACTGGACAGAGCCTTACATCGCGTATATCCTAAGGAAAGAGCTCCCAGAGAATGAAGAAGAGGCTCGACAGATCGTCCGTTGATCCAAAGCCTTTACCGTGATAAAGGGACAGTTGTACAGAGAAAGCACGACTGGAGTCGGTCAGAAATGTATAACGCCAGAAGAAGGTTGGATAATCCTTGACGATATCCACTCGGGGACCTGTGGTCATCATGCGTCCACTTGGACCATTGTGGCTAAAGCATACCGAGCGGGATTTTACTGGCCAAGAGCAAATGAAATGGCAAAGGAAATAGTCGACAAGTGTGAAGGGTGTCAGTTTTATTCCAATCTATCGCACAAACCCGCCTCAGCCTTGAAGACCATTCCACTCGTCTGGCCCTTCGCTATTTGGGGGTTAGATATGGTTGGACCACTGAGAACTGGCAGGAGCGGCTTCACTCACTTGCTAGTAGCAGTCGACAAGTTTACCAAATGGATTGAAGCTAAGCCTATCAAAAATCTGGATGCTGGCACTGCTATCAGTTTCATTAGAGAGTTGGTATTCAGATATGGAGTTCCGCACAGCATCATCACTGATAATGGGTCAAACTTCGATTCCGACGAATTCAGAGCCTTTTGCGCCTCTCAAGGCACGTGAGTCGACTATGCTTCAGTCGCTCACCCCCAGTCAAATGGACAAGCAGAGCGAGCAAATGGTCTAATTCTCAAAGGACTGAAACCCCGACTGATGCGCGATCTCAAACACACAGCAGGCGCATGGGTCGACGAGCTTCCATCAGTTCTTTGGGGATTAAGGACCACTCCTAATCGGTCGACTGGGAGAACTCCGTTCTTTCCGGTCTATGGAGCTGAAGCAGTCCTGTCGAGTGACCTGCTTCACAATGCACCCCGAGTTGAGCTCTACACTGAAGATGAAGCAGAGCAAGCCCGACAGGATGAAGTCGACCTTCTAGAAGAAGAAAGAGAGATGGCCATGATCCGATCGACTATCTATCAGTAGGACTTGCGTCGATTCCATGCCAGAAACGTGAAGAGTCGAGCCTTCCAAGAAGGAGATTTGGTTCTCTGAGTGGATCAGCAAAGCCATACAAGCTTGCTCCTACTTGGGAAGGTCCCTTCATCGTCACCAAAGTCCTCCACAATGGAGCGTACCGTCTTTACAATGTCGATCGCTAGATTGACGAGCCACGAGCTTGGAACACAGAGCTGCTCCGCCCCTTTTATACTTAAGTACTCACTCAGGTGAGATGTAATAAAAAGTACCTATGTAGTTTGTTTATCAAAGACAAGAATGTTATAATTTTCCCAGTGATTGTTATTACTTTTTGTTTACATGAGAAACCCCCAGTGGGTGGCTTAGCTGCGAATCCGTTTCGCCTAAGTTTATAAAAAAAATCCCTACCGAGTGGTGAGCCAGCCTCCCACTCGGGGGCTTAGCTGTGAATCCATTTCGCCTAAGTACTTGAAAATCCTACTGAGTGGTGAGCCAGCCTCCCACTCGGAGGCTTAGCTGCAGTCCAAGTACTCGCCTAAGTATTTAAAACCCTACCGAGTGGTGAGCCAGCCTCCCACTCGGAGGCTTAGCTGCAGTACAAGTACTCGCCAGTGTTTAAAATCCTACCGAGTGGTGAGCCAGCCTTCCACTTGAAGGCTTAGCTGCAGTCCAAGTACTCGCCTAAGTGTTTAAAATCCTACCGAGTGGTGAGCCAGTCTCCCACTCGGAGGCTTAGCTGCAGTCCAGTACTCGCCTAAGTACTTAATACAATGTGCGCTCTGCAAGGACGACGAGGTGCAGGTCGACTGCTACCTTCTCCTTCCGAGCTACGCCACAAATACAACATGCGCTCTGCAAGGACGACGAGGTGCAGGTCGACTGCTACCTTTCCCTTCGGAACTACGTCACAAAAAATCCTACCGAGTGGAGAGCAAACCTCCCACTCGGGGGCTTAGCTGCAGTCCAGTACGTGCCTAAGTATCTGAAAATCCTACCGAGTGGAGAGCAAACCTCCCACTCGGGGGCTTAGCTGCAGTCCAGTACTCACCTAAGTATCTAAAAATCCTACCGAGTGGAGAGCAAACCTCCCACTCGGGGGCTTAGCTGCAGTCCAGTAGTCGCCTAAGTATCTGAAAATCCTACCGAGTGGAGAGCAAACCTCCCACTCGGAGGCTTAGCTGCAGCCCAGTACCCGCCTAAGTACCCAAAAATCCTATCGAGTGGAGAGCAGACCTCCCACCCGGGGGCTTAGCTGCAGTCCAGTACTCGCCTAAGTATCTGAAAATCCTACCGAGTGGAGAGCAGACCTCCCACTCGGGGGCTTAGCTGCAGTCCAGTACTCGCCTAAGTATCTGAAAATCCCACCGAGTGGAGAGCAATCCTCCCACTCGGGGGCTTAGCTGCAGTCCAGTACTCGCCTAAGTACTTAATCCATTCCGCTCTGCAAGGACGATGAGGTGCAGGTCGACTGCTACCTTCTCCCTCTGAGCTACGCCACAAATACAATGTGCGTTCCATCATGATTTGCAAGGACGCAGGTCGACTGTAATCTGTGCTCCACCCCTGCCTGCAAGAGCGGTGAAGTGCAGGTCGATTGGACTTTCCACCTCAGAGTCGCGTCTCAAGCATTAAAGTATATTCCGAGTGAAGAACAAAGTTCACTCAATGGCAAATCCAAGCATATTCAACGATAAGCAAAGTTCAGATAACGGATTCAAGAGTACTCATGCTTCAAGCCTGTAAAAGTTATTGTTTACAAAACCACTCGGCATACCGAGGCAAATTTAAGGTGAGGCTTAAAAGTTTTTCTTACTCCTCAGGTGGAGGACTAGAGGGCGCGACAAACTGGTCCAGGTCGATTCCATCAGCAATCCGAGTGGCAGCAGCAATGAAGGTCTCCATGAAAGATTGGAAGTCATGCTTCTTGGTATTGGCCACCCTGATGGACGCCAGCTTGTCCTCTTGAGCATCCTTGCAGTGAACATGTACCAGGGACAGAGCAACATCAGCACACACCTGGTGGAAGACTTCTTCCATTCCTGCACTCGACCTCGAACGTCATTCAGTCGAGTCATTAAAGACTCGAGGTCATTTTGAAGCGTCTCTCTTGGCCAGAGTGTCGTGTCGATCCGCGACACCGCAACTTTCAGTCGAGCGAGGTAGTCCACCACACCAGCCACACGAGACTCCAGTCGGAACACGTTCATAGCAGCCTCGTCCTTCACAGGAGAGTTAATGGGGTCCAAGTTTGTCTCCAGTCGACTGGTCTCCTCCTCAAAGTTTTGGCAGAATTCTGTAAGCACAGTTTGAAGTTAAGCCAACAGTTCTACGATGAGTCGATGATAACGAGTCAGTCGGATAAAAGGGATTACCTTCAAGCATGAGGAATAACTTCTTTGCGAGCCCTTCCAGATAAGCCTCCAGATCGTTTTTCTTCCCCATCAGTTTGCTAGCCTTGTCACTCAGAGCTATCTTGTCATTCTTCAGACGGCTGACCTCCTTGTTGGCCGCGTCGAGAGCAGCTTTCAGATTTGTAGTCTCCTCTTCAAGTTTACCGACTAAAGCCGGCTTTTCTTCTGCGAGCTTCGTCTTGTCCGAAGCCGCTTTCTGCGCCTCGGCGAGGTCAATGTCCTTCTTCTTCAGAGCCTCCTTCAGTTTATCTGCAAAGTGACAATGAAATCAGAATCAGGAATGGACAAAAGATAAAGGCAGTCATCGAGATTCTCACCAAACATACCTTTTGCTTCCTCCTTCGCCTTCGTGAAGTTCTCCTGGACAAGCTTCAAGTCAAGTTCTAGCTGGATATGTTTGTTCTCCAATTCAGTATAGCGAGCCACAAGCTCGCAAGATTTCTGCGAAAGGTCAGTCGACAGACATCAAAGATAGGTCACTTCCGAGTGACTAAGAGAAAAATCGTAGCATTTCTAAGACTACAACCGAATCAAAATATTCAACAGTAGTCTCGGGGACAACACCCAGTGGGTGCACTCAGCGTGCCCCCACTGGTTCTACCGACTCGGTTCGATCAGTCGACCAAAGAGACAAAAAGGTTATGATCATAAACCATAGCTAACTGCCAGCAGTCAGCCACAGTTTCATCAAAAAAAAGAGAGATGTTCTTCAGACCTTAGTCGACTGCCAGCAGTCAACCATGGTCTCGGGGACTACACCCAGTGGGTGCACTCAGCGTGCCCCCACTGGTTCCAAGATTCCATTCGACCAAACCGAGTGGAGAAGTTAGAGTGAACAAATTCAAAGTATAAAGACTACAGTTGACTGCCAACAGTCCACCATAGTCTTGGGGACTACACCCAGTGGGTGCACTCAGCGTGCCCCCACCAATCTAAAAATTCAATCGACACACCCAGTGGGTGTACAGATACAAAGATCTTCAAAAAGAAGAGTTTTCAGGTACCATATCCTAACAGAACAAGCGGTGACCAACTAACCTGGACGTTGCTCTGAAGAGCTGAGCTTGCATCATAAGCTGCTTGGCTGGCGTCCCGGATCGCCTTCGCCTGCTCCATCATGACCCCGCCTGGCGTATAGCCTCCTTAGCAGCACCTGCTTGGTCCTCTGGGACATGCTGTGTGGCGAAAAGGGAAGGTGGATAAGCAGTCGACGATGAAGGTCGAACACTCGTCAGCGGCACAGCAAAGGACACAGAAGTCCGAGTGACGTTGCCTCCCTCCTGAACCAGCGTCTCAGGTGCTGACGTAGCTTGAGAAGTTTTGACAGCAGGCGCCTTTTTATTCCTCCTCGGCCTCAGCAGCGCCTCATCATCATCATCAGGGAGATCAGTGACATGAGGTGGGGCTACAGGAAAGATTCAAAGTTAAAGATGAAGACCCAATCGACCAAAAGCGAAACTATAGAGATCATACCAAGGTTGGAGGTGGCAGCATCTTTCATTTCTTGGTCCTCGTTCCTGGCTGAGGTCTCGGAGGTAGCAGCACTGTAGATTTCAGAAATCAGTCGGTTTGCCAACGAGCCGACCAAGAGTTTATCCATGCCAAACAAGAAAACACAAGTTCTGTTATTACCCGGAAATAGTGGGAATTACCATCCTCATCTTCGGTAGGGCCTTCGTCGGCTTTGATGACGTCGCTCGGGCTTGCTTCGGCGCTTTCTCAGTCGGCGCCGGAGAGGTCGTCCGAGGGCGTTTCGTCGACTGCCCAACAGGCACAGTCGCTTTGCCACGCTCGACTGCGGGGTCATGGGCGAGCTTGGATCGCCTTTCAATGCAGGGAGGGTCGACTTCCTCCTCCTCCTCTTCACCAGATTCGTCGCCTTCTTCATCCTCCTCATCATCAGATTGCCACTCCTCCTGACTTTCACCTCCGCTCCCCTCCTCCTCCTCGATCTGTTCTTGCGCCCCGTTGGGCATCGAATACATCTCGGTAGTGCCCTGGAAGACAACAAACAAGACAAAAGTCAATCGACCGATGTTAAGCAAACAGGATGGAGAAAGCAGGATCACGGTTAAAGATACAAGATTGGACCTTTTCTACTTCATATGACTGGTCGAGTGGAGGAATCCTCCTAGCTCCTCGAGGGTTATCCTTGCTCCCTGTGATGGCAGTCATCCACCTCTCCAGCGTGGCATCCTCGACCTCCTCTGGGTGGATCCGAGTGGTGTCTTCAGTACGAGAATACATCCACATCGGATGGTCTCGATATTGAAGCGGCTGGATGCGTCGTCGGAGGAAGACCTCCAAGAGATCCATGCTGGTCACCCCGTCACGGATAAGCTGGAGTACACGCTCGACCAGCACCTTAACCCGCGCCTTCTCCTCCGGGACGACCTTCAAAGAGGACGGCTTGCTCACTCGGTCCATGGAAAAAGGAGGGAGTCCAGTCGACTGCTCTGGCATCGGCTGGTCTTGGCAGTAGAACCAGGTTGACTGCCACCCTTTGACCGACTCGGGAAGGACCATGGCTGGAAAGGCACTTTTTCCCCTCATTTGAACCCCAAGACCCCCACACATCTGAATCACTTGGGTTTCCTCGTCACTCGGATTGGCCTTTTTCACCGTCTGGGAGCGACAGGTGAAAATGTGTTTGAAAAGGCCCTAATGAGGCCAGCAACCCAAGAAATTCTCACACAAGGACACGAAATCAGTGAGATGCACGATGGAGTTGGGTGTGAAGTGGTGGAGTTGTGGCCCAAAGAAGTTCAGAAATCCCCGAAAGAAAGGGTGGGGCGGCAAAGAAAACCTGCGGTCAACATGGGTGGCCAAGAGGACACACTCACCCTCCTGAGGCTGCGGCTGCCACTCCTTCCCCGGGAGCTGCGCTGATCCATGCGGGATCAACCCTTCATTGGCCAGGTCGTCGAGATCCTTCTGATGGATCGTCGAGCGGATCCAGTCGCCCTGGATCCAGCCCTGCGGCAGGCCGGCCCTTGACGAGGATCCACCTCGACTGGTCGCCCTTCCCTTCGCCTTCGCTGTCGCCTTCTTCGCCCGCTCCAAAGCCGCCGTCTTCTCCTTCACCATCGTCGCCGGTGAATCACACATGAAGCAGCGGCGCTGGGATGGAGGCGAGCGCGGCAGAAGAGTCTGAGGAAGAGGGAGAGGGAAATGAGGGCGCACTGTTCAAAAAACCCCGTCCGGTGCCTTATATGGGGTTGCTTCCGAGTGACTGACCTGTAGGCCCGGACGATCCTGTCAAATCCCGCAACAGTCGCACGCGTGATACGTCATGAAAAAGGTGGCGTGGAGATCGAGGCGTTCCTGCCTTATCCCATCCGAGTACCTCGGCCTCCTCCGCCTCGCGCGCTTCCCAAAATTCGGATCCCGCTAAATCCGCGAACTGCAGAGCAACTTGTCAGACGAGAGATTTCCTCCGCTCTGTCATTCAGAGGTCGCCAAATACAGAAAAGTCACTCGACGGATACAAAGAATGGATCAAGGCGACTGAAAAAGAAGTTGGTGCCGTCACCAAAGTTCATTGATCCAGAACAAGACATACTCATAGCTCGAAAAATGAGTTGGAAGAGTTCTCAACTCCTTCCCCACTCAAACCTCGATCCATTCGGGGGCTAATGATGAAGCCATGTACCTAGGGTAGGGTCATGGGCCTGTCCAAGACACCCTCCCCCAAGGACATCTCTAGAAGAAACTACCTTTCAATCGACCTGGAAGGATTTCACTCGACGGACTCGAAGACACTCGACCATAAAGCCACTCACTCGACCACCAGGAGATCTAAAGTCACTCTGCACGCAATGGTCTGTCATTAAGTAGTCTTTATGGTCATCATAGCACTTTATGTATAGCGTTACCAGTAACGCCAAATCTTAATGAACCTTAAACCCTGCATAACTGAGGGCCGGAGGGGTCTGGCGGACTCTATATAAGCTGCATAACTGAGGGCCGGAGGGGTCTGGCGGACTCTATATAAGCCACCCCCCTCCTCGGTATAAAGGGTTCGCACCCCTGTAACTCATACGCATATAATTCAGTCGACCGCCTCCGGGCTCCGAGACGTAGGGCTATTACTTCCTCCGAGAAGGGTCTGAACTCGTAAACATCTTGCGTATACAACTACTCCATAGCTAGGATCTTGCCTCTCCATTTCACTCTCCTATTCTACTGTCAGACTTAGAACCATGACACCTGGTTCTGGGCACGCTGGTGCAGTGCTTCCATTGGGACAGGGTTGGTGATGCTGAGGTTGACATGGGTGAACGAGGTGGGCTGACGCTCCCCAAGGCGGTGCCGCTGCAGGCGATGTGCCGACCGCGGGCAGCCATGGCCGATGTCCTGCGGGGGCTGTGACCGCTGGGGAGACGCGCGTCCTGGACGTAAATTGTACCGCGCATGGATTTACCGAGCCTTCCTCTGACAAGCTTTAGTTCTTGCTTTCCACACGCTGAGATTGTTCGTGTACGTGCTATTTTTTAAAATATATTAATATGACGAATATATCAATTACATCAAGTCTCATAAGATGTCACAAAGGCATCCAACATGCACACAACCCGAAAATGACAAAAAAGAAAGGAGAAAAAGAACAAAGGCCTTACAACAGTGATCAGCGCAGCACACAAAACACCACCAAAGGCAACACTCGAAGATCATAAAAGGTCTTCAAAGCGACGGTTTCGAGAAGAAAACAATGCACAAGTGCCATCGTCGCCCGATCCAAAATCATAGATTTTCACAATGGAGAAATACCGCGCTCTTAAAACAATACCTTCAGGAAGTCAATTGCTAAACACAACCAATGAAGGCCAAAATTTAAGTTTTCACCCTGAAAGTCATGACTAGGCACTCGAGGAGAACCACCAAAAATGAAATCCTCCAGTGCTGCCAACCCCACTTGTCACTGCTGCTTCTGAAAGTTATGAAACACCTGGCTGACTCCATCACCTCCAAGGCCCCCTCCGCCTTACTGATCCTCTGATCTCAGCCATCATGACTTTCTCCGCCGCTGTCTGTGTCATGGAAATCGAGATACCGACATGTTTCATGGTGTTAATAATCAGTAGAGCTTCGCGCCGCGCCCTCATGAAACCGCGTAGGCTGATATGGACACACACGACCGAATTCTATCTGAACCAGATATCCTTGGGCAAGATCTCTGGTAGTAGTTGCAGAACACGTCGATGGCCAGATTGAGGAGGAGTGATCATGCAAATCGTTGCCATGATGCGATAAGAGCACAAGACTGCCACCACACCACTGCTTCCACCCACGCCCACGCCATCGCCGCCACGGCAGAGGACACCAGCCCGCGCCGTCCGCAGCCCAAGCACCACCACCGACGGATCCACAGCAAGCCGCTAGATCCATGGTTGTCAGCCCCAGCAGCGCCCCGACCAACCACGGAGTAGGGAGGAGGGGAAGGCGCTGACACCCTGCCTGTGAGGCACGACCACCGCACAGGAGGCCAGATCCGCACAGATCCGATCCCCCAGGGACGAGCAGCAGCCAGTGCCGCGTGAGCTAGCACCAGCGACCCCAAGCCGACAAGTCGCAGGTCGCCGATGCCTGAAATGTGAGAGGCATGACGCCACTCCGGTCCGATCAGAACCGCCCTCCGCCCAACGCCACGCTGCCAGGAGTTCCCCTTCTCGTGGAAGACGCCGCCCACCGTAGAAGGGGCCCGCCATCGCCTGCTCCACATGAGCTTTGCCCGCGGGAGGCGCCGGTGACGGCGAGGAGGAGGCCGGAGATCAAGGCGATGCTATTGCTGCCAGAGTCGCCCCTGGGAAGGGAGCGACATGAGGGCCTTTTCAGTCAGTGTACGTCTCATATTAATCCAATCTAATGGTTGATGTAGAGGGCATTTTAGTCAATCTCATCCAGTTCAAAATTTTCAATTAATATGTGGTCTCGTTGTCATCCTCCCTTTCATCATTGCCCACTACACCAATCATGTCCACCTTCCCCTCCCGTATCATCGTCTTGCTCCGATGCTTCCCAGTCACTCGCGTCCACCGTGGATAGTCACTCTTCCCAAGTATAGCCGCAGACGCTGGCCCCGCCTTCACTTGCTCGTCACTGTATCATCTTTGCATGCTCTCAGGCCAATGTGACAGTTGAACCGTCACGAAAGTGGCCTTGCCAGCTCGGGAATGGGCAAAGCTAATCACTGACGGCTCTTTCTCTCAGGGAATCAATCAGATGTAAGAATGGTTCTCCGAGACGATTCCAGGGCGATCATGTCATCAATAGGTTTCTTGCAGAGAGGAGATACGTGCATGTATGGAAGGAATCTCACTTGCATTGCAATGGCGTGAAGTTTTTTTTTAGGCTTGCAATGGTGTGAAGGGTTTTTTTAAGGCTTGCAATGGTGTGAAGTGTCAGCGATCATTGAGGTAGATGCCTTGGAGGTGGTGAAGAAGGCCCATAATGGTGACCATGATAGGCCTATCTATTCCTCTTTAATGCTTGAGATCAACTCACTAATGGCTCTTGTCAAACTTGTATTATCATGTTAGCCATAGTCAGAATATAGTTAGTAATTCTTTAGTAAATTATGCCCGTATGGAGGGTAGAAAAATTGTTTGGCTAAGATATGGTCCTCCCATCTTCATTGGATGTAGTGGATTCGAATATTTTGTTGATTGGTAATGTATGAATATTTTCATTCGATCGGGAATGGTTCCATTTTTCCTTTCATGATGACAAATATGATGTTCTGGTTTGATTTTGAATGCGTGAATATTTTGTATTCCCTCCGTTCCCAAATATTTGTCTTTCTAGGCATTTCAAATGGACACAACATACGGATGTATGTAGACATATTTTAGAGTGTAGATTCACTCATTTTGCTTCGTATGTGATCATTTGTTGAAATTTTTAGAAAGACAAATATTTGGGAACGGAGTGAGTAGGATGTAGTAGTTTTTTCCATGATGACTATTATGATTATTTTTGTTTGATTATGATGAATGTATGAATATTTTTGGGATCAAGAATGGATCCAAATTTTCTATTTTGTTTGATTAGTAATAGATCAATTTTTTTGTGAAGTCTGTGATGCTATATACTGGGAATTCACACAAAAAGCAAAAAAATCTGGACATTAGTGTGGTTAAATTATAGATGCATTTACAGAGGTGGGGGAGATCGGGGGGAAAGGAATGCCAGAGAAACGCATAGTTCACAGTGAGGCTTAGAAGCTTTGAACCCAAGGTTCAAGAATATATTTACAAATCAAACATTTTACAGGACAACATAAAATTGATAAAATGGAGAAACGTATAACTAATGAGAAGTTACAATTCTCTATTTTTAAACTGGTATCTGATATCACCATTTTCATGTGGTTTAACCAGAAAACGCTATGGCAATAAACTGCATTTGTTCAAAAAAAAAGGTACACAATCTTCGACAAGGAGCAACAGCTAGCCGGCATAAAACTAGAAGTAGTTTACGCTTCAGGTAGAGTGTACCTATAAGGCGTGGCGCCCAATCCGAGCTCACTGTCCGGTTTCAACCACTGGTCGAGACTGTGCTCACGGGGATGGAGCCTGCTTTTCCACAGCGTCGCCGATGGCAGGAGGTGCGGCTGCTCCTTACCGTCGACCAGCAGGCGGTGGACCAAGTCTCGGTACGACATTGTCATCCACACGGTGCCAGCATTGGGGAATCGCTCCTGGAACTTCTGCCGCAACTCCAAGTAGTCGATGAAGCCCTGGCTGATCCAGTCATTCTCGTTCACGTACAGATTCGGCACCCACGGTTCAAGCTTGCTGAACAGCTCTTCCATGTGGTCCCGTCGGGATTCGGAGAAATGTCCCACAGCGACCTTCAAGACGAAACTCGTGAAGTGCAGGTCCCACTTGGCCACCTCCGTCGCGTTCAGCAAGTTGAGTAGTGGTGTCAACGACACCTGCGGCGGATTGAAGAGGAAGGTCGGCAGGTTGAGCCCCTGCACCATCATGTCCCGCCCCACTTCCAGCGCCAGCGAACCGCCGAGAGAGTGCCCGGCGAGCCAAACGTCAAGGCAGCGCTTCGGGTCTGGGGTTTGGCCAACCATAAGTTCCTCGACCGCTCCTCGAGCTAGCTTGTAGCGCGTGCGGTCGTTCATTGTGTTGGCCACTATATTGGCGTCAAGCCAGAAGTCTTTCGCCGGCACCTTCCTATCGGGGTGCTTGCGAATTGCATGGTGCCCCTGAAGGCGACGACATACCGTGGAGCGCACCGGTGCCGGCGCGCGCCGGGCTCTGGGCTGGGCACGTACTCGAAGATGGCACCGTAGATGGTGTCGGAGATGGCACCGTAGTTGGTGCCGAAGATGGCACCGTAGATGTTGTCGGCGATGGTGTTGAAGATGGTGTCGGAGATGGTGTCGGAGATGGAGAAGGATATCTGCTCTCTGAGTTCCTTCTCTAGGCGGAAGCCAAAGCTTTCCCACCACGCCGGCGCGAGCTTCTCCGTCCTGTTCATCGCTGCTCTCTCCTTCTCGTGGACGTAAACGCCTTTGACGAGGCAGGTGGCGATGTGGCGGCGGTGTTCCTCGTTGTCCATGTGACATTGATAGAGAAGTCAGCTTATGCAATGCTATAACTGGTGCGGCTGCAGACACATGTACGTGATTCGGTGTGGTACCCTGTACTGCTACGGAGGTGAGGGAGCAGTATATAATCATCAACCTCAACCGTTGATTTCAGCCCATCAGCGGTCGGTCTGTTCGTTATACTTGGAAGAAGAAAAGGCGATCGGCGAACTCGCTGTTGCATCCCTATATACCGGCGTGCTCCGGCCACCACCCTCCCCCCGCGCGCTTGACCTAGACCGGGCGTGTGTCAACCTCGCTGCCGCCTCGCTGCACATCCAGCCGCATCTCCCGCCGGGGCACACATCGCTCTCACACAGTCACACCACGGCCGCGTGCTGGTCAGTACAGGCCGCTCCCCGGAAAAAAAGAGAGACTACTGACCGCAATCTATCCCACCTCCTCTGTCTTGGTACGATGGCGGATTGGTGGTTCATCACTCAACTCAGAGTACTAGTCTTATTGTTTTTGATTTCTTCCTGGTCGATTGGGATGCTGTGTTTTGGTTGATTTATGCATTCCGTCGATTCATAGCTTCGGAAATAGGCACTACACATCTAATTTCCCTAGTCGCGGGCTGCTACGGGGCGGTACGGCCGAAGAAGAGGAGCACGTTCTGGAGTGCATGGCCGTTAGCATGGCCGAGGAAAGGGACGAGGGCTCGCAGAAGAAGACGATATGCGGCGGCGGCCGCCCGCAGAGGAGGCGTGAAATATGGAGGCGACCACGTGGCCGCAGTAATCCGAACTAACGGGCGCGTGCCGGCGTGCGTGCAGCCATGCGGGAGATGTGAAGACTGAAGACGAAGGGTTGGCTTGGTTGATCGGGAGGCAGTCTGATTTCTGTCTCCCTAAATTACACTCACGAGACGTGTACTGGTGCGAAGTTTTTTCTTTTTCGATCCCGTTTATTTTTTGGTCGTGGCCGGAATATCCGATTTTCGGAAAATCTCTGAAATTTTGGATTTGTTCATCGGAAATATTCAAACGACTTTTGAATTCAAAATTACAAAAGTGTTAAAATACAGTTTTTTCAACATGTTGTTCACGAACTAGTTTCTATCCCACGCTGTCGACGCTCACACAGGTCGTGGGATCGAACTCTTGGCCAGTAATCTTTTTGTCCTTTTAGCTGCAAAACGGCCACCGGCTCAGATAAAATAGTAGTGTATATTATCGTCTGTTCTCTGCTAAGGTTAGCGTATGTATGTTTTTTTTTTTTGCGGGTTAGCGTATGTATGTTTACCCGCAAAAAAAAGGTTAGCATATGTATGTTATATGATCATTTGCACAGTTCAAATTCAATTTTTTTTCAAACAAATTGTTCGGTGTCTACTTTTCTCGGTGGGTAGCGGGAAGACCAGATTTCAACTAGTTTCCGAAAAACTTGGTCGAGAAAAAAAAACCTGGTGCGGGCGGAATGGAAGTGCTGCAGAATACTGCTGAGGATGGTGCTCGCCCAATTGTGCGGTATAGATCGATCACCAGCGTTGGACTTAGAGATTAGACGGCCCATATTAATTACCGGCCGGGTACAATAAAAGAGCTCGCGGTGGATACATATGATGCTTTCGCCTAGCGCGAGTAGCTAAATAAATCGGGTGGGCGCATAGAACATACCAGTCAATCTCCTTGAGGTGGTCTGGCCCATGGACGTCGAAGCGGTCGACGCTGTCGGCGGAGTTTGAAGAAAGCTTTGAACCCATCGGCTAATATGCGCGCGCTTGATCGACCTAAAGTAGTTAGTTAGCTTGCTAAAGGTCTAGAGGAGGCAGAAGCAAGCCTTGCTATGATCTGATGGACACCACCGGAACTCGAGCTTCTTCTTTTCTTCCGGACAGGAGCTAGCTAGTACTGAGCGCCATTGGCTTTGCTTTGCTTATATAGGAGTACGTACAAGTCTAGAAGTAGCTGCAGCTGTCATTCGTTTAATGATGGTTTCTGAGAATGAGTCAGCTCGCTATTCTTCGGGGAAAAAAGGAAGAAGGTGCAGAACAGTCTAAACTCGTAACTAACCCAGACACTGACATGCTCGTGCGTCGGTGCGTGGACACGTGGGTAACCATAGGCCATGGGATGGAAGTGTAAAATCCTCGCGTTACGTCGATTGGTCCCTTTGGGACGTTGCCATGCAGAAATGCACACCCCGTACGTGCCCGGTTTTACGCCAGTCATCCGGTCACTAGTGCCGAACCGGCCTTTAGTGCCGGTTCGTAACGGCCTTTAGTGCCGGTTCGGCAACCAGTATTAAAGAGTGGGGACTAAAGGTCTCCCTTTAGTACCGGTTCGTCACGAACCGGCGCTAAAGTGTCACCACGTGGCACGAGCCAGGTCCGGATCCGTGTAGGACATTAGTACCGGTTGGTAACACCAACCGGTACTAAATGTTTAGGGTTTTTTTCTTTAATTTTGTATTTTTAATTTAATTTAATGATTGTTTTACATTATAATGAGTTGTTAAATCATTAGGTGAAAGTACCGCAGATTAGTTTCGACTGAATGCATTCCTATAGCTATATATATACTAGCTAAGTATATGGCGCCGTATACCATATTATACTTGATCACCTAATTAGGTGATCAAGTATAATATATATGGATATGTCATATACTTGATTATTTACCGCAATCTAATCACCACCAGCACTAGCTTAAAAAGAAACATTCACTTATACCAAAAGCAAAAATATAATCGAGTTCAACATGTTGGTCATGATATTATAAGCGTTCATAACACCACAAAAGCAAATCACTCTTTAAGATTAAGTTCAGGACGAAGAACATGGACTTGAGAGGACAAGTACTAAGAGCATGAAACTAGCTAAATCACTCCTGCTGCTCTCTCTCAGGTAAAATAGCATAGAACATGTATAGCTCTCCTAATTCATCATACTGGAGCATGCAGATGATCCTGTCTCCTAATCGTGGGCTACGCTTCTCATTGCTGCCCCCTAGTACTTCTCTGCGATCGTTAACAATTTTCCTCTAATCTTTCACTATTAAGCATTCATCATTTCTAGAAATTCTGAATGCACTCATGTGCAATGTAGGATATCTTGGTCGTAAGCTAACAATTGACATGTGACATTTAGTCTCCATCCCCTGAGGCACAACTATCATCAGGAGTCCCGGTTGAAGAACATCGTGTAGTACTTAATTAATATACTTAGCAATGAAAGTTTAGCAAAAAAAATTATGTATGCGAAAGATGCACTGAAGACAAATAGTAAAAATCTTACCATCATTCCTAAATAGATGTGACCGTAGTTCAATACGATCACTATTGGTCGCACGTTTTGAGTACTAACATTTCTAAGTGCAGGAAGAAAATTTGTCTTGACAGTATGAAGATCCTCAAGCCATGAAACATAATGACTTATCTCCTTGCAGTTTAGTTCAGCTCCGGGACCGAGGGCGGCGGGGGCGACGGCGGCGGCGATAGATGTCGCGCGAGAAGTGGAGAAGAAGTGTCGATCGAACTGAATTTTCGTAACTGCCATATATATAGGAGGGACCTTTAGTACCAGTTAGAGCCACCAACCGGTACTAAAGGCCAATTTTGGCCAGGCCAACCGGCGGGAAACGAGGGCCTTTAGTACCGGTTGGTTGCTCCAACCGGTACTAAAGGACATCCCATTAGTACCGGTTGGAGCCACCAACCGGTACTAATGGTCGTGCGCTGCCACCCCCGGTGCACTATGTTTAGTCCCACCTCGTCGAGCGAAGGGCAGCCGCACTGGTTTATAAACCCAGCCGCGGCTGCTCTTTCGAACTCCTCTATATAGCAGCCTTCTGGGCCTAACTAGGGCATGCTGCCCTGTGAGCCTGCCGGCCCTTCTGGGCCTGAATTTGCATACCCTAGGTCTGGCAGGCCCACCGGGCAGCGCCCCAACTATTTTTTATATAGTTTTTTTCTTTTATGCATTATTTATTTTTGAGTAATTTTTTATATAGTATTTTATTTTCTGCTTTATTTTTTTCTTCTATTTATTTCTTTGTGAATATTTTTGCTTTATATAGTTTTTTCTTTTCTACATTATTTATTTTCTTCTATTTATTTTTGAGTAATTTTTTTATATAGTTTTTTCTTTTCTGCTTTATTTTTTTCTTCTATTTATTTCTGAGTAGTTTTTTTGTTGTATTTATTTTTCTGCTAGCCTTTGCACAATTAAAGGAACAACAGCCAAGAAGTAAAAATTACAATCAAGACCGAGGAAACAATGACAGATCACCTTCACACCTGAGCTCGAAGCGGCTCCATCGCTGATATGCAGCTTTGCGGACCTCCAAGGTGGTTCACCAAAAGCGAAACCATTACCGTTGAACAAATCAGACCGGGGCAAGACCCCGGACACGCCATCGAACTCCAGATCTGGCACCCCCACACGACTAAGACGCCGGAGGAGAAAACCGTACCTGACATCCACGAACCACGAACCCAGCACACGATCCACCATCTTCCAGATGCCGCCAATGCAGACCACAATCTGCACCGGTTCGTGGACTACCTCCCAAGTTCCGCGCCGGCGCTGGAGCAAACGCCGTCGCAACGGCGAAGCCCGAGGACACAGGTCCACCGAAGTCGCTGGTGGAGGGGAGCCGCCGGAGGCCGGCGGTGGAAGCGAGTCCGGTAGCGCTAGAAGCTAGATCGCCTTTTTCTTTCTTCACGAGAAAGAAAAGCGAATAGTTAACGTACCCCCACGGCGCAAGTTGCCCATGTAATGCTTGTGATGCTTTGAGAAGTAACATATTTGAATTGTGCATCTGAACGCAGAAAAAATACATTGATCAGTACCGCCTGTCAGCCAAAACACGCTACTGCTACAGAGAAGTACATAAAAAATACATTGATCATCAATGATCTTTTTGTATAGAATCTAAATTGTCAATAGGAATCTACCCCGATTTAAGAACCGGCGAAGACTCCTATTGCAGCCACAGATCCTACACATAGAGTTCAATGAAGACCAAATGCTTGTGATAGTTGGAGAAAGTAACATATTTAAGGTGGTAAAAATCTTGCTAGGGGAGCGAGGTGGGACTAAAAATAGACCTGCAACCACCTCTTTACTACCGGTTCGTGCCATGAACCGGTACTAAAGATTCGCATTGAACCGGTACTAAAGATCTCCTCCCGCCTAGCCATTTGAACCGGCACTAATGGACACATTAGTGCCGGCTCAAATGCAAACCGGTACTAATGTATCTCAGATTTGACCCTTTTTCTACTAGTGGGTGCCCCTGATCGAATGGTCCCCCACACTTTTTTTCTTTGCTAGAATACGGCATTGTCATACCTGTATATGAATCTTTATGTACAGTTAGCACTCTGTCGTTGTTTCCTCCTCATAATGCAAACGCAGTTCTCCTGCGCTTCCTCAAAAAAATACATGTATATGAATCACTTTACGTTTTCGTTGCCCCGACCTCATGTCGGCCCCACCCCCCACACATGCGGGGCGCCCAACCCTAGTCGCCGCCGGACTCAAGCCCCCACCTCCTTCCTCTCCCCCCGCCACCGTCGACAGGCGCCGCCGGGCAAAGCCCGCGTGGTGTTGGCGGCGGCAGGATCTCCGCTCTCGCATGGAACAGGGGCCGCGGGAGGCAGCTTCTTTCGGCACGGCGGTGGAGCTCGATGGCCGGCATGACGGGTGGAGCGTGCAGGCGGTGTCGGTGCGGGGCGGCATGGCCTGCTGGCCGGGGGCAGCACGTCGCGGTGGAGCATGCGGACCGGTGGCGGTGCCGCGTTCTTCACGACGGTGCCCGATCTAGTCAGATCCGCGTCAGCCGGGAGTGGAGGCTGGTTGTCGGTGCGCAGTAGGAGGGCGGCAGGCCCGGACAGAGATGGCAGCGGTGTGATGGCGAGCTATGGTGGCGGCGGCGCCGTTTGGAGGCAAAGGTGCGAACCCACATATAGTTGGTGGTGGCGGCGCTGAGAGGGCTTGGCCAAGATGGAGTCTTGGCGAGCAGCAAGTGGCCGGCCACCTCTATGTAGTGTGGTGAGCAGCGGTGCTCTCCCGGTGGCGCGGCTTGTTGCTTCGTGGAGGTGTTGTTACGACCATCGCAAGGTCGTCCTTTGGTTGACGACGGTTGTTGTGGGCTCTCCTGGACCTTGCCGGAGGTGCGGGTGGCTGTGGTTTCTTGTCCAGGCTGGGAGTTTGCTGCGATGGCTGGGTTCCTCTTGTCGTGCAGCCGGTTGTCAGTCCTCGGCTTGGCGACTAGTTCTGCTTAGAGTTGCGGTGGCGGAGGTGCGAGGCTAATTGGACGGTGTTGTTTCCCAATTCCAGGAGTTGTGGTTATGTGCGATGCGCGGATGAAAATCTTGCTTGGCTTTTGTCGGGCCGACGGTGATGGCACCTGTGGGTGTCATTCCCTTCTTGGAGGTGTAGCCGAGGCGTGTGCGCCATGACCCTCGCTCACTTGGAGCTGGTGGCTGTCTCCGGGCGAAAGCCTCGATTCGGTGTTGGATCGGCACATTGGCGGCGTCATCGACGTTGCATCTCTATTGGGAGCTTTGTGTGTGGAGACACGACTGGGTCCTTATTACTCTCCTTCGGTGTTCGCTGTTGTCCTCTTCTGGTCTTCTACGGTGCTATGTATGCTCATCGCCGGTTGTCGATCCTCGGCTTGGCGACTAGTTCTGCTTAGAGTTGCGGCGGCAGCGGTGCGAGGCTAATAGGATGTTGTTGTTGCCCAATTCCAGGAGGTGTGGTGATGTGCGATGCGCGGATGAAAATATTGTTTGGCTTTTGTCGGGCCGACGGTGATGGCACCCGTGGGTGTCATTCCCTTCTTGGAGGCGTAGCCGAGGCGTGTGCGCCACGACCCTCGCTCACTTGGAGTTGGTGGCTGTCTCCGAGCGAAAGCCTCGATTCGGTGTTGGACCGGCACATTGGTGGCATCCTCGATGCTACATATCTATTGGGAGCTTTGTGTGTGGAGACACGACTGGGTCCTTATTGCTCTCCTTCGGTGTTCGTTGTTGTCCTCTTCTGGTCTTCTACGGCGCTATATATGCTCGTTGCCGGTTGTCGGTCCTCGGCTTGGCAACTACTTCTGCTTAGAGTTGCGGTGGCGGCGGTGCGAGGCTAATTGGACGGTGTTGTTGCCCAATTCTAGGAGCTGTGGTGATGTGCGATGCGTGGATGAAAATCTTGCTTGGCTTTTGTTGGGCCGATGGTGATGGCACCCGTGGGTGTCATTCCCTTCTTGGAGGCGTAACTCTCGGTGTCAAAACCGGCAGATCTCGGGTAGGGGGTCCCGATCTGTGTGTCTAGGCTGATGGTAACAGGAAGCAAGGGACACAATGTTTACCCAGGTTCGGGCCCTCTCGATGAGGGTAAAACCCTACTTCCTGCTTGATTTATATTGAAGATATGGGTAGTACAAGAGTAGATCTACCACGAGATCGTAGAGGCTAAATCCTAAGAGCTAGCCTATGATGGTATGATTATAATTGTGATCGTCCTTCTAAGGACCAACCTCTCCGATTTATAGAGACATCGGAGAGGGCTAGGGTTTACATGGAGTCGGTTACAAGGAAGGAAACACAATATCCGGATCGCCAAGCTTGCCTTCCACACGAAGGAGAGTCCCATCCGGACACGGGACGGAGTCTTGAGTCTTGTATCTTCACGCTTCAATAGTCCGGACGATGTATATAGTCTGGCAGTCCGGATACCCCCTAATCTAGGAGTCCCTCAGTAGCCCCTGAACCAGGCTTCAACGACGATGAGTCCGGCGCGCAGTCTTGTCTTCGGCATTGCAAGGCGGGTTCCTTCTTCGAATACTCTAAAGTAATTATCGAACACCTCAACCGTGTCCGGATCCGCAAAATGATCCTCACATATCGCCGTAGAGAGAATGATATTTCACAAATGCAAGCTGCTAGCAACTTTCTAGATAGCGTGACATGTCATCAAGGTTGTGTCATTATTCGAACCGTTTTCCTACAACCAGCCACATCGCATATTGCGAGGCGGTTTCCTTGACACATCTTGTCAAAGCAGAGATCGTGTCCCCTTATCACGGGATTCTCATCAATACGGGTATGGGTAATCCCACCATGCCATCAATCGTGGCGCTTGGGAGGTGAGCGATTCCCAATGGGCAAGTGGGGAGGCGCACCGCTTCCGTCGCCTCTATAAAGGGACAAGAGTTCCCCATTTTTACCCACGCCCTCTTCCTCCTTTGCCCACTCTTGCCCCTTCGAGCTCCAGCGCCCTAGTCCAAGTTTTCTCCGCACAGCTAAACATGTTCGGAGCAGGAGGCAAGTGGGTGGCTTCCACCGTGAAGGAGAAGAATATCGCAAATCTTTGGGCGGCCGAATACTTGGCCGCAGACATAGCGCACCGGCTACCAGATGACGGGCAGGTCATTCCAATCCCAGGACCCCACGAGAGGGTCGTGTTTCTCGCCCACTTCGTCTGTGGACTGGAGTTTCCACTTCACCCCTTCGTCCGCGGGCTCATGTTCTACTACGGGCTAGATTTCCATGATCTAGCCCCGAACTTCGTCCTCAACATCTCAGCGTTCATCATCATATGCGAGGCCTTCCTCTGCATGAAGCCTCATTTCGGTTGTGGCTGCAAATCTTCTGCGTGAAGCCGAAGATTGTGAGCGGCAAGCAAGCGGAGTGCGGAGGAGCCATGGTGGGCAAGATGCCTTACGTCACCTAGCTTAATGGCTCCTTTGCGGAAACCGTGAAGGGGTGGCAGTCGGGGTGGTTCTACATCACCGAGCCGCGCGACGCCAACTGGGCAACGGCCCTCGAGTTCCGATCCGGAACCCCCATGCGGCTCACCTCCTGGGAAAAGAGGGGCATGTCCTGGGGCGAATCTACAGAGCTGACCGGACTCCAAAACTGCATCAAGAGCATGAAGGACAAGAACATCAAGCTTGTCAACATGATCCAGGTCATGCTCGTTCGCCGGATTCTGCCATGCCAAAGGCGGGCATTCAATCTGTGGGAGTTCGCCCTGGCCGAACACCAGACGCTTTAGAGGCTCTACAGCATGAAGCACAAAAACGTGTGGAAGGCATTGTTTAAGGCCTCCGAAGTACCTCCTCCCACATTCGAGGGCCGTGGGCTCCATGCCGCGCGGCCTCCTAGTCAGGTGAGTTCTCAGGCTACCACCGGATTCGGTTCTTCCCAATATATTCATGGGGGAGCCTTATGTAATTGTGCATATTTGTTCAGGATTATGTGGAGACAGCGGAGCAGATTGACTGTCTGGCTCCGCTGCCAGAAAGCCCAGCTAATGCTCTCCTGACGGAGATGCTGGTCCCAGCGCCCTACAAGGTGCCGGAGAAGAAGGCCGATAAGAAGGCCCCGGGGATCCGAAAGGGTCTCCGACTTAAGGTTGCGCCAGAAGCCTCGTCCGAAGACGACGAGGCACACTCCTCCTCCGAAGGGGAGGAAGAAGAAGAAGGGACCGCCCCACCCGGAGAGGGTGAGGGGCCCGAGAAGGCAGACCAGGGGGCCGGAAAAGGCCCTCGGCGCAAGGCCGTCATACCCACGTCGTCTGATGAAGATGAGACAGATTCCTCCCGCGGAGGCGGGGGGAAGCAAGAAGAAACTCTACCTCCCTGCACTGGGGAGGAGAAAAAGAGGAAAGCTGCCCCAGAGGGGGAGGCTGGGTCGTCCAAGAAGGGAAAGGTGTCCCTTTCAGACTACTCCGCCACGGGCGCCCATAGTGAGGAGGGGTGGCTGCCCAGGGGGAAGCCCCTAGCGTGATCGTAAGTATCTGCACCCTGTAATGACTTTACTTCACAGTCTTTTTATAACGCCGAACGTATATGCAGTCCGGCCAGGGTTCATCCCGAGGTATCTTCTTCGGATGGATCCCTGAGCGATTCGGAGATGAACTCGCTCCCGACTGCCACCACTCCTCAACGCGTGGATGACACAGAGGTGTTGTCCCGAAGGCTCCCAGAGCGGGGCGAGGTGATTCTGAGATGCCCCAAGGCGGAATTCTAGATGTCGGACACGCGGGGTTCAAGATCCCCACGGATCGTGTCGTTGAGGGCCACAGTAGGCCGGGCTCTTAGTCGAACACTGTTCTGGAGCCTTTAGTGGTTTCGGACTCAGGCGGGCAGCCCCTCGTTAGGGAGGGCGAGCCGTCTATGTCGAGGACTTCCGTTGCGCCCGAGGCATCGGATTGTCTGTTGGAAGCGCTTCGCGGCGCTTCCATGGATGAAGAGCACCATACCCTTATGAGTGCGGTGATTCAGAAGGTTTCGTCCGCCAAGAGCAGGCTAACCGAAGCTTGCACCAGCCTCCTGACAGGCTTTGAGGTAAGTAAAAAATATGTGAAATTACCACCCGATAGGTAGTAGCCCCTGATACTCTGTTTGGTGTTCGGAAAGAAAAACCAAACGGAGGGTCAATTATAATCCGCAGGAGTCTAATAATAAGTGTTAATGTGAATAAGCAGGTTGTGCTGCTTGCCGCTGCTGTCCGCACAGCCGAGATCGCCGGACTAAAACGGGATCTGGAGCAGGCGCAGGGAGAGCTCTACCTCACAAAGAGGCAGCTCGAAGAGAGCAAAGGTGAGTAATTCTCCGCTCTCACATAATGAAGGGTATATAAAATTAGTTATTCTAACGACGAAGCATCGTGATTTTGTAACAGGGGCCACCACCGAAGTGGCCTCTCTGAAGAAAGCGTTGTCCGAGGCCGAAGACAAGGCGGCCTTGGAATGCACAGAGCGCGAGAAGCAAGATGCCAGAGTGGGCGAGGTACAACAAGAGCTCCAGGAGCTCGGCAAAAAGTTCGAGTCCGTGGAGCATGAGCTTAAGGCGAAAGAGGCCGAGCTTGCGAAGGCCCTTGCTAGTATAAAAGACGCTAAGGCCAAAGCCAAGAAGGCACAGCAGGAAGTCCAGGAGGCCAAAAAGATAGCGGCGGGTAAGAAATTCTTTATGCAAAGCAAACATGTGGAGGAGGCATTTCTTTTACTTACCCGAGTTCGGAGCTCTCCAGGGGCATTCGCAGATCTGCCACGCAGCGTATCAGATGCCGTGGAGTTCTACCGTGCCCATGAGGGGAGCTCAACGGAGAAGCTGTTCTGGTCCCAGTATGCCGGGGCCGAACATCCAATGCCTCTGAGTGACCAACTGAAGCAGTTGGTCGAACTCCACAGGGCGGCCGAAACGGCTATGAAAGATTTCATAGTCCAGATGTGGCCTGGTGAGCCCCTGCCGGCTAGCTACTTCGGCCTGATCAAGCGGATGGTGAATGCATGTCCGCGGCTCGAAGTCATCAAGCGATCCGATTGCATTGAGGGTGCCCGCCGGGCCTTTTCCCGCGCGAAGGTGCATTGGGGCAAGCTGGATGCGGAGAAGCTGGTGAAGGACGGGCCGCTGGAGGGCAAGGCGCATCGCTATCCGGAGAAGTATTATGATGGCGTTATGAAGGGCGCTCGTCTCGTGGCCGATGAATGTACCAAGGACACAATTTTAGAATGAATTCACTTCTATCATGCTTGTAATTGAAGGACAAAGTTACTTGCGCTATGTAGCGCTTTTGTTATTTAAAATATTACCTTATGTGTGGTTGTTTATAAAATTCTAAAGTAGGCCAGTCGTCGGCTTCCGCCCCCACGTAACTAGTACTGGGGTGTTCGTGGAAACCCGGACGCTCTTTATCCAAATGTTTGGTCCCTTAAGGAGGTGTCCGGCGCAGCGAACAAGGCAATCGGACTATGCGGCTTTATAACTTTCACTTAGCCATAGAAGTCTACAATTTTAAATTTCGGCGAAGCCCCTAGAATCCAGAAGGCCGAATTGGGGCGCTATATACTCCTAGATCGGATGAAGCCAATTTATCGCCTAAAGCGGAAAAATCTTTAAGGATTTTAAGACCTCTCGAACAGTGACCAGCTCTCGCCACATCATGTCGGTCAGTTTTCGGCTTTCTCTACTGAGGTGTTCGTCCGGAAGAACCGGGACACAATCGCAGTAGTTCTCCCTGCGCTATCTTAGCCGATATAACGGAACGTAAGGTACCAAAACAAGGGAGTCGGGTTATCCCAACTGTAGACCCAAGACATGATTCGGAGCTGATGCATATAGTGCTATAAGTTCGGGGTGCCGCACTGTTGAAAGTGTTCGAACTTGACTTGCCATATTATGGGGCGCCATCAGAAGCCCCTGGCAAACTGAACGTACCAAGGTGTACGGATGCAATATCAAATAAACATTTTGCAAAAAAATGCTCAAATAAGACTGATAAGTTGACGCTATATGTGATCTCCCATTGATGAATAATATGTTTAAGCGTATGTTTACAATGAATGCATTAAGCGGAGATAAATAGGACTATTTAACATGTCCTATCCAGGGGAAGGTCACGTACAGATAGATAAAACAGGTATAACGATCGTAAATAGATTCCACCTGGGTGTTTCCTTCTGTGCGCAAAGCCTGTTGCCTCCTTGGTTTTCTCTTTTATGTAAGTCCGACAATCCGGCTCTTCTGAAGAGGCTGCACTAAAGCAATGTCCTGAAAGGTAAAAGGGAAAGATTATGAAGGTATGTTGCGGTGATACCTCCCTGTTGACCAAGTCACTGCTGCGCCTCCACCTGTGCCCATGGTATTTTGAGTGCGTAATTGTGTACGCGTGGCACGAATGCTGCTTTAATGGGGTGTAAGCGGAGGCCGGACTGCTAATCGTGTTGTTGGCGTGCTTGATGATCCTGTTGCGGGGTGCTCCGGACTCGCTTGACGGTGCTTGAGGTTGTCGTCGCCGGATTGGTGGTTTGCCGAAGGAGGCCGCATTGTACCTCTGCTGCGAGGGCTGCAGTATGCTCTTCTGTACGAAGAGAGCGGTCCATGTTTCCGTTGACTGTTATGACACAGCGCGGGCCTGGCATCTTGAGCTTGAGGTATGCATAGTGTGGTACCGCATTGAATCTAGCGAATGCGGTTCATCCGAGCAGTGCGTGGTAACCACTACGGAAAGGGACGATATCAAAGATTAACTCTTCGCTTCGAAAGTTGTCTGGAGATCCGAAGACCACTTCCAATGTTATAGAGCCCGTACAGCGGGCCTCTACTCCAGGAATTACACCTTTAAAGGTGGTTTTGGTGGGTTTGATCCTTGAGGGGTCGATGACCATTTTGCGCACTATGTCCTAATAAAGCAGATTCAGGCTGCTCCCGTCGTCCATAAGGACTCGTGTGAGGTGGAATCCGTCGATGATTGGGTCTAAGACCAATGCGGCTGAGCCGCCGTGACGGATGCTAGTAGGATGATCCCTACGATCAAAGGTGATCGGACAAGCTGACCATGGGTTGAACTGGGGGCGACTGGCTCCATCGCGTAGACGTCCCATAGTGCTCACTTCCGTTCCCGCTTGGGGATGTGAGTGGCGTAGATCATGTTGACCGTTTTCACCTGGGGGGGATTTCTTCTGTCCCCCCGTGTTCGGACGCCGGGGCTCCTCGTCATCGTCGTTGTGCAGCCCCTTGTCCTTGTTTTCGGCATTTATTTTGCCTGCCTGTTTGAATACCCAGCAATCTCTGTTGCTGTGGTTAGCTGGCTTGTCTGGGGTGCCATGAATTTGGCACGAGCGATCCAGTATACGGTCCAGACTGGACAGTCCCTGATTGTTTCTTTTGAACGGCTTCTTCCGTTGACCGGACTTGGATCCGCTGAATCCGGCGTTTACTGTCGTGTCTTCAGTGTTGTCGCCGTTGTTCCGCCACTTATGTCTGTTGCGTCGTGGCTTGTCGTTACTGTCGCGGACATCCGAAGTGCCGGAATGTGGCGTGGTGCCGCTGCGAGCCAACCAGCTGTCCTCGCCCACGCAAAAGCGGGTCATTAATGTTGTGAGAGCTGCCATGGACTTGGGTTTTTCCTGGCCGACGTGTCGAGCGAGCCACTCGTCACGGATATTATGCTTAAAAGCCGCCAGGGCTTCAGCGTCCGTACAGTCGACTATTTGGTTCTTTTTAGTGAGGAACCGGGTCTAGAATTTCCTGGCTGACTCTCCGGGCTGTTGAGTAATGTGGATCAAGTCATTGGCGTCTGGTGGTCTCACATATGTCCCCTGGAAGTTGTCGAGGAATGCGTCTTCCAGGTTTTCCCAACTGCCAATGGAATTTGCTGGCAGGTTGTTTAGCCAGTGCCGGGCTGGTCCTTTGAGCTTAAGGGGAAGATACTTGATGGTGTGTAGATCGCCTTCGCGGTCCATGTGAATGTGGAGAAGGAAATCTTCGATCCACACTGCGGGGTCTGTTGTGCCATCGTATGATTCGATGTTTACGGGTTTGAACCCTTCTGGGAATTCATGATCCATCACTTCGTCAGTGAAGCAGAGGGGGTGTGTGGCGCCTCTGTGCCGGGCTATGTGGCTACGCAGTTCGAATTCGTCTCGGTTGCTGTGTTCGGCCCGGCCGGACTTGTTGATAGTGTATTCGGCGTGATGGTCATCGTCGCATGCTAGGGCGCGCCCCCGTGATCCGTAGATCAATCTTGGCTGTCCTGCTTTGTTTTCCAGTATATCTTGCAGGTCTTGCCTGTTGCCCCGGGCCGTAGTGTATTGGCGTGGGGGTGCGGGCTGGTATTCGGGAGGGTATCCCGTTTTATCCCGGCCACGGGGTGGCCGGTCAGCCGTTTGGCGCTCGAGCCCGTATTCCTCAGCTGCCAGGACTTCAGTCCATCTATCTGTGAGCAGGTCTTGATCAGCCTGGAGTTGATGTTGCTTCTTCTTCAGGCTCCTCGCAGTGGCAATAAGACGGCGCTTGAAGCGCTCCTGCTCCACGGGATCCTCGGGCAC
The DNA here is from genome assembly GCF_002162155.2 of Triticum dicoccoides. Taxonomy (NCBI): domain Eukaryota; kingdom Viridiplantae; phylum Streptophyta; class Magnoliopsida; order Poales; family Poaceae; genus Triticum; species Triticum dicoccoides. The sequence goes on along the minus strand of NC_041389.1, from coordinate 595,430,997 downwards.
GCCGAACTCGTCGTCGCCGAGGCTAATCTCATCTTCGGAGGGGGCATATAGTTGTCCTCCTCCGGATATCCGTCAGTCGCCTGTTCGTCTGGGCTGATATGCTCATCTTCCTGTTCGGCATGGTCGAAGGCGGGCTGGTCAGGGTTGTATTCCTCTTCGGCACCATCCGGGTTGCTTTCATCTCCGGGGCCGGTATTGTTGTGGCGGGGCTTGGAGCGGCGCCGACGATGCCCATGCTTTGCTTTTCTCCCTGAGGGGTTATCCTCCGTTGCCTCGTTGCCATTGGTTTCCTTCAGAGTGTCCACCATGTATATATCGTATGAGGAGGTGGCCATCCACCGCCCTGTGAGCGGTGGCTCCTGTACTTCTCCTACATCGTCGTCCATACCGTCGATGTCTTCGGAGTCGAAGTCAAGCACATCGGTTAAATCGTCGACTGTGGCAATGAAGTGGGTGGTGGGTGGGCAGCAAATTCCTTCATCGCCTGCTTCCACTCAAGCCGGACATAGATTTGCCCAGAGCCTCCTGACAACAAGAGAGACTTTAATGAGTTCAGCATGTCACCAAAGGGCGAGTGCTGGAAGATATCCGCAGCGGTAAACTCCATCACCGGAGCCCAACCTGGCTCGGCTGGCTCGAGGGTGTGCGGACCGGAACCAACAACCGGATACGAGTCCGGGGGCCCGGGGTTACAAGCTTCCACAGAGGTGAGACCTGTATTCGGCTCCACCGCCGATGAGTGTGCGGCCTGCGGGGCGGGGTCCACCCCTCCATCCTTAGGTAACGCAACCTGCTCCAGATTTAGATCCGAGGCTTTTACTGAAGGGGTGATATCCCGAGCATCGTCCGACGGCAGGTCTAAGCCGTGCTCATCATGACTAGTTGGTGCTCCTGGAGCAGGCCCAAATCCGTCGAAGATCAAGTCTCCGCGAATATCCGCCGTGTAGTTCAATTTTCCGAACCTGACCTAGTGGCCAGGGGCGTAGCTGTCGATCTGCTCCATATGGCCAAGCGAATTGGCCCGCAGTGCGAAGCCGCCGAACACGAAGATCTGTCCGGGGAAAAAAGTCTCCCCCTGGACCGTGTTGTTGACGATTGAAGGCGCCATCAAGCCTTGCAGCGACGACACGGAGGAACTCTCAATAAAAGCACCAATGTCGGTGTCAAAACCGGCGGATCTCGGGTAGGGGGTCCCGATTTGTGCGTCTAGGCTGATGGTAACAGGAAGCAAGGGACACAATGTTTACCCAGGTTCGGGCCCTCTCGATGGAGGTAAAACCCCACTTCCTGCTTGATTAATATTGAAGATATGGGTAGTACAAGAGTAGATCTACCACGAGATCGTAGAGGCTAAACCCTAAGAACTAGCCTATGATGGTATGATTGTAATTGTGATCGTCCTTCTAAGGACCAACCTCTCCGGTTTATATAGACACCGGAGAGGGCTAGGGTTTACATGGAGTCGGTTACAAGGAAGGAAACACAATATCCAAATCGCCAAGCTTGCCTTCCACGCGAAGGAGAGTCCCATCCGGACACGGGACGAAGTCTTGAGTCTTGTATCTTCACGCAGTAACCGAGGCGTCCGGACGATGATATAGTTCGGCAGTCCGGATACCCCCTAATCCAGGACTCCCTCAGTAACCGAGGCGTGTGTGCCATGACCCTCGCTCACTTGGAGTTGGTGGCTGTCTCCGGGCGAAAGCCTCGATTCGGTGTTGGATCGGCACATTGGCGGCATCCTCGACGTCGCATCTCTATTGGGAGCTTTGTGTGTGGAGACACGATTGGGTCCTTGTTGCTCTCCTTCGGTGTTCGCTGTTGTCCTCTTCTGATCTTCTACGACGCTATGTATGCTCATCGTCGGTGTCTCCAAGACGGTGTCTCCTTTGGATCAGAGCAAGTCCTGCCCTCCACTTGCCACTTCCTCTTCGGCGCTCAGAGTAGATGGTGCGTCGACAAGTGATGCTCTACGAAAGATGGTGGTCTTCGAAGGCGCCCGGCGTTGGTCGAGATGCGGTGTGTGTGTGTCAGCTGAGGATAGGCTCTTTTGTGTTGTAGCTTTGCTTTGCGGTGTTGTCCATGTCTGGACTTGTTCAAGAGTGTTGTGGTGTGTGCTACACTCGTTTTTCGCAGCGAGTGGTAGTTTCTTATAATTTCAATTCTGCCTTCTATAAAATTATGGTACGTCTAGGCGTACTCTCGAAAAAAAATACTTGTATATGAATGACCAGAAATACTAGTAGTTAGTAGTTAGGGGTCTCCAAGCCGGACACATAAACCTCCCGCAACCGTTCGGACCACGCTGTCCGGGCCGCGGAAGCCATCCATCGCGGCCTTGTATCGGTCTGCGAGGCAGTCCGGGCGCGATTTCTCCTGCAAAACAGAGATAAAAGTGGGTGAGGTTTGCGGGATTCCGGACACGCGAAACGTAATAGTCCGACACCTCAGGCCCACCCAAAACCCTTTCCGGACCCCGTGCCATCCTACTCATTTTCTTTCCTTCCTTCTTTCTCTTTTGCCGTTACCGCCGCTCCACCACCCCGGCTACCACGCCACATCCCCGTCGCAAAATTTGTGTCTACGTCACCTCTAGCGATCCAGCAGGGCTCCCCGCCGCATCTCCTCCTTCTCCGTTCAACCCCATGTCCTCCGACCGCCCTAACAAGTACCATCCTCTTCCATGCTCGGCAACTGTTCGATGAATCGCCGGAGCTGAAAACAGTTGTCCCTTCTTGTTTGTAGCAATGGATTTTGATTTGCAGTACATATACGAGCAGTATGTTGAGTCCTCCGATGGCTCGTCGGACGCGGAATACTCCGATGAGACGCGATAATGCAGGCGATCATTGAAGACACGGAGCGTGCGGAGGAGCATATTCTCAATTTCAAGGGCTCGATCAAGGGTCATCGAGTGCTCAAATGCAACAGGGCGCATGGGCATTTGACACTGATGGTCAACTACTTTTCCCTGGATGCACTCTTCGCTGACTTCGTCGGTGTTTTCGGTTGCGCAAGACCGTCTTCGTCGCTTGTACCATGGCGTCCGGTCCTACAATTACTACTTCTTCTTGAAGAAGGACGTCATGGGAATGATTAGCTTCTTTGGTTACTAGAAGTGCACAACCGCACTTCAGATGCTTGCATTGGCACAATCTCTTATCCGTGGGACGAGTACCTACGGATGTCTGAGAGCACATGCGAAGATGCCATGGCCAGGTTTGCAACTGCCATGGTCGAGGTGTTTGGACCTCGATACCTGAGAGAACCAACTGTGGCAGACACCGAGAGGCTCCTGGCAATCCCAAAAGTAAGAGGGTGGCCAGGTTTGCTTGGATCTCTTGACTGCATGCATTGAAAATGAAAGAACTGCCCGAAGGCTTTACAAGGGCAATATCAGGGTCATGTTAAGAAGCCCACCATCATTCTTGAAGCAGTTGCATCAAAGGATCTTTGGATTCGACACACTTTCTTTGACATGGCCGGGTCTCACAACGACATCAATGTGCTGCAACGATTGCAGTTGTTTGCGAGGCTGATTGATGGAAAAGCTCCTCCTTGCCACTGTACTGTTAATGGGCATGAGTACAACATGAGCTACTATCTGGTTGACGGTATTTATCCTCCATGTGCTACCTTTGTCAGCATCATCTCATACCTACTTGGCCAGAAAAATGCTCACTTTGCTCAAAGACAAGAAGCAGGTAGAAAGGATGTCGAGAGGGCATTTGGAGTTCTTCAGGTCCGTTTTGCAGTTGTTCGTGGACCTGCAAAACAATGGGATCTGGAGACCTTATGTGAGGTGTGACATGTTGTGTGGTCATGCACAACATGATCGTCGAGGATAAGGGTGACGATATTGACGCAACTCTGAAACTTGAGAACGTGGGTGATCCTATCCAACTCCCGGACCAAAACCAGGCCACATTGAGGAGTTGAATGCATCAACAAATTCGGCATCGACCAACTCGCGAGCAGCTCAAGGAGGATCTGATTGAATCAGTGGGCGGTGAAAGAGGACAACAATGTTGGGATGTAAAATATTGAACTTTTTTTAGTTTTAACTAGTATTGCATGCGGCTATTTGAACTTATGTACCCTTTGCGAATCTGGAAGGCCGGATGTATACAGGTACGGTTGGATGGATGCCTTCCACATCTGTGTCTGCGGACTGACCCCCTTGTCCACAGACGAGGTCGCAATTGAAGATGAACGGACTTGAAAATCAGAAAATGACTTGTTTGAGAAATTTTCAGCCGGGGTATGTGTATATGTGCATACATGCATGCACGGTACTCCTTAACTCATTAATTGTGGGAGAAAAGAGCTACACACGAAACATGCCTTCTATCTCGATCTTTATGTTTGTGCAACGAAATTTCTCTACACACGACAAGTTGGAAGACGACCTTGTCATCGATGGCTACAGCCCACATGAACTGAGGTGATCGATGGCTGTTGTATCTTGTCGTCCAGGCACACGTCGTTTGTGTAGCAGTTCTCTTGTGCAATCACCACAAAAGCACGCCACCACAAGTTGGAAGGCGATCTGCAGACGACCTTGTCGTCGATGGCTACAGCCCACATGTGCATACCGGCTGCAAAGTTAGTCAGATGCTGCCACGTGCCCCGCCTCAGGATCTGACGCTCCTTGCTCGTCCACTCCGTCGGTTGACTATATCGGCTCGAAAGCGGGGCAGTCGCCTGGCCCACCTCTCGTCCTCGGGCACGAGCACCGGTCTCCGGCGACCCGGCGTCACAAGCACCGAGCAGGTCAACTTCCTCCACCGATTAACGACCTATCCGCTCGTCCTCATCTTCTTTTCCTCTTCATCCTGTACGCGCATCTCCTAAAGACTAATCTTCTGTTTGGATGTTGATACTGAGGGCCATGGTATTGAATTGGCCAAAACTGGTAATCCTCCTCCCTCGACGCCCTTACTCACTACCAATCTGAAAATCCAAATGTATTGCAAATCTGGAGGCATGAAATTCAATTAGAGAAGGGATTTTTTTTATTTTTTTAGTATGAAATATGCCAGTCCTTTTTGGTATGAAATTGCTGATTTCATTCACCTTCCATGGAGGCTGTCTCATCTGCCTTCCTCCTCCTGACATGACGTGTGGTGGCGCATGTCACGGCATGCGTCATTGTGGATGGTGTACAGTACGAGGTAGAGGAGCAACCGTTTTTGCCCGCTAGGTTAGGCCAACTCCACCGCGCGACCCCAAACGGACGTCCGTTTTGTTCGGTTTTGGTCCGTTTGGGTAGGGGTTTGGGGTCGTGTCCGGGCCTGTCCTGGGATGCGGTGGCCGTGCGCCCAGCGCGCGGCCGCATCCATTTTCCCCATCCTGTCCGCGTATATTTCTTTGCAAGTCCTTAAACTTTTTTTATCATTCATTTTCGGTACATAACAATACATCATCACATTTTGACTAGTAAAACAAGGCCAAAGAAAACAAGAACCACAAGAATACATTTGAGAAGATACCCAACTTCCATAACTGCTCCTTTGAGTTGGGTTAGCGCCTTCTCGATGCACTCATTGTTGATCTGTGGAGGAGGCACGACGTTGCCCCCTCCTTTCTTCTTCAAGCCAGAAGTCGACGTTGCTTCCTCACACGTAGTATCGTGCATTGTTGCTTCTTCGCACGTAGTATCGTGCCTAGACTCTAATCTAGCAACAAATGCACTTGTATCATCTAAAGCTTCTAAGCTAGCTAAAAGTGCACGAACATGCACTACATTTCGCTCTATCAACAGATCGATGTACTCTTCTTCCCAATACCAAAACTTGCATCCGGTCTACATAAAAAAACTTAAAGTTAGCACCACTAGTCTAATCCAAGAGCACAAACATGCACCGAAGCTAAAAGAGCACATACCCCATCGTTTAAGCACTTGATGAACACCCACCCGAGATGCTCCAGCGTTGTAGACACGCGGCGCACGACCACCCTCGGGCAGTGCTCGCACTTGATGAGGGGCAACGGTGCGCCGACGAGCTTTTGGGCAAGCACCGAGCCCGGCCGGCCGCCATTCACGTATCTGCCGGCGAACCACCGGCGGTGCAGATCCGAGCGGCTAGAGGACGAGCCACTGCCTGCATGTGGCCTTGCGGCCCTGCCAAGGCCTTCCGGCAAGGTGCCCGGCCAGTCCATGGCGCGGCCCGGCCTCCCACAGCCGGGCGAGCTCAAGACCGACCGGATCCGCCCCAAATCCGGCCGGCGGGTGCGCAAACAAGGTGGTCGTGCTTGGGTAGCCGGCGGCGACGAGAGGAACGGGCTGGGCAAGCGTGCGTCCGAGGTGCACGGCTGCAATGGCAGTGGGCGGCCGGCGGCGGCGAGGGGGAGAGAGAGGGGAAGAGTGTGGAAGAGTGGAGTGGATGCGGCCGGAGGGAGGAGGGGGTAGATAGAAAAAGGCCCGTCCCGTGCCACCGACGGGCGGGCCAGGGGAGGACACGCGCAGACGACCCGCGCATCCGCGTGGTGTCCGTTTCACCCCAAAAGCGGCGCAAACTTGGGCCGCGGATGGGTCGAAAGCGGACACAAAACGGACAAAAGTCCGTTTGCGCCCCCGCGCTGGGCCGCCTCCTTTGTCCCTTTTACCCCAAACGGACCGGGGCGGACAGGATAGGGTCGCGCGGTGGAGTTGGCCTTAATGTGGTTCAAGCCGGTGGCAGAACCATAATGGTCGTCCTTAGGCCAACTCCACCGCACGAACCTAAACGGAAGTTTGGATTGGCGGGTTTTGTCCCTTTAGGGTGTTGATGGGTTCGTCCGTGTCTGGCCTTGTCCGTTGGATCGTGCGTGCGCCCACCGTGTGGCCGCACCCCAAATCGCGTCCGTGTCAGAGCATGATTAAAAAAATAAAAAAACATAAATAAAATGACTAAAAAACGTAACAATAAACGCAGTTTAATAAACATAAAACTTAGTTAGGGGGGTCACGGCCACAAAACGGCCCAGTTTCACGTCCGAGTGACATTAATAATTAAACATAAAAAGAAAAAGAAAAACGGCCGCTGCAGGCGCGCTCCTGCCCATGCCCGTCGATGCCGTCGCCATGGCCGTCTTTAGTGGCCGCCTGTGTGGTCGTCGTCGTTGACGAGGTCGACGTAGGCCATCAGCGTCCACAGGTGTTCCAGCGGTGCGTGTAGACGGGGGCGGGCTGGACGGCGGGAGGTGCCTGCACCACCTCCTCCCGTGGCGACTCCTCCCGCTCTAGTGACCGCGGCGGATTGGCGCACTAGTTCACGCCCATGCCGGCGGCCATCTCCGGAGCAGTGCAGGACCAGCCCCACCCCTGGCCCAGCAGCTCCAGGAACGCGGCCGGTGGCTCCTCCTCCATCGCGTCCTTCCTCCTCTCCTCCATGACGGCCGCATCTGCAGCTCCGGGAAGGCGACGTCGCCAGCGGCAGAGAGTGTCATGGCCTCCTCCAAGCCGTCCCATTGCCGCTCGACGTGCGTGTTCATGGAGTCCTCCATGACACCCTGCATGAGACGGGCCTCCTCCTCCGCTGTCATGCGAGGAGGTGGTGGTGGCGATGGAGATGGCGACGGCGACGGCGTGGGCGTGAGGCCGCTGAAAGTGCAATCATGCCCTTAATCATATTTTGATGTTGATGACAACACATATGCTCGGGACTAATCATGTTTATCAAGTATATCTCAGGATTATGTTCCAAAGACCATGTGCATGGATCATGACTAGGGACAAAAGCATATAATTCAAGAATGGAGATACAAGATGTTGACTTCATTTATGGTTTGTTCTTGAGTATAGGGATCCCACACTATTAAGAGGGGATAGATGGATCTATGAAAAACTTGCTCAAAAGTTGCTTCTATATACCTTGCCTTCGGACGTCCGGTGTTCTACGAACGTCCGGTCCTTCCTGATTGTCCGGATGTCCGGACACTTCCGGACGTCCGACACTTCCACAACAGAAACATTTTTACGGATGACCGGAACCCTCCGGACGTCCGGCACTTTCACATCAGAAGCATTCTTACGGATGTCCGGCTCCACTCGGGCGTCTGTATCCTGTACACTGGATTGTGGGTCACACTTTTCACAGCGGCCGGTCGTCCGATGACTGTCGGACGTCCGGACCCATTTGGGCCTCCGAACGTCCGACGATCTCCGGACGTCCGGTCATCCTGTACCCCAAACGGCCACTTTTTCCCACCTCCTATATATATACCCTTCCCTTCCACAGGATAGGGTTGACCATTCACTTTGAGCCTCGCAAGAACTCTCCTCACTCTCTCTCTCATTCATCCACACTAAATCCTAGATTCCAAGTGTTCTAGGAGCATTTTGAGAGAAGTTCTCCAATCAAGTGATAGATCCACTTCTTCCCCTTCTTTGCACCAAAGGAATTCGTGACTTGAGCAAGTTTTGAGCATTTCCCCATCGTTCTTGTTACTCTTGGAGGTTGGAGACTCCTAGGCGGTAGGAGTCATCCGAAGAGGAATCGAACTTTGTGATTACCCTCGGAAAAGTTTGTGAGGGTTTGGAGACCACCCCAAGGTCTACCACTAGTGGTTGAGAAACGCCTCCGTGGTGTTATCTCAAAGGGAGAATAGGGTGAGCCTTCGTGTTGTTGGTGTGCCTTCGTGGTAACATCCATCCCTCTAACGGTGACTAGCTCCCCTCCAAGGGAGTGAACATCGGCTTACATCCTCGTCTCCCGGAGTTGTCGTTATTCCTAACCTTAACTCTCTACTTGTGGTTACTTGTCTCTTTACACTTGTGTACATTATATTGTGCTTGCCTACTTAGGTGTTTGTGTTATTTGCTTAGTACTTTGTGCTCATGTGCAATTGTTAGGCTCATCTTCATATTCCGCATTATTGCCTAAAAATTGCCAAGTAATAATTAAAATTTGTAATTGTACTATTCACCCCCCACCCCTCTAGGTCCATCTTGATCCTTTCAATTGGTATCAGAGCCTCGTGCTCTATTCTTGTGGCTTAACCGCCCTAGAGCGAGATGAACCCAGATGGGACTCCCCTGGTTGTAGATCCTAAGGATAAAGGCGAGGCTTCTTCTGAAGTCAAGTCCTTTACGTCTCAGGATCTAGAACGGGCCCTTGCTAAGCAAAAAGAGGAGCATGATGCTTCTCTTGAGGCCTTGGTCCAACTGAGATTAGCCACGTTGTCCGCGGTGCTTGCACCACACTCAAGTGGTGTGAGTTCGAGCCCAACTGTGCCTACTTCATCACTTGGTCAACAACCTCCTAGCAATGAACACACCAGTGTTCCTTGGCTTTACGCAAGACCTCAGGTTGAGAAACCAAGATATAACCCTCAAGGCAAACCTCCTTTACTTACTGCTACTGCCGATTTTGCATTTTGGAAAGTTGCTATGCAGGATCATCTTCGACATGGAAACGATGAGATGCTGGAGATTATAGAGTATGGCTATCATGTGGTTGATCCAAAGAACCCCACACCAAGAGAAATATATTACAAGAACCTCAATGACACGGCAATCATGTGTATAAGGAGAGGTATGGATGAAAAGCAAAGGAGACCGTTCATACACATCAAAAGTGCCAAGGAACTATGGGAAAGTATTATACGATCCAGGACTGGCACTTCTACCCTCCGGAGTGCTCAATATTAAATTGCCAAAGGGCAATTGCCAAATTTTTGTATGGAAAAAGGTGAAACCCCCAATCAACTCCTTGAGCGTCTCATGACTCTCACTGCAGATATTGAGTCATGTGAGTGTGACAAGACTCAAGATGGATTCAATATGACTAAGAGGTTTCTTGTGGATAAGTTGCTTCATGCTCTTGCTCCATATCATCATCAAATGGTGTGGGACATAAGACAACACCATACCTTCAAGGAAATGACTACAAATGACATCATATCCACCTTCCAACTATTTGAAGAGTCAAAGGCCAATGCCACAAAACATCTTGCCATGCATGGTTCCCCATCATCAAAAATCAATCTTGCATTGAAGGCCAAGCAAGTATGTGAAGATGAGCAAAGTGAAGAAGAAGAAGAAGATGATGAGGATGAAGATGGTAATGAGATTGACTCCGACGAGGGCCCTTCGTATGAAGACATGGCTCTTTTTGTCAAGAAGTTTAGCGCCGGAAAATTCAAGGGAAGATTTCAAAAGAAGAAAGTGAGAAAATGCTACAACTGTGAAGAAACCAGTCACTTCTCCAACGAGTGTCCTTATGAGAAGAGAGAAGATAAACCAAGGTTTCCCAAGACCTTTCCCAAGAATAAGTTGCCAAATCCTTTGAACTCCAAGCTCAAGAGGAGAGATGGAATGGCAATGGTTGCTCAAGAAGAATCTGATCCGGATGATGTTAATGGTGTTGCCGGAGTTGCTCAAGACTCTCAAAACACGTTGAGGTTAGTAAACAAGAGTGGTGACGTGGTCACCTACAACTACATGAAAGATTACAAGGGCAAAGCTCACAAGTAACTAATGGCAAAGGCCATGGTTGAAGAAGGAGAGGACCAAAGCTCTTCTGACAAGGTCAAGGTAACTCCACGATCAAATCCTCCTCTTTTCACTCCTTCTACTCCTAGTGATGAGTACCTTGATGCGGAGGATAGCTATCAGGATGATGATCTAGATGATCCTATGATTGCTAAACTTAATAAGTTCATGTGCTCCCTCAAAGGAAAGAAACTCACTATGTTTCGTATGCTTATGGAGATGGTGAGTAAGCACACCATCACCATCAAGGAACTCGAAACCCTCGTCACCGAGGAAAAGGAAAAGTGTGAAATCCTTGAGCGGAAAGTCCAATATGAGGAAGCACGAAATGATGAACTATGCTTAAAAATTGGTGCAAACATTGATGTTCACACTAATGATCTTGCCTCCTTGAAAAAGGCTATTGACTCTTGTGAAGAGTTAATGAATGATAAAAGCAAGCTTGTGAAGTCTCATGCTTCTCTATCTAAGGATTGTGAGCTTCTATCCGTGTCCCTCAAGACTAAGGAAGGAGAGCTCACCGTTCTTATAAAGAGTTTTGAGACGCTCAAACTTACTTATCTTGAAACTTTAGCCAAGGCTTACTCTTCCCCTATTATAAATGTTGATGCTTGTGCTACTAACTCTAGTAGTGATCTAGCATATATTCTTGAGGAAAATCGTTTTCTCAAGGCTCAAATTGAGAAAGGTCTCATGACATGTGCTCAAGGGCAAAAGAATCTGGATGAGATTTTGAGTCAACACAATGAGGTGTTTGCCAAAGAGGGACTTGGGTTTGACCCTAGCACAAGTAAGAAGAAGACGTCCTCCCAAAAGTGCACAACTCCTCTAAACGAAACTTCTGTAAGAGAAGGGCACAAGGAGAAAGGTAAGGTTGTGAGTGGGAAGGCCACAAGGGGCATGCCCACTCTCAACAAGCCTAAAGAGTTCATGCCTCCTTCCTATGTACTTCGGAAGACTAAGGATGGAGAAGTCTTTGCAAAATTTGTTGGTCCTCGAAATGCATTCCGTTTCTATGCTATTTGGGTCCCTAAGACCCTTGTAACTAACTTGAGAGGTCCCATTGCAAAATGGGTGCCTCTAACCAAGTCCTAATTGTGTGTAGGTAAGCTTCTCCGGTGGAGTGAAATGGGTGATTGATAGTGGATGTACAAGTCATATGACCGGATATAGCAAATTGCTCTATGATTTCATGGAAGCTATTCAACCATTCATGAGCATTATGTTTGGTGGAGGTTCAAAAGGACAGGTACTCGGGTTGGGCAAGGTGGCTATCACCAATGACATGTCTCTTGCAAATGTTATGCTTGTCCAATCCCTTAAATATCACTTGCTTTCTGTTTGCCAATTGGCTTCTGTTGGTTATGATACACTCTTTAGACTAACGGATGTGAAAGTCTTTAAGAGAGATACTCTCGAAGTGGCCTTTGTTGGAGAGTTGGATGGCAACCTTTACACGGTTGATTTCTCGAAAGAGAGCACATTCCATGCAACTTGTCTAATGGCCAAGGCTGATAAGGGGTGGCTATGGCATCGCCGGCTAGCCCATGTCGGCATGAGAAATCTTCAAGATCTCTTAAAGGGAAATCACATCCTTGGACTAACCAATGTCTCTTTTGAGAAAGATCGTGTGTGTAGTGCATGCATAGCCGGGAAGCAACATCAATCAAAGCACCCACCCAAGAACATAGTATCTACTTCAAGGCCTGTGGAGCTCCTTCATGTGGATCTTTTTGGGCCTCCTTCATGGGATAGTCTTGGTGGGAAAAAGTATGGGCTTGTCATTGTTGATGATTACTCAAGATATACCTGGGTGTTCTTCCTCAAGTCCAAGGACGAAACGAAGATCACCTTCATTGATTTTGCCAAGCAAGCCCAACGCAAGTTTGACAGAGAAATCCGAGCAATAAAGAGTGACAATGGGTCTGAGTTCAAGAACTATACCTTGGAAGAATTTCTTAGTGATGAAGGGATTGAGCATCAATGTTCAGCTCCATACACTCCTCAGCAAAATGGTGTAGCCGAACGGAAGAACCGTACACTTGTAGAATTGGCAAGGTCCATGTTGGATGAATACAAATCACCACATAGTTTTTGGGCTGAAGCTGTCAATACCGCATGCCATGCATCAAACCGACTCTTCCTCCACACTATATTGGAAAAGACTCCATATGAGCTTCTAACTGGAAACAAGCCAAATGTTAAGTACTTTCGTGTATTTGGGTGCAAATGTTTCATTCTCAACAAAAGAGAACGGTTAGGAAAATTTCAATCCAAAACTATTGAGGGTATATTTGTTGGTTATGGATCAAACTCTCATGCCTATAGAGTCTACAACAAATCCAATGGATGTGTTGTAGAAACTTGTGACGTGGTGTTTGATGAATTTAATGGCTCCCATGGGGAGCAAGTTGATCTAAGTGATGTAGGTGAAGAAGATTCTTCTCAAGACATTTTGAACATGGGTGTTGGTGTACTTCTTCCTATGGAACAAGAACCTCATGATGATGAAGAAGAAGATGGAGGTCTCACGCATCATCAAACTACTTCAACATCCATACCAACACAAGTTCCTATTGTTCAACCTATACCCTTAGCCCAAGTTGATGAGGTTGATCAAGTCTCACTTAATGATAACCATCAAGAACAAGATCATCATCAAGAGCAAGAACAAGAAAGTCCAATCATGGATGACGAACCTCAACCAATGCAACATGAACAAGAAGATCTTCCTCCACACGTGAATGATCCATATGTTGAAGATGTGGATGATGGACATGAAGTTGAACCTCGTGAAACCCTCACCTCCATCATGCCCCGAGTGGCCGGTCGTGTTGATGTTGACAAAATCCTCACCGGCATCTCGAAAGGTAGAGTCACTCGTAAACATTTGACAAACTTTTGTGCTCACTTCTCGTTTGTGTCCAGTATTGAACCACTCAAGGTACAAGAGGCATTGATGGACAACGATTGGCTTATTGCTATGCAAGAAGAGTTGAACAGTTTTGAACGCAACCAAGTGTGGTCACTAGTCAAGAGGGCGTCCACCGAGCACAACGTCATTGGAACAAAATGGATTTTCAAGAACAAGCAAGATGAAAATGGTGTCATCATCCGAAACAAGGCAAGGTTAGTGGCACAAGGGTACTCACAGGTTGAAGGTTTGGACTTTGGTGAGACCTTTGCCCCTGTTGCCCGTCTTGAATCCATTCGCATTTTACTTGCTTATGCCGCTTTCAATGGCTTTACATTACATCAAATGGATGTGAAGAGTGCTTTCCTTAACGGTCCTCTATAAGAAGAAGTATATGTGTCACAATCACCCGGGTTCGTTGACCCCTTTCACAAAGACTATGTGTATAAACTTCATAAGGCTTTGTATGGCCTCAAACAAGCACCTCGTGCTTGGTATGATCATTTGAAGAAGTTTTTACTCGATGATGGTTTTGTGAGAGGGGTGATCGATCCCACTCTTTTTACTAAGAGGGACAAGGGTGATTTGATTCTATGCCAAATCTATGTAGATGACATCATTTTTGGTTCTCCTAACATTCATTTGTGCAAGAAGTTTGCGGATTCAATGACCAAGAATTTTGAAATGTCACTCAATACGGATTTGAAGTTCTTTCTCGGATTTCAAATTCAACAATTTCAAGAAGGAATTTTCTTATCTCAAGCAAAGTACCTCAAGGATATTCTAGAAAAGTTTGGTATGTCTAACGCTAGTCCATGCAAGACACCCATGCCAACCAAAATCACTCTCACTGAAGACACAAATGGTACTCCTTTCGACCCATCTACTTACCGCTCTATGATTGGTTCATTGCTTTATCTTTGTGCATCTAGACCAGACATCATGTTCAGTGTATGCATGTGTGCTAGATTTCAAGCTTTCCCTAAGGAAAGTCATCATAAGACGGTTAAGCATATTCTTAGATACCTTGTTCACACCCCAAAGTTGGGCCTCTGGTACCCCAAGGATGCCAAGTTTGATCTCATTGGGTACACGGATGCGGATTGGGCTGGAGACAAAGTGGATCGTAAGTCCACATCCGGTGCATGTCAGTTTCTTGGACGATCCTTGGTGAGTTGGTCCTCGAAGAAACAAAATTGTATTGCTCTCTCTACCGCAGAAGCTGAATACATTGCTGCCGCTAGTTGTGCAACTCAGTTGTTATGGATGAGGCAAACTTTGAAGGATTACGGTATCACCTATAGAAATGTGCCTCTTCTGTGTGATAATGAAAGTGCCATCAATATTGCTGAGAACCCCAAAGATCATCTCCGCACCAAACACATTGATATTAGGTATCATTTCTTGAGAGATCATGTTGAAAAGGGTGATATTCACATTGATCACATTGGTACAGATTTTCAACTAGCAGATATCTTCACCAAACCCCTAGATGAAGCAAGGTTCTGTCGACTTAGGCGTGAACTTGGTATCCTGGAGCTTGACAACATTATGTGAAATCTAGTACCCAGTCATGCATGAATCTAATGTCTTGTCATGATGTAGGCATATACTTAGGGGGAGACATTCAATTCATGAATGTTCTCGCCCTACTCTATGCATAAAAAGAACCAACACTCTCAAAGTATCCATGGGTCTAGACCTATGGTGCTTTAACATGATGGAGTAGTGACTATGCACTTAAAGTTCAAGTCTTTATGTGTCATGTCATGTCTACTCAGACATTGTGGCATTAGCCACCACTTGTAGTCTATGGCTATGATTGAGTAAGGTAGGATATGAGTTACTACATAAATAAGTTTTACTGTGAAAAAAAAGAAAATGATTTTCTCCTCATCATGAACAGCACCTGCATTCTTGCTTCCTGTCCAAACTTCTGGCGTCGGACGTCCGTAGGTCCCGGACGTTCGTGTGGTATTTCACTGATGGACGTTCGTAAGCATCCGGACGTCCGTATATTCTGCTCTGATTATCTTCGACCGGTCGTCCGGCCTCTCCGGACGTCCGTAAAATTCACTCTGGTTCCCTTAAGTTGGCCTAGACGATGAAGCTCCGGACGTCCGGAAGACTCCGGACGTCCGTAAAAACCTTTCTGTTACAATCTGCCCGGTCGTCCGAAGCCGTCGGACGTCCGTCGAATCATCTCTGTAATCCTCTATTTGCTGATGGTCCAGATTCCGGTCGTCCGTCCGTTCCCGGACGTCCGGACGCATATATGACTCCAGTCGTCCGTAGGCTCCGGACGTCCGTACGTTTTTACTGGGGTCTATATATACTGCACCGTAGGGTTCGGTCAACTAACCACATCCATCTCCACTTGCGCCGCCGCCGCCGCCGCTCCTGCCGTGCGTCCACTCCGTGCAGCCGCCTGCCGCCGTATCCCTCGCGGGGTTTCTCCCCGCCGCGGATCTGCGACTCGCCGTCCGGCCCGTCCAGCCTGCTCTGCTCGGAGTTTCTCTCCCCGTCCAGTTCATCGACCCCCTACTCCAGCACGTCGCTCGGCTCCTCCGTGCTCTTCCTCGCAAGGTCACGATGCCTCGGTCCAAGCACTCCGCACGCAAGCAAGTCGCCGGAGGGCCGGCTCGTCCGTCTCGTTGTGGTGGCTCCGACGACTCCCAGGAGGAAGATCGCCCTCGGAAACGTGCCGCTCGTCCTCCCAGCTCGTCCAGTGATTCCTCTTCGGAGGGGTCAGATTTTGAGGATGAGCTTGAAGAGGTGGATCCGTCCCCGATGATTGGCGTCCGCATCGTTGCCCCCAAGCCCGGCACTCGTCGTCCAACCTTTCAACCTCCTCCTCCTCCGGTGCAACCCCACGGTGATGCCCGTCACATCTCCATTGAGCCTCCCCTATCACTAGGCCATCATGTTAAGCGTTTCAACGAGGTCCCCAAATCTTCATATTTTAAATTGTGTCGTGATGTAGATCAATTTACTGTTGTTAGGGATTCTCAGGATAGTCGCTTTTGCACAAATGTCCAAGCCGACATCTTCACCACAATTGTCATCCCTAAAGGCTTGTCACTTCATGTTTGCATTGATCTTGAGCACATTCGCACTCATCCGGAGAAATATCTGGGAGCCATTGAGCTCATTGAGTCGTCAAATCTTGCTGCCCCATTCGCCTTTCAACACGATTTTAACCACGCTGCCATCCATCAGTTTTATGCCACATGTTACTTTGCTCCTGATAACACTGTCACATGGATGACCTTCGACACTGCACTCACAGCATCTTATGCTGAGTTTGTCACCGCACTTGGATTTCCCGACACTGGGTTCAAAGTCCACAAGGATGACCCCAACCATAAGCCCAAAGGCATTGCGGTCTGTGCGGATCTCCTTAGACCCATATCATCTTTGTCTAGCACTGAAAAACAAAAGGGTCTAAATCAAGTCTCCATTTGGCGTTTTCCATTCAACATCATTTATCAGTGTGTCATCCGCACAATTTATCCCAAGATGGGTGGCAAGGGCTCCTGCAGCAGCTACTGCATTGATCTCATGCATCGCCTCTTCACATCTCCTAAAGGGAAGATAAATGTTCCACACTTTCTATGGACTGAGATCCGCCTTGCTAGCTTCCAGCACAAGCGGGCTTTTCCTCATGCACCTTTTATTCAGGCATTTATCGAGAGTGTAGCTCCCTTTCCCATTGCACGTACTCATATACATGAGAGATGGGTCATCCCACCTCACATGGCGGCTGACCATGTTCCTCCTCCTCCCGCTACTGCTAGTCGCACCGCTGCTAGTTTTCCTTCTCACGCTACCCATCCTCCTTCCAGTGATGCCCCCTTTGGGCGCATTGCTCGTTTTCTTGGGAAGGCTCATTCAGCCATGATGAAGATGTTCACCTACCATTGCTCCCAACACCACGATGTGGTCACTCCAATGGTCACTTCCAAGAACGCTCTGAAGACTCGTATGAGAGACTCAGGCGTATATGATGTGAGTGACGTTGAGCGTCTTCCTGCAGATCCCCCTTCTGATTTTGGTTTTCCCTCCGGTCCTGAGTGGGCTGATTTCTTCGACGAGGCTGGTGGCAGTGGTGTTCATGATGATGATGATGAGGATGATCTTTAATGATGTCATGCCATTCCCCCTAGTTCTCTTCTTTGGATACTTGATGCCAAAGGGGGAGTAGGCTCCATATGCATTACTCTAGCTCATTATGTAATCGAACCTATGTTATGAGTAGTTTGTTGAACTATGTTATGAGTTGTTGAAGTATGTTATGAGTTTGTTGGTTATGAGTTTGTTAAATCTGAGATTTGGTGAATCTATATGAAGTGTAACTCTTGATTATCGTGGCATCAGTTTGAGGGGGAGCCCTCATCATTTTTGTTTTTAGTAGTATCTGTGGTATCACGTTGAGGGGGAGCTCGCTCGCTACTTATTTTTATTATGGTTATTGAGCTCCACAACAAATACTTCAGATTACTATTATGAGTATGCATGTGAGTTGTCATCAACTACCAAAAAGGGGGAGATTGAAAGTGCAATCATGCCCTTAATCATATTTTGATGTTGATGACAACACATATGCTCGGGACTAATCATGTTTATCAAGTATATCTCAGGATTATGTTCCAAAGACCGTGTGCATGGATCATGACTAGGGACAAAAGCATATAACTCAAGAATGGAGATACAAGATGTTGACTTCATTTATGGTTTGTTCTTGAGTATATGGATCCCGCACTATTAAGAGGGGATCGATGGATCTGTGAAAAACTTGCTCAAAAGTTGCTTCTATATACCTTGCCTTCGGACGTCCGGTGTTCTACGGACGTCCGGTCCTTCCTGATTGTCCGGACGTCCGGACACTTCCGGACGTCCGACACTTCCACAACAGAAACATTTTTACGGATGACCGGAACCCTCCGGACGTCCGACACTTTCACATCAGAAGCATTCTTACGGATGTCCGGCTCCACTCGGACGTCCGTATCCTGTACACTGGATTGTGGGTCACACTTTTCACAGCGGCCGGTCGTCCGATGACTGTCGGACGTCCAGACCCATTTGGGCCTCCGGACGTCCGGCCATCCTGTACCCCAAACGGCCACTTTTTCCCACCTCCTATATATATACCCTTCCCTTCCACGGGATAGGGTTGACCATTCACTTTGAGCCTCACAATAACTCTCCTAACTCTCTCTCTCATTCATCCACACTAAATCCTAGATTCCAAGTGTTCTAGGAGCATTTTGAGAGAAGTTCTCCAATCAAGTGATAGATCCACTTCTTCCCCTTCTTTGCACCAAAGGAATTCGTGACTTGAGCAAGTTTTGAGCATTTCCCCATCGTTCTTGTTACTCTTGGAGGTTGGAGACTCCTAGGCGGTAGGAGTCATCCGAAGAGGAATCGAACTTTGTGATTACCCTCGGAAAAGTTTGTGAGGGTTTGGAGACCACCCCAAGGTCTACCACTAGTGGTTGAGAAACGCCTCCGTGGTGTTATCTCAAAGGGAGAATAGGGTGAGCCTTCGTGGCGTTGGTGTGCCTTCGTGGTAACATCCATCCCTCTAACGGTGACTAGCTCCCCTCCAAGGGAGTGAACATCGGCTTACATCCTCGTCTCCCGGAGTTACGGTTATTCCTAACCTTAACTCTCTACTTGTGGTTACTTGTCTCTTTACACTTGCGTACATTATATTGTGCTTGCCTACTTACGTGTTTGTGTTATTTGCTTAGTACTTTGTGCTCACGTGCAATTGTTAGGCTCATCTTCATATTCCGCATTATTGCCTAAAAATTGCCAAGTAATAATTAAAATTTGTAATTGTACCTATCCACCCCCCCTCTAGGTCCATCTCGATCCTTTCAGCCGCGCACCCGCCTAAGCCCGCGCTCCTGGGGAGCAGCCGCTCGGCGCTCTGGGCGTGGCCGTCGTGGCCCCGTCGACGTGCCGGCGAAGAAGGACGCCCACCGCGTGTCGTGCTCATCGCGGAACCAAGTGTCCCACAATGGCGAGTCGGGGGCGTACCTCTCGTCGTAGTAGAGGTCGTCCGGGAGGAGGCGGCAGCCCCGATCTCCTCGCGGCGCGCACAGTCGGTCACCGGGACCGACGGGATCGGCACGCGGTCGGCCGACAGGTGCCAGTTGTTGGGAAGGTGGGCGTCGCTCTAGAGGAACGGCGTCCTCGTCTCCCAATAATGGCGGCGCACCGACGCGCGGATGTAGTGCCGGTCGCGCTCGCCGGCGGACGCAGGGGCGATGGAGAACGCGGGCGGCGAGGGGGCCCGGCGTGGTGGCGATGGCGAGGCCGGCTCCTCCTTCTTCACCGAGCCGCGGTGATGCCCCGACGAGGAGTGAGCCTCGCGGTTGTGCTTGCCTTTGCGGCCGTAGTTCCAGAGCCCCATGGCTGTGGGCGGCCGGCCGGCGAGTTCTTGGCTAGGGTTTGGGACTGGGGTTGTTGGGTTTTGAGGAGGCCGCGAGGTGGCGTGGGGCAGTGTGGACGACGACCGATCCACGGTTTCCACTTAAAGAAGGACGCTGACCTTTCGATGTGCGGATGATAGGTGGGGCCGCCCGCCCATGCGCATTGATGTGGGCGGGTGGGAGGTAGGTGGCCGCCTGCCACGTGGTACCGACGCGGACGAGGCGCGCGTCCACGTGGTACTCAACATGGGATCGTTTCCCGATAGGCCGCCCAGATGGGGAGTGATCTGTGATGATGCTCCTCAGCCGGTGCCCGGTGGTGCGTCATACTCAAATAGTTCCGGGGCCAGCGACGACAGTAGTCGATCTCTCGGCTCAGCGGTCGGTCAACGTATGCATCTCTACATGGACAAGGAGAGTGAAGCGGTAGGTCCTTCCCTTTTCCGACAACGGGGACCAAAGGTGGTGCAACTGGAGCATGATGTAGGGATGCCTTGAACTCATTCGGCGCATATTTACAATTCTTTCTCCAATGGTTCAAGTGGGCCTTGAACTCATTCAGCGCACGGCGCATGAATTAGGAAGAAGGCGCCACCCAACAAAGACGTTGGTAGTGATGGTTTCGACAACATGTATGCAGATTCTCGGGGTGAAAATAGTGATCTCACCCATTGTCTACGTGCATGCATTTTCCTTGAGTAAATTGCATAAAGCTACTACTTTACATGTTAGGGTTCCAGAAAACTATCAAAATCATTTTTTTCGCTGATAACTACCAAGTCAGGGGTCGGCTGTTTCAAAAAACACAAAACGTTCGGTGCTTTACAATTGAACGTCATTATGACAATTGGGGCCCGCATGTAAGAAAACTGATAGAGTGGACCGTTAAGTTGCACGTTATGACAAATGGGACCCATGTGTTAGCCTCATAAAAATCCCCAATACAAAAAAACAAAATCCCTATTCCTGTCTTCTTCCTTCAAACAGATCGGGAGGCAGAGAGGATCCACCCTCCCAATGCAGTCGCCCGTCGTCAGCCTGCGACGCGCTGCCGCGTGTGGGAGTCGCCAGATCTGCTCTGGCCTTCACCCCGCGCCTCCCCGTCGTTCCTCCCCTCGCCGGGATACCAGCGCCGCCGACCGCCTGCCTCGACCCGACGAAATCGAGCGGCATCAACTGTTGCGCCCCTGCATCGAAGCTTGCCGGAAGCAGGTCGCTGACCGCTGGCCTCTCCCCTCCATCCTCCCTCGTTCTAGAACGGGAGGAGCCGGCTAGGTCGAGGGTGGAGGCGCTCCGGCGTCGGGCGGAGCCCTCCTTGTGAGCCGCGGGAGGGGCTGGCGAGGGAGCTCAGCCTCTACCTCCTGGTGCCCCAAGCTCCAGCGTGCTCTCCCGGGTGTGTGGACGAGGGCGCCGGCAGCAGGCGGCTCGATGTCGATGCGGAAAAAAAAATTGGTAGTTTTTTGAAACCCTAACCTGTAAAGTAGTAGTTTTATACTATTTACTCATCTTTCCTTATTGAAGATATTGGCTGGAAACTCGGCTTGGAGCTAAGAATTGTTGGATTACATATTTACTAGTGGATTATGGTCATAGCGTTCGTGGTAGGTTAGTGGCGATAATACTCTCACAAGCTTGGAGAGGTTAACTTAGGTCAGTCAGTCGTATGAAACATTAACTATATTTTCTTTGTGTGAATACGACATTCATGTAGGAATAAGAGGAAATAGCTAATGAGATTTTCGCACAAAAATTAGTTAATGGGGGTGAGACAGAATTGACGTGGAAGCGTACGTACTTAAAACCAGAAACCGACTAGTTTGACAAATTCCCAGCCTAAGTAGAAGGTCTAAAAAACAAAAAGACGAATTTGCTATGCAGAAAGCCGCTCCAAAAGGACATTATTAGAATGTTCTCGTGCTACTAAAGAATTAGTTTTCGTTGCGCAGAATTCGTTTTTATACTTCGTGCATTAGAATTCTCCAACTCCAAGGACACACCAAAGTGATTACGGAAAGGGGTTAGCCCATGTAGGAAATAATAGAGGGACAATTGTTGTCGTTTCAATGTTTTTCTTCTACTTGCTATGTCCACATATTATACGGAAAACAACTATGTAACATAGTGGAATTAAACGCTTCAAAATTCCTTGAATGAATGTCATGCACACAATTCCTCAATTGAAATCAAATGAAAAAACAAAAGGCCCAAAGTACATTCACATCATCACATAGAAAAAAATAACATGAAACCACATCATTATTATTATGCCAACTGGGATCCAAATCCAAATCAAAACAAAATTATCAGTTGCAAAAACAAAAAAACAAAGCAAAATCATGAGCATGAGATGACCTAGTCCTTGTTAGAAGGGTCGACGACGTGTCCCGCAAAGACAACTATGCCAGTCGCCTCCTCCACTATAAAGTACGCAAACGGATGGTCAGCTACGAAATCCACCGGAGGAGGTGGGGATGGCGGCATTGCACAACATCCAGCTCCAATATGCATCAATGTGGAGGCTGCAGCTTCGGTGCCTTCCTCGTTTACCTCGATGACCGCCTTGTGGATAACGTCACTCAGGACAAATGGCAAGCCGGGTTCATCACTTTCGACCATGTCGGACAGGTCGGCTTGGTCGCTGAACGGCAACTGAAGCCCCAGCTTCTTGAGAACGGTGACGAGGCTGTTGTGGAAGGACAGCTTGAACTTGGGCACCCGGAACTTCCTAACGTCGATCTTCTCCTTGGGCAGGTGCTTGTGCAGGAAGCCAGGTTGAGATGCTATCGCGTCGACCAGGCTCTGCAAGCCGTCGAAGGCATCTGGAAGGAAGATACACATAGAAAACTGCGTCCGCTTGTACCGATCGGCACGCCACCCTGTCAACAGGTTAGCAAGATGTAATGCATGAGTGTTACCCGCGAATGAAAGGATCAAGACTGTGAATGGACAAACGGATTACCTTGCGCTTGAGCCATTCGGTACCGGAGTTTGAGCACCTTGAACCCATCGTGCACGGCGATGTACTGGGAACTCCAGCTCTTCATGAAGGGCACGTCGACGGTGCGGCCGTCGAGCCGGTGGAAGGGTTTGTTGGCGGTGTCCTCCTTGTCGAAGGGCTTCTCCCACTTGCCCTTGAAGTAAATGGCGTTGCCGAGCACGACGCGGGTGAGCGGCGTTATGGATCCCGGGCGAAGGACGGAGCGGATCAGGTTACTCGTGACCTGCGCGACCCACGCGTTGATCTGACTCCGTGCCGCCTCGGGATTGTTGCGGAAGTCGACAGTGCTGGCATCGGCCTTGTACGTGCTCACGGCGGCGTGGCGGTAGGCTGGCTTCAGCGGGCACGCGAGGTCGGTCCACACGCCATACGCAAACGCGACGCGCGGCCCGCCGGACTCGGAGTGGTCTTTGAGCGCGTCCTCCGCCACGCGGGAGAGGAACTCGTCGAGCGCGGCGCGAG
Organism: Triticum dicoccoides; assembly: GCF_002162155.2. NCBI lineage: Eukaryota > Viridiplantae > Streptophyta > Magnoliopsida > Poales > Poaceae > Triticum > Triticum dicoccoides. Next base: position 595,407,703 of record NC_041389.1, on the reverse strand, counting down.
ACGGCGCGCCGAGGACGCCCAGGATCTCGTCAAGGGTGGCGCCCCGCGCGCCGGCGGCCAGGAGCGCGAGCGCCGCGTAGATGGACAGCGGCGAGAGCACCAGGTTGCTGTCCGCGTTATCGTCGGCGAGGCGACTCGCGAGGCTGGCAGCGAGCGCCGCCTGGCCGCCGGAGCAGGACTGCGTTGTGTCCCTCGTCGCGTCCATCGCTTGCTTTCGGGATGGAGAGACAATTCTTCTCCTTGATGCACGCTAACAAGAATCGGCTCCATCCGTCAAAAAAAAAAAAACAAGAATCGGCTCCATTTATGCTCGGTGATTGCTAGGCATATATACGTGACAAGTTTCAGTTCTCGAATGGAAAGGTAAAAATCTGAGACAAAAAACAAACAACTCGTCCCAAAATAAAAAGACCCCCAAAAAAATCATTTGCTTCCTTTTTATCAATGGAAAGCATGCCAATTTTCTAATTACTGATTAGCTTTCCCAATAAGAGATTCTGTGACGCATACTATGCTTTTTTCGCGATAATTATCTTTCTTCTTTCTTTAAGTTTATTTTTCAACTGTTATATTGTCAATTGTCTAGGTTGTCCCAGCTTAGGAAATCTCAAATCTAAATGATATGCACATATTGTTCAACTGCGTGCTGGCCCAACAAGCCTGGTACCAAGTAGCGATGGCAATGGAGGCACCAGATGGGTCATTTGTTGTATGCTTAATGTGTTCCTGCTAGGCCTCGATCACCATGCTTGTGTCGTGAGTCATTTGGAATGAGAGAAACGCAAGAGTGTTCCGGCATAAGAGCACGCCTCCGCCAACTCTACTCAACACCATCGTCGACGAGGCGTAACCTTTGGATCACCGCCGGGCCAAATAAGTTAGGGTCTTTTTTCTTGTGAGAATAATTGTCATGCCGTATTCTGGGTGTGTGTTGTAACAAACTTTTCTCTCCATATTTAATATATGAGGCAAATCTTTTGCCTCCGTTAAAAAAAACAAAGTTGTAATACGATGTAAGTGTAAACGGTGCAGGGTCTCATGTACCCTTTCTCTTTCTCTACTCTTATAAAAAAACGAGTTGATGATGATGGTGTGCCTGCCATCTTGCAATATAGACCGTCCGATCTATATCTGACGGATAGAAAGCAAACTATGGTAATTTTGCGGAAAGATACCCGCACCTCTCTTCACATTTGCAGATAAGGCATTCCCTCGTTCACTCTTATCTCCCGCAATCTCATTGTTGAGCAATTAAAAAAGGAAGCCTCTGAAATAATCTGGCATGGTGTTCGCTGCCAGTGTCGTCCGTCCCCATGCCTCCGCTCAGTCCGACCACCAATCACCACCATGCTCCACTCCTCCTCACCTTATCTCTCCTCTTTCTCGAGATATCTTTAGTTTTTACACATGAGATTACTCCCGCATGGGTCAATCACAACAGGCACTACTAGGAAAAGGCCTACTAGTGGCGCACATGTTTTGCCTACACCACGCCATTAGAATTTTTTACTAATGGCGCACCACTGGTGCGCCATTAGTATCTGGTATACTAATAGTGCACCAGCAGTGCACCATTAGTATAGCCTATGGTGCGCCATTAGTATGCCTCCCAGGGGGCCATATTTACCCATGTGCTTTGGCATACTAATGGCGCACTAGTGGATGATGCGCCATTAGAGTCCTTTTTGCAGTGTGCCATTAGTGTGCTGAGTGGTGCGCCACTAGTATGAATATTAGGTATTTTTTTCTTTTCTGATATTTGCACAGGTTGCAAAACATGTTACTGCACATAATATAGAGAGCACAACATATAAACATCAGATTTATCGAATACAATAGAAGATTAGTCTCCGAATGTAATTCATTATATTACTCTCCGAATTTAAAATACCGAACAAAGTAAGAACATTACAAGTCTCAAAACCGCGAGTAGCGAGTTTGTCTCCACATTACAAGTCGATATCGATCATCTAAACTACCATCACATAGAAGAGATCTGCGGTCATCACGATGAGCATAATCGCGATGAAACTGGTCTTCATCCGGTTCCTCCAACGCTCCCTCCTCTCTCCCGCTAGATAGCGCGCGTATCTAACTTCCGCCTCCGCCCTAGTGGTGTACCCTTTGTAACTGTTACCACTGAAACGGTGAACCTGTCTCCGACACTCCTCCCAGTCATCGTAGACTCCGGGAACCTTACCCTTGTACACGACATACGACGACATCTCTATGCACTAGCCAAACAAAACGTTAGTAACAATTCACAGACAATACATAAGCAATATATAAGTATGCAATAAAAGGACCGGAAGAGAAAAGCAACACATTAATAGCACGATTCATGGTCCTACTAATAAATAGCATCGATTACATATAAGTTGGACGACTGTCCAAACCAAAGAGACATATAAGTTCATTAAAGTTTAATATTACAACATGAGCCAATCGACATTTCAGATAGCATGACTACTTTCGACTCGACTCAGGGGACCGGAGCGTGGATGAAGCCGCCATCTTTCGTGATGGTCATGAAATCGCGGGGCGTTGTCAGCCTGCATTTGTAGCGTTGTTTCTTTCTCACTGTTGGACGGTTGAGATCTGAGGTAGAACTGCTCCGAGGTACGAAGGACATCTTGATCGATGATTTCCGCAAACTCCGACTGGATGCGAAAGAATTCTTGTCTGATGTTCCCGTCCTGGATTGTTGACAAGTGTGTGGCCCAATCTTTGAGATTATCTGGTAGTAGAAGGTGATTATGGTCCTGTACGATCGCCCGCATGTGATGGAGGGCGTAGTAGGCATCCTTCTGACCGCCAGGCGGCTTCTTGACGCAGGGGAATGTCGTATTGTGGGTGAACACGTGCTTGCCATACCTATGAAGTGGCCTCTTGAAGGTACCTCCAGATCTGGCATAGCCAAGGAGAGCATCATCAAGAAATTTCTTGATATTTGTGTAATCTATCTTCGACTCACGGTCCGGGTCGAAATACATGGCCAAGGAATATTTCGGGCTTAAGAGGATGAGTGTGCAATGTGTGTCACTGCACAAAACACGAAATGTTAGAAAAAAAAGAACGATCGAAATCTAAAAAATCATATGTTACGGGGCGGTGAGGGGATGAATTACTCGGGAAAGTAAGGCATGAGGAAGTTATCCTTATCTGGGTTTGCCAGAATGACGCCTTCGAGGTGTGAACTCGCGACTTGCCAGTCCCCAGCGCTGCCCAAGATCTTGGCACGTATGTAGAAGGGGTCGACTATCACGATGTCCGGGGTCTTGTCTCTAATGATCCGCATCTCCATACTCAGCGAAAACAGCCGAACGAAGGTGTAGTGCAGCGGATGAAGGTTAAACATAGCGAAGATGTCATCAAACCGCAGGACGATCGTACCCTCGATGGCGCTATCCACAAAGCCCTTGCCCTCTGGCACCTTGGCCACGAAAACCGGGTATGCCACATTATTCTGGGAGAGACGCTGCTTCTCCAAAGAAAGAACACTGTCATGCAGACTCCGCATAGTACCGGTTGCAGCATTGAGCAGATTAGTCGGTAGCATCGCCCTACCCGCCACATGCACCCTCCTTGAGATATCGTTAGGTGAAGGTGGCCCGTCCTGAGCACGGATCGTACTCGGTGTCGGCTGGCTCGCACCGCTCTTGTTATTCTTTCGTTTCCGTCCCTTCTTCTTCATCTATTGTAATGAGATCGAGTTCTGCTCAGAGACCGCCTTCTTGAGCGTGTTGGGGCTGATAATATTTTGCACCTCGGCTATCTGAGGCACGGTGAAGGCGGCAGCTGGAGGCGTCTCCTGAGAACTGAACGCCAGACAACGCTTGTTGCAATTGGGTTTCACTGTGGTACCAGCTAGATCGTGATCGTCTTTTTCAGGGTTGGGTTCTTGAGAAGGAGGCCCGAAGAATTCGTCACCGTACCCATGTTCGGCAAAGTACTTATCGACGTTGGTAAATGTACCATCGTCGTTGTCGTCATTGTCTAGATCCTGTGCCATATGCATGTCCAGATCCTGTGCCATAGGGATGTCCGACATGTCCGGTAGCGTTGCGGCGGTCTTGCCATGGCTTGGCACCGGCATGACTGGCGGTGTTGTCTGTGGGGTGGTGTCCCCCGCCCCCAAAACGAATCTGGCTCTTCAGCCAAAGCAGGGGCCAGCTTACGCAGGCGCTGAGGGTCATCACATCATCTTCGTCGGCCCAAGTAGGTTGAATCGGAAGTAACAACTTGTCGCAACATGGCAGCACCCGAACCAGTTCAACCCTATACACAGTGGGTGGCATCGGATTACCGTGGAACATGGGGTTGCCCGGTTGAACGATTCTGCCATTGGCGACATCGATCAACTCGCCGCCCACGAAGTGCAGGAGAGTGCATGGAACGTCGGTGGCGCCCTGCAAAAACATGTAGGGCATCAGGGATGCCCAGTCAAAGGCAAGGAGATGAAGTCATTAGCCGAGAGGCTTAGTTACCGTGATGCCGTCGAGCTCGGCTAATGTCGAGGTACCGCCAACGGCACGCGTGCAACTGACGGAGGGGCCGCTTGTTGCCGAGGTGTCGGCCGGCGTACACCCGGGTGCATTAAGCTCCAATGCCCGTGCCGGCGCCGGATACACGAATAGCGCCTCCGCCGGAGACACCAATGGCGCCGCATGCGCGTTGTGCAAGTTGCTGGCCGTGAAACTGGGAACGGGGGCGGCCCCTGTTGGCCGCCCGCAATCCACGTCGTCAGCCCCTGAATCAAGGTAGGCACAATGGCGGTGAGCGTCGTTCCCAGTTGTTGTTGCACTTGCTCTTGGACAATCTCCGGAATCTGTGCCACTTGTGCCTTGAGTTCTTGAAACTCGTGCGACTGGATTTCCAAGCTGGTCTTTCTCTCCTTTTGCCCACAAGTAGTATAGTATGACGACCATTTTGTGGACAAGCCTTTGCCGGCCACATGGCCAGCTGACGACGGCTTACTGAGCTTATCCTTGTTTTTCAATATGTTCAACGCCCTATTTAGAGTGTTGTCCCAAGCAGGGGAGCTCTGAGACGACCGCGCGCTACTGCTTTCAGTCTCCTGTGGAAGGAATGTGAACCATTTAGAAATTTGGCTTCATTAATTAGAATGCAACCATATGGAGCTAATTACACGGGGGTGTATTCCTTACCAGAACACGCTCAAGCGCCATGGTCTTTGGATCAGTGGTCAGCTCCTTTGTTACCGGGTCCTCCTTGTACCGGGCCCTGACATAGTTCCTGGTCTGCTTGTCACGGTATTTCTCGAAGCGGGGCGGTAGGCCTTGCTCAGCACGCTCCGTGTCCTCCTTGTCCCATATAGGCTCCACCACTCTGTAACCGTCGGGACCGAGTTGGTGGACCCCTAAGTTCAACTCCCGCATTTCTTTCCCCCACTGACTTGATTCCACGGTTGCGCTGCTCTCGCACTTAATCTTGAACTCCTTGTAGTAATCTTCGCTGATCGAAGTATTTTTTTGCCTTGATCTTCTCATAACTATCACCTTTGTCAATCATTTTCTTCACCGCGCTTCTCCAAGTAGACAGGGCCGTGCTCATCCACGTGAGGGCGGCACTGTTCACTTTATTCCCTGAGAGGCGTGTGTTTGCAAAGTCAGCGGGGAACTTGTATCGTTCATGCAGCTTCGTGAAGAGGAGGCTGCGCAAATTCCCTCGGTCCTTATGCCTTAGGTTCTTGGTGTTGATCGAGACGGTGCTTCAGAGAATGCACCCGAGCTGAATCGAGTAACCCTTGACTAATTTTTTGGGCACCGTTGGATGCCCCTCGGAGGACACTTCATTAAATTCCTCCTTGAAGGTGCTGAGCACGTTCGGGCGCCGGTCCTTCCGTTGCCTCTTCGGTTGGCTGCCATCAGTGCATGCATTGCCATCATCAGTGGTGGCATCCTCGCGGCACCATCAGTGGTATCGTCCACGACGCCACTAGGGGTTGTGTAGTCAGGATCGGTGTCTTTCGTGGAGTCCCCATAGCGGTGAGGTTCTTCCTCCATCTCCTGGGACAGCTCCCAGAATTGCTTGCCCAAACCGCCGGCCACATCGTTGCGGGCCATGTTTTGCTCTAAATAGGAAAAAAGTTTGGTCAAAAAGTTGGTTATTGTCAAGGAACAAGATCATGGTCTCATCATTTAGGGTTTGTCGACACCGAGGCATCCTAAAAGCTAAGCTTTTATCATTTAGGGTTTGTCAACGCCGAGGCACCCTAAAAGCCTAAGCTTTCATCATTTAGGTTTTTATCGACACCGAGGCACCCTAAAAGCCAAGGTTTTATAATTTAGGGTTTGTCGACGCTGAGGCACACTAAATTCTAAGTTAAGTTTTCATCATTTAGGGTTTATCGATGCCGAGGCACCCTAGCTAGGTTAACTGATATATATGGGTATCTTCTAATAATATACCCTATCAAGAAAAGGGAAGGAGAATTCTAAGTTGGGCCTAATCACTTGGCTCTATTGCCACCTATGGTTTAATGCAGCAAGAATAAAGGGGCAGTTGATCCTACTAAATTAAGTACTAAGATACCTCGGCCCATGCATTAGTCGCAAGTACCCCATATGTCCTATTTTTAGCAAAGTCATGCTAAAATTCACGGAAAATTTCAGCATGACCTTTGCTGAAAATAGGACATATGGAGTACCCGAATTTGCCGGAACGGAAGTTAATCGACATTCCGGCAAACTCAAGGGCCTCTCGGGGTACAACAACAGCATCACAAGTTGACAAAATTCCCAAGTAGTATAGCAGCAGCATCACAAGTAGTACCAATGAACATATAGTCCAGCACATTCTGAATTTTGATTAATGACAGCAAGTTAACTCATGCTGACAGCAACAAACTTATAACAACATAAATGAAATTGCAGTTCCAAGTGGGTATGGGAAATAATAAAACCAGATAAATGATTTTGTTTTCTCCACTTAACAAAAATAAAGAAATGATTTTGTTCAATACATCTGGTAAGCTGCACACTGTCTAATATGTGTCATAAATGACGAAGCTACACATTGTCTAATATGTGTCATAAATGACACTAAGATCTCATTACACTCTACATATGCAGCATCTATAGAAAGAGACCATCAGTAATATTCGGGTACTGTCACAAAAATCAGTGTTAGGCGTGCAAAGATCCCCCACCACATTCTCGAGCCAGCTACCATAGCACGGTACTATCGGTTATTTTTGGACATCAAGCACGTTACCCTTTTCTTTCTGCTGAACATTGTTCAAACTCTGAATAAGAAACAATTTGGAGAGAAGCACATCTATTATAGCTTACTGACTTAGCTGAGTATGATGTAATATCTTCTCGAAACAGTTGTGTCAATTCCATCTTACACGGACAACCGCAATGTGTTGCAAGACTCACAAGCATGCCAGGCACATCTTCTGTATCAAGGAGAAAATAAGCAGATATTTGGCAAGGTCTTTCGGTACTGTTCAAAGGCACTTGTCTGTTGGAGTAATCCAAAGTGAGTTGTGTTTAATCAGGCAAGTACTACTAGTTATACGTGTGCAAGGTTATTGTGATGGATTAGGGAAGAAGTTCTGGAACTTGTTTTACCTGCAGCCTATGTGGGTTCAGAAGGTAGCGAAATGTTATTGAAATGCTAAATTTGTTCTGGAGCTTGCAGGTACAGTTACATGGATATTGCTCTTCATGATTTATACTCAAACATCAATGATCAGTGATTAATGATTTATACTACAGCAATTCCAGGAATGATTTTAGGATATTAGTCTAGATTAGGGGTTTTAAATCGAGTACTCCATTAGATTAGGATACTACTCTAGATTAGTGTAGCCACTATCTAACAAAATTTTTCAGAACTGAATTTCAGAGTACTCTAAATGCTGTGTGCCCTAGTATTTCTGTGTTCCCTGGCATTTTTGTAATATTCAGTAGCATGACAATTTTAACATGTTGAGAAAATTTCAGTAACATGAATTTGAAATTGAGTACTCATTGTAAGGATTAAATGCACACAATTTGGGTATTAGCTTCCCATTCAACATTTGCAAAAATTTCAAATACGCTAAGTATCATTGCTAGTGATTGGCTGACTAGAGAAGAGAAGACAGTTTAGTTGGCATGGTTCAGACTAGTAATTTGAGTTCAAGAATGTTCTTGTTCTCTCATTGTTACCAAGCATGATTTGGCTAAGCCAAGCATGATCTTGCTTACATTGCCGCCTTTGCTACATGAAGCAATAGGGTAGGTTCAGTTTCACTGAATTTTTGAAACTATACATCATTTGCTGAATTTTTGCTCTACATCACTTGCTCTTTGTAAATTATTGCATATATCTAGTGACTGAATTTTTGAAACTATAGGTGAACCTCTTCAGCAAACGCAAAACAGTTAACTGAAACTGCTAAAACAGTTAAGTCCACTTGATGCTTAGCTAATGCAGGCCAACAGAATGAAATGAACTACGAATTTGTTCTCTGAAATAATGCAGGCCAACAGTTCCCGGATTTATATAGCTAAAAAAGAAGAACAGAGAGGTGGCTCACTGTGGGCAACCGGTGCAGAGGGGCGCGGCAGCGGCTTCCTGTTGTCCCCGCTGGGCAGAGGACAGAGGGCCAGCCGGTGCAGAGGGCCACGGAGGACGGCTGGGTTGCGGCGGGAGTGGGTACCGGCGGCAGTGAGTACAGGGACGGTGACAGCGAGGTCCGGGACGGCGGCGGCGAGGTCGGCGGCAGCGCTGGAACCCTAGCGCGCGGCCCTGCTCGAGGTAAGCCCAAGAAGTCAGACCAAGGGCGTGCGGCAGGCACGAGCCACGGAGAAGTGAGGGGAGCGGGGGAGGGGAGGCAGGGGGCTTACTGGGGAGAGCTGGGAACGGCGTGGGGTCGCCGGTGATCTCCGCGGCCAAAAGAGGAATAAGAGGTCGGGGATGATGCTTCGGGGCTCTTCCGGTCGCTTGAGCTGTCGGGGAGGATGAGGGAGACGCGGCGGTGCTTCTGGGATCAGCGGCAGAGCAAGGGGAGCATGGTGGCGCGGCTATGGCGTCGGGGGACGACGACCAGGCGGCGGAAGGAGGGGGCGTGAGGGTGTGACGAGGGGGGAAGTGGATCTGGTGAGGGAGGGACGAAGGGATCGGGCGAATTAGCTAGGGGGGAAGATTACTAATGGCGCACCCCCTAGCGGTGCGCCATTAGTATGTTTTTTTATAGCAACGGCGCACCCCCGAGCAGTGCGCCATTAGTAATCTTTTTTTAGATAGCAATGGCGCACCACCCAGCGGTGCGCCATAAGTAACTTTTTTTTTGCATAGCAATGGCGCACCAGCCAGCGGTGCGCCATAAGTAATTTATTATTGTTATTTTTTGTTGCATCTAATAATTTTTTAGAAAATGAATATGAATATGAAACAGTAATATTTTTTTATAAAAACAGTAATAATTTTTTAAAAAATATCATCAAATTTGTTATTTGAAAATATTTATGAATATGAAAAAATATCATCAAATTTATTATTTGAAAATATCATCAAATTTGCTATTTGAAAATATAATCAAATTTGTTTTTTTAGGATTTTTAGTTGCATTCATTTGTGACGGTGGAGCGGGGGAGGGTGCGGGGGG